>NC_092641.1:35861801-36461801 GCF_039555335.1 Amphiura filiformis
TCCTAGTAGAACTTATGATGTATAACACATTGACAAGAAAAAAAATTTTTTTGCAAAAACTTATTTCAAAATGGCGAAATAACGTAAAATGCAATTTGAACACGAATTAGGCGAAATAGGGTATGCTTGAATTTTTAGTAAAAATGTGCAAAAAATTCCAATTTTTTTGTGTTTCCTAGTAGAACTTATGATGTATAACACATTGACAAGAAAAAAAATTAAGATTTTTGCAAAAATTTATTTCAAAATGGCGAAATAATGTTAAATGCAATTTGAACACGAATTAGGCGAAATAGGGTATGCTTGAATTTTTAGCAAAAATGTGCAAAAAATTCCAATTTTTGTGTTTCCCTAGTAGAACTTATGATGTATAACACATTGACAAGAAAAATAATAAAATTTTTGCAAAAACTTATTTCAAAATGGCGAAATAACGTAACATGCAATTTGAAGACGAATTAGGCGAAATAGGGTATGCTTGAATTTTTAGCAAAAATGTGCAAAAAAATTCGAATTGTTTTGTATTTCTCCAGTAGAACTTATGATGTAGAACACATTAACAAGAAAAAAAATTGAAATTTTTGCAAAAACTTATTTCAAAATGGCGAAATAACGTAAAATGCAATTTGAACACGAATTAGGTGAAATAGGGTATGCTTGAATTTTTAGCAAAAATGTGCAAAAATTTTTCAATTTTTTTGTGTTTCTCCAGTAGAACTTATGATGTAGAACACATTGACAAGAAAAAAATTAAAATTTTTGCAAAAACTTATTTCAAAATGGCGAAATAACGTAAAATGCAATTTGAACACGAATTAGGCGAAATAGGGTATGCTTGAATTTTTAGCAAAAATGTGCTAAAGAATTTCAATTTTTTTGTGTTTCCCTAGTAGAACTTATGATGTATAACACATTGACAAGAAAAAAAATTAAATTTTTGCAAAAATTTATTTCAAAATGGCGAAATAACGTAAAATGCAATTTGAACACGAATTAGGCGAAATAGGGTATGCTTGAATTTTTAGCAAAAATGTGCAAAAAATTCCAATTTTTTTGTGTTTCCCCAGTAGAACTTATGATGTATAACACATTGACAAGAAAAAAAATTTTTTTGCAAAAACTTATTTCAAAATGGCGAAATGACGTATATTGCAATTTGAACACGAATTAGGCGAAATAGGGTATGCTTGAATTTTTAGCAAAAATGTGCAAAAAAAAATTCCAATTGTTTTGTATTTCTCCAGTAGAACTTATGATGTAGAACACATTGACAAGAAAAAAAAATTAAAATTTTGCAAAAACTTATTTCAAAATGGCGAAATAACGTAAATGCAATTTGAACACGAATTAGGCGAAATAGGGTATGCTTGAATTTTTAGCAAAAATGTGCAAAAAAATTCCAATTGTTTTGTATTTCTCCAGTAGAACTTATGATCTAGAACACATTGACAAGAAAAAAAATTAAAATTTTTGTAAAAACTTATTTCAAAATGGCGAAATAACGTAAAATGCAATTTGAACACGAAATAGGCGAAATAGGGTATGCTTGAATTTTTAGCAAAAATGTGCAAAAAAATTCCAATTTTTTTGTGTTTCCGCAGTAGAACTTATGATGTAGAACACATTGACAAGAAAAAAAATTAAAATTTTTTGCAAAAACTTATTTCAAAATGGCGAAATCACGTAAAATGCAATTTGAACACGAATTAGGCGAAATAGGGTATGCTTGAATTTTTAGCAAAAATGTGCAAAAGAATTTCAATTTTTTTGTGTTTACCCCAAGTAGAACTTATGATGTAGAACACATTAACAAGAAAAAAATTAAAATTTTTGCAAAAATTTATTTCACAATGGCGAAATCACGTAAAATGCAATTTGAACACGAATTTGGCAAAATAGGGTATGCTTGAATTTTAGCAAAAATGTGCAAAAATTTCCCAATTTTTTTGTATTTCCCCAGTAGAACTTATAATGTAGAACACATTAACAAGAAAAAAATTAAAATTTTTGCAAAAATTTATTTCAAAATGGCGAAATAACGTAAATGCAATTTTAACACGAATTAGGCGAAATAGGGTATGCTTGAAGTTTTAGCAAAAATGTGCAAAAATTTTCCAATTTTTTTGTGTTTACCCAGTAGAACTTATGATGTAGAACACATTAACAAGAAAAAAAATTAAAATTTTTGCAAAAATTTATTTCAAAATGGCGAAATAACGTAATATGCAATTTGAACACGAATCAGGCTAAATAGGGTATGCTTGAATTTTTAGCAAAAATGTGCTAAAAATTTCAATTTTTTGTGTTTCCCTAGTAGAACTTATGATGTATAACACATTGACAAGAAAAAAAAAAAAATTTTGCAAAAACTTATTTCAAAATGGCGAAATAACGTAAAATGCAATTTGAACACGAATTAGGCGAAATAGGGTATGCTTGAATTTTTAGCAAAAATGTGCAAAAAATTCAATTTTGTGTTTCCCTAGTAGAACTTATGATGTATAACACATTGACAAGAAAAAAATTAAAATTTTGCAAAAATTTATTTCAAAATGGCGAAATAATGTTAAATGCAATTTGAACACGAATTAGGCGAAATAGGGTATGCTTGAATTTTTAGCAAAAACGTGCAAAAAAATTCCAATTTTTTGTGTTTCCCTAGTAGAACTTATGATGTATAACACATTGACAAGAAAAAAAAAATTTTTGCAAAAACTTATTTCAAAATGGCGAAATAACGTAAAATGCAATTTGAACACGAATTAGGCGAAATAGGGTATGCTTGAATTTTTAGCAAAAATGTGCAAAAAATTCCAATTGTTTTGTATTTCTCCAGTAGAACTTATGATCTAGAACACATTGACAAGAAAAAAAATTAAAATTTTTGCAAAAACTTATTTCAAAATGGCGAAATAACGTAAAATGCAATTTGAACACGAATTAGGCGAAATAGGGTATGCTTGAATTTTTAGCAAAAATGTGCTAAAAATTTCAATTTTTTGTGTTTCCCTAGTAGAACTTATGATGTATAACACATTGACAAGAAAAAAAATTAAAATTTTTGCAAAAATTTATTTCAAAATGGCGAAATAACGTAAAATGCAATTTGAACACGAATTAGGCGAAATAGGGTATGCTTGAATTTTTAGCAAAAACGTGCAAAAAATTCCAATTTTTTTGTGTTTCCCTAGTAGAACTTATGATGTATAACACATTGACAAGAAAAAAAAAAATTTTTGCAAAAACTTATTTCAAAATGGCGAAATAACGTAAAATGCAATTTGAACACGAATTAGGCGAAATAGGGTATGCTTGAATTTTTAGCAAAAATGTGCAAAAATTTTCCAATTTTTTTGTGTTTCTCCAGTAGAACTTATGATGTAGAACACATTAACAAGAAAAAAAATTAAAATTTTTGCAAAAACTTATTTCAAAATGGCGAAATAACGTAAAATGCAATTTGAACACGAATTAGGCGAAATAGGGTATGCTTGAATTTTTAGCAAAAATGTGCAAAAAATTCCAATTGTTTTGTATTTCTCCAGTAGAACTTATGATCTAGAACACATTGACAAGAAAAAAAATTAAAATTTTTGCAAAAACTTATTTCAAAATGGCGAAATAACGTAAAATGCAATTTGAACACGAATTAGGCGAAATAGGGTATGCTTGAATTTTTAGCAAAAATGTGCAAAAAAATTCCAATTGTTTTGTATTTCTCCAGTAGAACTTATGATGTAGAACACATTGACATGAAAAACGATTAAAATATTTGCAAAAACTTATTTCAAAATGGCGAAATAACGTAAAATGCAATTTGAACACGAATTAGGCGAAATAGGGTATGCTTGAATTTTTAGCAAAAATGTGCAAAAAAAATTCCAATTGTTTTGTATTTCTCCAGTAGAACTTATGATGTAGAACACATTGACAAGAAAAAAATTAAAATTTTTGCAAAAACTTATTTCAAAATGGCGAAATAACGTAAAATGCAATTTGAACACGAAATAGGCGAAATAGGGTATGCTTGAATTTTTAGCAAAACTGTGCAAAAAATTCCAAGTTTTTTGTGTTTCCGCAGTAGAACTTATGATGTAGAACACATTAACAAGAAAAAAAATTAAAATTTTTGCAAAAACTTATTTCAAAATGGCGAAATAACGTAAAATGCAATTTGAACACGAATTAGGCGAAATAGGGTATGCTTGAATTTTTAGCAAAAATGTGCAAAAAATTCCAATTGTTTTGTATTTCTCCAGTAGAACTTATGATGTAGAACACATTAACAAGAAAAAAAATTAAAATTTTTGCAAAAACTTATTTCAAAATGGCGAAATAACGTAAAATGCAATTTGAACACGAATTAGGCGAAATAGGGTATGCTTGAATTTTTAGCAAAAATGTGCAAAAAAATTCCAATTGTTTTGTATTTCTCCAGTAGAACTTATGATCTAGAACACATTGACAAGAAAAAAAAATTAAAATTTTTGCAAAAACTTATTTCAAAATGGCGAAATAACGTAAAATGCAATTTGAACACGAATTAGGCGAAATAGGGTATGCTTGAATTTTTATCAAAAATGTGCAAAAAAATTCCAATTTTTTTGTGTTTCCGCAGTAGAACTTATGATGTAGAACACATTGACAAGAAAAAAAATTAAAATTTTTTGCAAAAACTTATTTCAAAATGGCGAAATAACGTAAAATGCAATTTGAACACGAATTAGGCCAAATAGGGTATGCTTGAATTTTTAGCAAAAATGTGCAAAAAAAATCAAATTTTTGTGTGTTTCTCCAGTAGAACTTATGATGTAGAACACATTAACAAGAAAAAAAATTAAAATTTTTGCAAAAATTTATTTCAAAATGGCGAAATAACGTAAAATGCAATTTGAACACGAATTAGGCGAAATAGGGTATGCTTGAATTGTTAGCAAAAATGTGCAAAAAAATTCAAATTTTTGCAGAAATTTATTTCAAAATGGCGAAACAACGTAAAACGCAATGGCGAAATAACGTAAAACGCAATTTGAACACGAATTAGGCGATTTAGGGTATGCTTGAATTTTTAGCAAAAATGTGCAAAAAAATTCCAATTTTTTTGTGTTTCCCCAGTAGAACTTATGATGTAGAACACATTAACAGGAAAAAAAAATTACAATTTTTGCAAAAACTTATTTCAAAATGGCGAAATAACGTAAAATGCAATTTGAACACGAATTAGGCGAAATAGGATATGCTTAAATTTTTAGCAAAAATGTGCAAAAATTTTCAAATTTTTTTGTGTTTCCCCAGTAGAACTTATGATGTAGAACACATTAACAGGAAAAAAAATAAAATTTTTGCAAAAACTTATTTCAAAATGGCGAAATGACGTAAAATGCAATTTGAACACGAATTAGGCGAAATAGTGTATGCTTGAATTTTTAGCAAAAATGTGCAAAAATTTTCCAATTTTTTGTGTTTCCCCAGTAGAACTTATGATGTAGAACACATTAACAAGAAAAAAATTAAAATTTTTGCAAAAATTTATTTCAAAATGGCGAAATAACGTAAAATGCAATTTGAACACGAATTAGGCGAAATAGGGTATGCTTGAATTTTTAGCAAGAATGTGCAAAAAATTACCAAATTTTTGTGTTTCGCCAGTAGAACTTATGATGTAGAACACATTAACAAGAAAAAAAATTAAAATTTTTGCAAAAACTTATTTCAAAATGGCGAAATAACGTAAAATGCAATTTGAACACGAATTAGGCGAAATAGGGTATGCTTGAATTTTTAGCAAAAATGTGCAAAAATTTTCCATTTTTTTTGTGTTTCCCCAGTAGAACGTATGATGTAGAACACATTAACAAGAAAAAAAATTGAAATTTTTGCAAAAATTTATTTCAAAATGGCGAAATGACGTATAATGCAATTTGAACACCAATTAGGCGAAATAGTGTATGCTTGAATTTTTAGCAAAAATGTGCAAAAAAATTTCAAATTTTTGCAGAAATTTATTTCAAAATGGCGAAACAACGTAAAACGCAATGGCGAAATAACGTAAAACGCAATTTGAACACGAATTAGGCGATTTAGGGTATGCTTGAATTTTTAGCAAAAATGTGCAAAAAATTCCAATTTTTTGTGTTTCCCCAGTAGAACTTATGATGTAGAACACATTAACAGGAAAAAAAAATAAAATTTTGCAAAACTTATTTCAAAATGGCGAAATAACGTAAAATGCAATTTGAACACGAATTAGGCGAAATAGGATATGCTTGAATTTTTAGCAAAAATGTGCAAAAAATTTTCCAATTTTTTTGTGTTTCCCCAGTAGAACTTATGATGTAGAACACATTAACAGGAAAAAAATAAAATTTTTGCAAAAACTTATTTCAAAATGGCGAAATGACGTAAAATGCAATTTGAACACGAATTAGGCGAAATAGTGTATGCTTGAATTTTTAGCAAAAATGTGCAAAAAATTTCCAATTTTTTTGTGTTTCCCCAGTAGAACTTATGATGTAGAACACATTAACAAGAAAAAAAATTAAAATTTTTGCAAAAATTTATTTCAAAATGGCGAAAAAACGTAATATGCACTTTTAACACGAATTAGGCGAAATAGGGTATGCTTGAATTTTTAGCAAAAATGTGCAAAAAATTTCCAATTTTTTTGTGTTTCGCCAGTAGAACTTATGATGTAGAACACATTGACAAGAAAAAAAATTAAAATTTTTTGCAAAAAACTTATTTCAAAATGGCGAAATAACGTAAAATGCAATTTGAACACGAATTAGGCGAAATAGGGTATGCTTGAATTTTAGCAAAAATGTGCAACAAATTTCCATTTTTTTTGTGTTTCCCCAGTAGAACTTATGATGTAGAACACATTAACAAGAAAAAAAATTAAAATTTTTGCAAAAACTTATTTCAAAATGGCGAAATGACGTAAAATGCAATTTGAACACCAATTAGGCGAAATAGTGTATGCTTGAATTTTTAGCAAAAATGTGCAAAAAATTTCCAATTTTTTTGTGTTTCCCTAGTAGAACTTATGATGTAGAACACATTAACAAGAAAAAAATTAAAATTTTTGCAAAAATTTATTTCAAAATGGCGAAATAACGTAAAATGCAATTTGAACACGAATTAGGCGAAATAGGGTATGCTTGAATTTTTAGCAAAAATATGCAAAAAATTTCCAAATTTTTTTGTGTTTCCCCAGTAGAACTTATGATGTAGAACACATTAACAAGAAAAAAATAAAAATTTTGCAAAAACTTATTTCAAAATGGCGAAATGACGTAAAATGCAATTTGAACACGAATTCGGCGAAATAGGGTATGCTTGAATTTTTAGCAAAATGTGCAAAAAATTTCCAAATTTTTTGTGTTTCCCCAGTAGAACTTATGATGTAGAACACATTGACAAGAAAAAAAAAAAATTAAAATTTTTGCAAAAACTTATTTCAAAATGGCGAAATAACGTAAAATGCAATTTGAACACGAATTAGGCGAAATAAGGTATGCTTGAATTTTTAGCAAAAATGTGCAAAAATTTTCCAATTTTTTTGTGTTTCCCCAGTAGAACTTATGATGTAGAACACATTAACAAGAAAAAAATTAAAATTTTTGCAAAAATTTATTTCAAAATGGCGAAATAACGTTAAATGCAATTTGAACACGAATTAGGCGAAATAGGGTATGCTTGAATTTTTAGCAAAAATGTGCAAAAAAATTCCAATTTTTTTGTGTTTCCCCAGTAGAACTTATAATGTAGAACACATTAACAAGAAAAAAATTAAAATTTTTGCAAAAATTTATTTGCAAAATGGCGATACAACGTAAAACGCAATTTGAACACGAATTAGGCGAAATAGGGTATGCTTGAATTGTTAGCAAAAATGTGAAAAAAATTCCATTTTTTTGTGTTTCCCCAGTAGAACTTATGATGTAGATCACATTGACAAGAAAAATAAATAAAAATGGCGATACAACGTAAAACGCAATTTGAACACGAATTATGCGAAATAGGGTATGCTTGAATTGTTAGCAAAAATGTGCAAAAAAATTCCATTTTTTTGTGTTTCCCCAGTAGAACTTATGATGTAGATCACATTGACAAGAAAAAAAAAAAAAAAAAAAAATTTTGCAAAAACTTATTTCAAAATGGCGAAATGACGTAAAATGCAATTTGAACACGAATTAGGCGAAATAGGGTATGCTTGAATTTTTAGCAAAAATGTGAAAAAATTTTCCAATTTTTTTGTGTTTCTCCAGTAGAACTTATGATGTAGAACACATTAACAAGAAAAAAAATTAAAATTTTTGCAAAAACTTATTTCAAAATGGCGAAATAACGTAAAATGCAATTTGAACACGATTTAGGCGAAATACAGTATACTTGAATTTTTCGCAAAAATGTGGAAACAAATTCCCTTTGTTTATTGTGTTTCCCCAGTAGAACTTATAAAGTAGAACACATTGACAAGAAAAAAAAAAAATTTTTGCAAACACTAATTTCAAAATGGCGAAATAACGTAAAATGCAATTTGAACATGAATTAGGGGAAATAAGGTATACTTGAATTTTTAGCCAAAATGTGGAAACAAAATTCAATTTTTTTTTGTGTTTCCCCTGTAGAACTTATAAAGTAGAACACATTGACAAGAAAAAATTCAAATGTTTGCAATCGCTAATTTCAAAATGGCGAAATAACGTAAAATGCAATTTGAACACGATTTAGGCGAAATACGGTATACTTGAATTTTTCGCAAAAATGTGGAAACAAATTCCAATCACCATCATCATCATCATCATCATTGGATCAAAAAGGTGTGCCTATATATCATGATATGTCTGTAATAAAGTAGTCGAATTTCTTGGATAGGGGCATAATCCATCAATGTGAATTTTTTGTTCAAAGTGGTATCTATGACATTTTAAGTCAATTTGGGTATGCTGAATCCATGAATCTCGGATACCAAAAAGAAATTTTAAATAATGTATATGCTAAGGGCGGATCCAGGACTGCTTTCCCCCGGGTTGCTTTAAAAAATAATCTTAAAAAATAAAATTGCCGCAAAGCGGGCATCGCGTCGCGCTTTCGCCGGCGACGCAAGGGGTGTCTGAGGGGGGATGTGCCCCCTGAGAAGTAAGAAACTTTTGCAAAATGAAAACCTAATCGAAGCAAGTTGGTGGACCATTTTGGCACTATTAGTGTGTAAAATTTTAGTTTGAAAAGCCGAAAATTTGTGAAATGACGGACCATGAAACCTTTCGTGGACAAGTTTCCCCTATTGTTTGTAGGCATATAAATTGTTTTAATTTATGGATTCATATTTTTTTTCAGTGGGATCGGTGGGATTAGAAATTACTTAAATGGGCGTTCTCGATAGAATTTCATTTATAAATAGTTAGACTCTGTAGAGCCCGGGGGGGGGGGGTTCTCCGAAAAAAATTACGGGGATGTGCCACGCAGACTTTCGGATGCTGACTTTCTCTATACCTACTTTTTGCTGTTTTTGCCACCCATCAGTATACCAATTTTTCACAAAAAACACCCAAAATGCACCCAAATGTGCCCTAATTGGGCACTTTTAGGGGCACATTTTCCTAAATGCGCCCAATTGGGCGCATTGGTCTCCACTGAAAACCCACCCATCGATATACCAAAATTGCTGAAAAGGCATGATGCACTTATGGTCCATGGCAAGCCCGATTCGACCTTTGTGGCATTAAACCCAGTTAACAGGATATTAATCCAGTAAATCGATTCAGTAAAGCAAATAAGCTCATGCATTCGATCACTAACGACAACCAGCTTCGGTCGATTACCCCAGCTGCCACAGCGTGTGTAAACTCTAATTTGCATAGAGGCTGTACGTGAAATTATTGATTGGCTCCAAACAAAGGATTTGAACCGGTGCACCGTAATCATGTCGCAGTGCAGTCCATTCAATCAAATGTTGTCATCAACCTATTTGATCGCAGTGCATTGTTATGTGTGTGAGACGAACTGTCGCGGTTGATTGCAATCAAACAAACGATGTCTTATGTATTACTTTGTTCCGTGATGAAAATCGTGATGTTTTATTTAATCACTCTCGAAAAAAAGTATTTCTTTTGTAGGCCTATTACTTTGTTTTGTGATGAAAATCGTGATGTTTTATTTCATCACGCTCTAAAACAAACGATTTCTTATGTATTACTTTGTTTCGTGATGAAAATCATGATGTTTTATTTCATCACTCACGAAAAATTGATTTCTTATGTATTACTTTGTTTCGTGATGAAAACCGTGATGTTTTGTTTCATCATCACGCTCTAAAACAAACGATTTCTTATGCATTATATTTGTTTTGTGATGAAAATCGTGATGTTTTATTTCACCACGCTCTAAACAATAATTATAGTTAAATGCATTTTAAGAAAAAATCTTATTAAAACAGTATGTTGTTTAGAAAAAATGTAGAAAGTGATGATGATGATAATGATGATGATGATGATGATGATGATGACGATGATGATGATGATGTCTCCAAAAGTGTCCTGGGTTTTTTTTCTTGCCCTAAATCGTGCGTATCTATTAATAAGGCACTTCAATAATCAATAATCAGTCCGTGACGGCCTCCACGTCCCTAACTAGCTACTAACTTGGGTTATGGGCGCTGAATTTCATGTTCACTGTCACTTACTCATGAGCGAAGTACGACCCTTTGTCAACCACCTACAGTACCCAATGTCGGCATACTATGTAAGAAACTCATCATGATGATCGAACAGAGAGTACTTTAAATGTAGCTTGTACCGTTTTCGTGTGGCATTCTTCAGAAGTGAGCGGTCCGTTTACCAAAATTTTCGGTCAAATCTCCATTCAATTAACACGGGACGTTGGCTAGCTATGTCTTGCCCTCACTCACTATTTTACCAAAGTACGAATATTTCTGAGCATCTAACCTAGCTGTAATTTTAGGTCATGTTAGAGGAATATATTTGCTAGAAGTTTTGAGAGTACTTTTAATATTGGCCGGTTATTTTTCACACATTGACGTTAACTAGACAAATGCCTATTCTTCTAACATGGCACGATTTGTACAGGTCACAGCTCAATGGTGACTTACTTACTTATCGCCTTTCACCCCTTCCCGGGGTATAGGCCGCCAACAAGTGTTCTCCAGATCTGCCTGTCTTGGGCTTTGACTTCAATCTCACTCCAGCTGTATCCCATCTTTTTAGTGTCAGTCTGTAAGTCCCTTCGCCAACTGTTTCTTGGTCGGCCTATACTCCGCTTTCCCTGAGGGTTCCAGGTGAGTGCCTGTCTTGTTGTGTTACTTCTTGGTTTCCTAAGCGTATGTCCTATCCAACTCCATCTCCTTCTGCCTATTGTTTCTTTCACTGGTTCTTGATGGGATTTCTTCCACAAGTCAGAATTACTGATCTTGTCTGGCCAATGTATCTTGAGAATTCGTCTTAAACAGCTATTTATAAATGTCTGCACTTTGTGTGTATTGCTCTTCGTCATTCTCCATGTCTCCGCACCATACAACAGTACTGATTTGACTATTGCATTGAAAAGCCTGAGTTTTGTACGTTGTGACAATAGTTTTGAGTTCCAGATATTTTTAAGCTGCATGAATGATGTTCTTGCCTTTCCAATCCTAGCCTTAACATCGGCATCTGAGCCTCCTTTCTTATCAATGATGCTGCCAAGGTATGTAAATGACTCTACCTCTTCCAGAGCAGCACCCTCCAATGTAACTGGTTCAGTACTACTTGCATTTACTTTCATTACTTTTGTTTTCCCTTTGTGTATATTGAGTCCTGTTGAATGTGAGATGGCTGCAAGTGTGTTGGTCTTATCTTGCATCTGATGTCTAGTATGCGACAGTAATGCCAGGTCATCAGCAAAATCCAGGTCCTCTAGTTGTTCCCACAATGTCCACTGAACTCCATTTCTTTTCTGTTTCGTTGTTGTCTTCATTATCCAGTCGATGACTAGAAGAAACAGGAAAGGGGCGAGCAGACATCCTTGCCTGACACCAGTTTTCACTTCAAATTGTCTGGTGAACTGCCCTTCGTGTAAGACCCTGCAGCGAATACCATCATAGCTATTTTTTATTAGATTGACTAGTTTGGTGGGTATGCCATAGTGTCGTAGAAGTTGCCAAAGAGTCTCTCTGTTCACACTGTCAAATGCTTTCTCGTAATCAACAAAGTTTACATATATTGATGAATTCCATTCTAAGGATTGCTCTATTATGATACGAAGAGTTGCAATCTGGTCTATACAAGATCGGTTCTTGCGAAAACCTGCTTGTTGATCTCTAAGTTGTGGATCCACTGCATTTTTAATTCTTTCGAGGATGACTCTGTTGAAAACTTTTCCAGGCACTGACAGGAGTGTAATTCCTCTGTAGTTAGCGCAATTACTGAGATCTCCTTTCTTTGGGAGTTTGATGAGGTAGCCTTCCTTCCAGTCTGATGGAACTTTGTCTTCATCCCAGATTTTTCCAAACAGTGTGTACAATAGCTCAGTTGTGGTGTCAATATCTGCCTTGAGTGCTTCAGCAGGGATATCATCAGGTCCTGTTGCTTTACCATTTTTCAGATGGAGGATTGCCTTTCTGATTTCAAATTTACTTGGTCTTTCACAGTTGATGTTGTAGGAGGTTGACAAAGGGTCGTACTTCGCTGATGAGTAAGTGACAGTGAACATGAAATTCAGCGCCCATAACCCAAGTTAGTAGCTAGTTAGTGGAGGCCGTCACGGGACTGATTATTGATTATTGAAGTGCCTTATTAATAGATTAATAGCACGATTTAGGGCAAGAAAAAAACCCGGGACACTTTTGGAGACATCATCATCATCATCATCATCATCATCATCATCATCATCATCATCATCATCATCATCATCATCATCATCATCACTTTCTACATTTTTTCTAAACAACATACTGTTTTAATAAGATTTTTTTCTTAAAATGCATTTAACTATAATTATTGTTTAGAGCGTGGTGAAATAAAACATCACGATTTTCATCACAAAACAAATATAATGCATAAGAAATCGTTTGTTTTAGAGCGTGATGATGAAATAAAACATCACGGTTTTCATCACGAAACAAAGTAATACATAAGAAATCAATTTTTCGTGAGTGATGAAATAAAACATCATGATTTTCATCACGAAACAAAGTAATACATAAGAAATCGTTTGTTTTAGAGCGTGATGAAATAAAACATCACGATTTTCATCACAAAACAAAGTAATAGGCCTACAAAAGAAATACTTTTTCGAGAGTGATTAAATAAAACATCACGATTTTCATCACGGAACAAAGTAATACATAAGACATCGTTTGTTTGATTGCAATCAACCGCGACAGTTCGTCTCACACACATAACAATGCACTGCGATCAAATAGGTTGATGACAACATTTGATTGAATGGACTGCACTGCGACATGATTACGGTGCACCGGTTCAAATCCTTTGTTTGGAGCCAATCAATAATTTCACGTACAGCCTCTATGCAAATTAGAGTTTACACACGCTGCAGCTGGGGTAATCGACCGAAGCTGGTTGTCGTTAGTGATCGAATGCATGAGCTTATTTGCTTTACTGAATCGATTTACTGGATTAATATCCTGTTAACTGGGTTTAATGCCACAAAGGTCGAATCGGGCTTGCCATGGACCATAAGTGCATCATGAGAGGAATATATTTGCTAGAAGTTTTTGAGAGTACTTTTAATATTGGCCGGTTATTTTCACACATTGACGTTAACTAGACAAATGCCTATTCTTCTAACATGGCACGATTTGTACAGGTCACAGCTCAATGGTGAGAGCACTGTGTATTGTGTATAGGAAAACGGACAGTAAGGCTGAGTTCACATAGAAGTATACGGTATACGGTATTCGCTATACGAAATACGCTCATTCGATCAGGCTGAGTTCATATAGGGTATACTATGTGAACTCAGCCTGATCGAATGAGCGTATTTCGTATAGCGAATAGCGAGTATGTCAGTTTACCCATTTTCTTCGTCTTATCAAATGCTTGTAACTTTACTTCTTGAGGTCACATTGCATTCAATGAGGTGTCATAATGTGCAGAATTAGATAGTGCATCTATTAAAAAAATGAATTTGCCCACATATGGTTTAGGTTTTTAAAATTTGGACGGTATACGCTGCACTAAAATCGAACACGCGCGATTCACACTATACTATACTATACGCAGGTATACGGCCTTTTCGAATAGCTCTTATGTGACCCGGTACTATGAAATTACCTTGCTCGATTTAATCTATACGCGTGCACCTGCAAAACGTGCATCGTATACCCGAATAGTATACTTCTATGCGATCGTAGCCTTATGTGACCCGGTACTATGAAATTGCCTTGCTCGATTGAACTATATACGCGTGCACCTGTAAAACGTGCACCGTATACCCGAATAGTATACTTCTATGTGAACGCAGCCTAACTGACAGTAACTGCAGTATGGTACCCCAAAACCGTGGCACATCCCCGTACAGTCAGCTACCTGCACAACGGATTCTTTTGTTCTGCAAGGCTCACTCAGTCATTTAATGAGGCAATACAAACGATCGAAATTGGTGTTGAAATGAGCAAAATTTTGAGTTACACCTTTTCAGTGTAAAAAATTTTTCTCAGCCAAATGAAAAGCAATAATTTTCATTTTTTTAGTAATTTGCTGCAAAAACTATAATGCTTGATACTGATTTTTTTTTTTAATCCTGGTGTTAAACTTAGGCCTGAAATTCAGTCATTTAGTGTAAGATATTCGATTTTTATAGGCTTCAGCTCGGCCCATGAGCTTTTTCTTGATCAACCTTTTAGCTTTTCAAAGTAATATAGTTCGCTAATGAAGGATTTTCCCCAACTTTCTAAAGCACATCACCGTGAGCTATATATCATAGTTTTGTCAGAATTTCCGTTTTGATTTCACCATCTTTCACTGTCGGCTGAAAAAATTTCTAAATCAACACGTGAAATCTAAAGGCTAGTACTAGCATTGTGGATCGATATCCCTGGGTTTAATAGGAATACCGGCATGGCTATAGTGTTGCCAGAACTTCAATATAGCAAAGAAATTCCCAGACCTATAGCGCTCCTACTGATCATGTTTAACCAGAACACCCAATTGGGGATTTAATCGCTGGTCGGGCAATTGGCTTTCAATGAAAAATTGACCTGGATAACAACAAAGGAAATATCGACTATTTCAGCTGGTTGCTCTCGAGATAAAAGTACTCACCATTGCCTACTTTTACTTAGTTTGACATTTTCGGAGACTGAATGGAAAAAGGGTAAAACAAAAACGGAAATTCTGACAAAACTATAACATATAGACCCACACGATGTGCTTTACAGAGGTGGGAAATATCTTTCTTTAGCAAACTATGTTAGTTTGAGACACTAAAACATGAATTCCGTAAAAAGCTCGCAGGCGAATTCAAGGCCTATAAAAATCAAAAATATCACACTAAAAGACACAATTTGATGCTTAATTTTAACACCAGGATTTTTAAAAAAATGTATATCCAAGCACCAAGTTTTTAACTGACATTACTGAAGAAAAAAAAATATTGCTTTATATTTGACCGAGAAAATTAATTTCATAGCAAAAAGGTGTATCTCTGAATTGTGCTGATTTTTACATGTATCGATCGACTTTTAGCGCGACTAAGCATTTCTAAAGAATTGGTTGTCCAGGCGGCAGACTGCGTATACCTTCAACCAGGGAGAACCCCGTCCGGGCTGTAGAGCAAGCGTTTATGGCAAGCCAAGGGGTTCAAAAGCGTGGAACTGCTACGCGTAGCTTCTTTCTCGTTACGTGCAGCTTATTAACCAATCAGATTCGCGGTTTTAAACACGTGGAGCTGATGTAAACATCCTCTCTCACAAATATTACGTTGTTACTTTTTGTAAATGAAAATATCTGTAGTATATCAGCAAAAAATGGTATAGGTGCTATTAAAGTAATATCTGAACAGAATGATGATTGTTCTATATTTAGGTGGCTATCCTTTTCTTCGGAAGGGGATCCCAAATATAGGGGTCATACTTTTTGGAAAGAAAAATAAGGGGAGGGGTCATAAATTGATAATGACAAAATGCAGGAAGTCACAAGATGACTACAGATAGTGTGTTTATTGTATTCAAAAAGACTGATTTCAATACAATTTTAGCCTGTCTAGGGGTAAGGTGTATCGGTGGTGGGAGTCGAGGGTCATAACATTTTGATGCCGAAATTGTAAGGGCCGCAATTTTATTGACGCCGACTTTTTGTCAATTTAGGACCCCCCCCCCGTTCCGAAAAAAATGATGACCCATTACACAGTGGCATGTGATATCGCTTTCCCTGCAATATCTTTACACAGCGCTTTACATCAGTAGTAGTTGTTGTTTGACCTTCATATCCCCTGCATCGCTAATACAGCCCGAGTATAAAGTTACTTGCTATTAAACACGGTGTAAACTTGGAAACACTAAATAAATATGCTTTGTGTCATTTTAGCCAGGCATTAGCAACATGTTCTCTTGACACGTGCTGTGATTTGGCCTCCTTACCCGCTCGTTATCTATGCTAATTCCGTAAATTAATTACAAGATAATAATTGTGAAAGAGGATACCTAGCACTATCCCAGCTAGCCAAAATACGTTTTTAAAACGTTAAAAAATCGTTTCACTTTGGTTTAAGAAACGTTTCAATATTGCGTTTTAAAAACGTAAATGTGTGAGTTTTGAATACGTTTCAATAACGTTTGCATGAAACGTTTTGATTACGTTTTTTTCACGTTAATATTACGTTTCACTTTTTGTTTAAAAACCGTTTCAATATTGCGTTTTTAAAACGTAGTTCTAAAAACGTTTCAATAACGTTTGCATGACACGTTTTGAAAACGTTATCAGACCGTTTTCCAAATGCTAATAAACCGCATCACTTTGGTAGTTATCATGCTAAGTTATCATGGTTATGACGTTAACACTTCGATCTCTTGTGTAGTATATAAGACATGAAACCATGAAGAAATACATTAACCATGAAAGTAAAAGATGTACACCATGAGATAATGTATAACACCATGTCCCCAATGTCTTCGACATCAAGACATGTTCAGCGTCCCAGTCCAGTTGCATCGATTATTCTTGCCGGCAGCTGGCAGCATGATTCGGATAACCAAAATATGAAAGCCAAAGGATATTAAATGTGATATTAAAATACATTAATGTAAATGTATTCTGCGCTAAAAAAGTATCCTTACACTTGGAAAAAATCAATTCTACAACTCACTGAACTGAACTGAACATGTGAATTAAAACTAAACCATATTTGGGTAAATTTATTTATTTAATAGATGCGCTATCTATTTTTCTTCCCAGTGTAAGGATACTTTTTGGCGCAGTATATAAACCAACAAGAGACTTGCAATGGGCAACTAGCGTGAATATTATATATGATTATAATCAGAAACAAATGGCACATTTATACCATGTCATGCTATTAAAATTTACAGAATTAAGAAATAAAAGGGCCTCAATTAAAACTGAAAATGAAAACTTACCTAAATGAGTAGACCTAATGCTGTTATACTTTACTCTTGGAGCTGGAACACTTATCATTAAATACAACAAAAATACATGTAGAATTGTATCGCTTTCTCCACACCAGAATCAAATTTGAACAGCTAATATATAGTAGTTGAGCAGTAACCACGTATAGGCTAGTCAAGTATAAGGTCACTGAGATCAAGGATACTAGTACTATATAGTACTGTGTAGTAGTCACCATTGCTCGCCATCAGTGCAGACTAAAATCATATGTCAGTAATTCCATTAAAACGCAAATGTTTCGCTCAAAACATAGCTGCAACTTGTCTACAAAATCAAAGGCCTATACACGTTTATCTTTTGATCTATAAACATGATTAAAGGTTAGCTAGGCCTATTAAATTCCACCGTAAACAGTCAGCAATTGAGATTCACAGATATATCCGTTGATGCATGGTCAAAACGGTTACAATTTGTTTCGAAATTTCGAAACACACAAACCGCACTAACCGGTGGGTAGTCTTAGTCCCAGCCGGCTTGTGCTCCTTGAGTAACGAGGAGCACAAGCCGTCTGGGGACTCGAGACTAACTTTCGCCGGTTCATTATTTTACGAAATCGAGACCGTGCGTTACCATGGTTACATCTTTTGAAAGTTGATTTATAAAATAAAGCAATGTAAATTTACCGGTACTTTTTACTTTAATTTGCTTACGTTTTTATTCATATCTGTCATCATTCATGCAAATAACGTACAGTAGGCCTAAATAAATTACAGAAAAATAAAATGCAAGTCTCTTGTTGATTCGATAGCCTACTTATTATAATAAATATTAAATAATTATTTAATATCCAGCTAATTGGTTATATAGTGGAACCCCAGTCGAATGGAACGATCTATGAACATTGTGATTTTATTTGCTTTTTTTCGTGAGTATTTTGTCTACAATGGGTCTACGTTATTAGAACGTTTTTATAACGTTTTGGTCGAACTATTCTGCCATCAGATAACTCGATGTTTATCAAAACGTTTTGGAAACGTGTATTTAACGTTTTAAAAACCAAAACCAAATAAAAACCAATTCAAAACGTTTTGGAAACGTTTTGTGTTTGCTGGGATACTACGCGCAGCTAACGACCCAACCACGTGATTAAATTTGACTATTTTGATTGGTCAAACAGCTGCTCGTAACGAGAAAGAAGCTACGCGTAGCAGTTCCACGCTTTTGGACCCCTTGGCTTGCCATAAGCGTTAACACATGATGGCTACCCATACGTTTTGAGAGGTCTTTAGGTGTATAATTTAGAATTTTGATTTGGGGTTACAAAATAGGGTATGCGTATTAGGGTTAGGATTTTCTATTAGAGTTAGAAATATGTTTTGGGGTTAGGATTTGAAATAAGAGTTAGACCTACCATGGTTACAGTTCCAAAACGGAGGGATCGTAAGGCCTCCTATACATAGATATATCTTAACAAGCTGTTGCGGCGACTGAGGGCTTTATCACGGTTTCATGTATCATCAGAACCGCGGGGATCAGAAGTGTATCAGAAGATAGGAAAAATGCTAAGTCCGCAAAGACTGAAAAGTTATCGAGATCGACCTGTAATGGTGACAGCATATATTATGCCTGCATACATACATTGTGTGTGATGTTTCCGATTTTATTTTTTGTTTTATTTATTTTAAAAATCTTATTAAGCATATTATATGGAATTTGAAAAACGATTTTTAAGAAATTTGAGAAAAATGCTTTGTGATTTTTCTTGCAAAACGACCTTTTTTTTTTAAAGATATTTTTGTTTTGATTCGTTTGTGAAATTTGAAACTCTTATGACTTTCATAATAGGAGATCAGGAATGTCCATGAGTATGTTGACTGAGTTAATAAAGTTTGACAATGACCATGAAACTCCACATCATGCTCATCTATCAGGGGAACAGTTCTTAAACCCCAATACATTTGTACATTCATTGAATGACCTTTGAAGATTTGGGTACAAAAACTCATATTATGCAACTTGAGGTCAAATTTTGCACTATGATTACGTAATTGAGGTCATTGGACTATGTCACTGGGATGAGGCTCTTGTGGGCCATAGTGTTTTATAGGAAGTCAGATTTTGCAATTCAGAACAATGATATTTCAATAATTATTGAATTTTAAAGCAAATGCGAATTTTAAGCTGTTGAAATCACAAATAGAAACAACTTATTTTCGTTCGAGTATAAGTATTTAATATGCATAGAAACGTTCGAAAAAGTCGCTTTTCCAGCACTTCTAAGAAAATAATATAGCTTAATATTTCAAAACTACTTACTGTATGGTTCGTATATTAAATATATATAGGCCTATATAGGAATCCAAATATTACATTCTATGACCATTCTTTGACAAGTGATTTTTGGTTTATTGCCTAATATAATAACTATTATCATCTATTAATAATTATTTGATTGCCAATCTCCCCTCCCTACCTACGAATAGGCCTACACGCGGTCATCATTTCTGACCGATTTCATTTTGGCATATACTATATAGGCCTAACCGATTTCTCTTTCAGGTTTTTTGGCCTATTGATTTTCGATATTGATTTTTGATAATCGATAACCAATTCTTAATCAATAATCATTTGATCCTCCTCTATTTTCCAGTATGTCGTTGCATTTCAGTTCGGGGGCACTGCTAATTCAAAGACGTCTCTGATATCAAAGACTCTTCAGTGCCGAGACACCTGACAGTATCATAATTCAGAGACGTCTCATAAATCACATACTCCCTAGTCTCAAAACCCAGCCGCAAACGATATTAGTAAATGTTGGTGAACGTGAACCGGCGCAGCGGGAATAATTTTGCGAGTAGGCCTAATCAGGGTTGGAGCTAGCCCAAGTATAGTGCCTAATTTTACTATCCAATTCATGAATTAAAGCGCAGGCTCGGGGTACACTCTATATAGTAAACGTAAAAAATCGGGGAATGCCAAAAAAAATTTGTTGTTCTTTTTCATAACTTGAGCTTAAATGTTGCAGAATAACTTTTCTTCCTCGACGACATTTGGCAAACTTTCAATTCTCCGTATCAAAACTCAACATGTGGTGATGAATGCACCAAACTTCTACATAGAGTATTATACTTGAACTTCAACATTATATTGGAGTAGTAAATTAATTGTTCAGGCCCCGACTCATGGAAACAATTTCAACCAATACCAAGAAGAAACTAGAAGCATTTTTATTCACTTTTCATTAAAACATTTTTATTTCCTAAAATTATTATCATCGTTATTATTTACAGGGCGTTTCTGGATTCCGAGACCGCCGGGGGCTGAACTGAACAAAATTTCAAAATGTTGAACATCGGCGCGGCAGCGCCGCTAGGGTTGTCTGAGGGGCGATGTGCCCCCTACCCCTCCGAATTAGACACTTTTTTTCAATGTGAAGGCCCAATGGAGCCATTTGGTGCAACATGTTTATTGGTTATTTTCGGAACATATAGTACTTTTTACAGATTTCCAACTGACCCGCAAATTTTAGTTTTAAATGAATACGTGTGCTCAATAACTCCTACAATTCAGCCTAAGTGTAGTCTTTTTGTTTTAACGCAAGGGGTGCTTGAGGGGGATATAATAGGCTTATAGGCATATATTTATGAATGATAGGCCTGTAATTCATACAAATTTCCTGCGGACCTGACTTCTGGGCCGCAAATGTTATGGGTATGAACCTACTCAATTAGGCCTATATCATATGGATACTTGCAGGTTAGCCTTTTCTTTTTGACGGAGAAGGGTACCTGAGGGGATGCGCTCCCTCAGAAGTTGTGGAAATTTCAAAAAATTAATGAAAGGCACAATAAAGTCATTTTGTGTAAAAGTTTACACTTATTTATTGGTATTATTTTCGGCATAATAGATTTCAACGGACCCGAGTTGTGAGGGGGATATTATCCTCAAACTAAAAACATTTTACATTAGGCCCCTATTATTAACTTATTTTTCCGACCATCATGATTAAGCATAGCCTATAGGCCATATCATCATGTCATGATAATGCATAATATGTATTTTAAATTGGATTTCCAGTGGATGCGATTTCCGTGTCACAAATTTCAAGCATGAACATTATTATGATGCGCAATGACTCAGAACGTACTCTTCTTCTTTACTTCCTTGTTTTCTTTCCACTTTTCTGCCTTTCTTTTGCCTAAAAATGCCCGGACATTGAAATGAGGCTAGGTGGCTGTGGCAAAACAAAATTTTCATCCCAGTTTTGCTAATATTTTGTGCCGATTTTTGTAACATTTTCGTCCTGGTAATGGTATTATTTTATATTTGTTTTCAGTTTTCGGATATTTCTTTCAATTTTTGGGAAATTAGACCGAAAAAGTAGGCCTTTTCCTTTTCCACCCCTTCGATTTTTTAGGGGGCACTGTCTATATACCTTACTGCCCCACTGGCTTTGCCCAGGCCCGTACGAAGGGGGAGGGGCGTGCGGTGTGGCAAAAGAAAACAAATAGGTTTTTTATGCTTTTTATTCAAATAAGTCCAAAGTTTTGGGTAGAAGGTCCACTTTTTACAAAATGGCACCACCCCCTGGAAAAAGGTCCGCCTTTTAAAATCAGCACCCCTAAAAGAAATACTGCGTACGGGCCTGGCTATGCCACTTCTCTGTCACTCCCATCCCCTTCCCTTCCTCTCTTCCCTCTCCCTTCTCTCTCTCTCTTTCTGCCTCCCTCTTTTTTTAAGACCCCGGCTGCAGGTCCCAAAGCCCCACCCCCTGGGCACGCGCCTGGTTTACCGTAATTTGTTGATCTATTTTGAGCCACCTGATCATATCATCAGAACCGCGGGGATCAGAAGTTCCCCCTATTAATAAAATACAAGTGTCCATATTTATCCGAATTCATCCCCAAGCACGTGTGCAAGAAGAGTCAGGCCACGAGGTTAGGCCTGAACGTTTCCATAGGGGCCTACCATTTCCCCCCAAGTCATTTTTGAACATATTTTTGAAAAGGTGCCGCCAGCGTGCCGCCACAATGCGTGCCAAATATCGCTCCCTCCCCCTCGTTGACTGGCAAAAATTCCTTGTCCCCACATTGTTTTCCTTGCCAAAATATTCACCCCTTCCCCGTGAATTGGGATTTTTTTACTTCAAAACGTTGGATTTGGGCCGTAAATGGCTCGATTTTGGAATCTAAGTATTTTCTGAGACCATTTGTCAGAATTTGCACAGATAGATATGATGTTTGCACAGATAGATATTTGCTAAACATAGGAAAGCATATTCTGATACATTCACCTTCGTGCCGAATTGCTGCATCTAGCGCCGAACTGTCAAAAAGCACGACGTATGTGATATCACAGACCCCGTATGTGAAATCACTGACCCGTCTTTGATATCAGAGACGTCTTTGAATTAGCAGTGCCCCCGAACTGATTTAAGTTATCAACATCGATTAATATTGATACTTGATTTATCGATTATCGATTATTGATAATCGATTATCAATTCCCTAACTCCCTCCCTCCCCCACACAAGGAAATTGTGCTAACAAATGTAAGCCCCATGATGCTACAACAAAGCATTTTGTACTCCTGATGATACGGTATACTTGAATTTTTAGCCGAAATGTGGACACAAATTCCAGTTTTTTTGTGTTTCCCCAGTAGAACTTGTGATGTAGAACACATTGACAAGAAAAAAAGATTAACATTTTGCAATCACTTATTTCAAAATGGCGAAATAACGTAAAATGCAATTTGAACACGATTTAGGCGAAATACGGTATACTATGTGGACACAAATTCCATTTTTTTGTGTTTTCCCAGTAAAAATGATGTCTAACACATTGACAAGAAAAATATATAAAATTTTGGCAATCACTTATTACAAAATAGCGAAATAACGTAAAATGTGGAAACAAATTCCATTTTTTTGGGCGGGTGCGGCGTGGTGCGGCGTGCCGCACCCGCCCTATATTAGTCTGACTATTGACCTACTTTTTCACATGCAGTGTTTGCAGAAAATATTCGTGCTCGTTATATACCCAAAAACCAGCAGAGGTGATAGTTTACAGCGAGTTTATTACTTGATTTTGATATTTAAGTAATACGATAAAGTCATCATAGGCAGTAATGTGTTGGTTTTAAAAGAAATAACAAAAATAATTATTTAAGGGCTGGGGTATGAACGTTTGGACAGTATTTATTTTGGGACATTAGAGCACATCAGACATATCGAATTGCATTCTGAATACGAAGAATGTCATTCTGATATCAAATAATTTTGATTTTTGAAATTCGCAATTTAATACACATTTTATGGCAAATCATTAAAATTGATAATTTTGATATTTAACAGTACTTGAAGTAAACTTTATAAATCTGATGATTTATACTTAAAGTGTATGTAGGTGGGATGGAAAGCCGACGATCAATTGAAAATTTAGACCTTTCTTATTGAAGATATGGATTTTTTACCAAAACACCAAAAAAATTAGGGCTTTTTGGGAAAAAAATCCATATCTTCAATATGAAAGGTCAAAATTTTCAATTGACCGTCGGCTTTTCATCCCTGCTACATACACTTTAAGAATATATCATTAGATTTATATAATTTACTTCGAGGACTGTTATATATCAAAATTTGAAAAATATCAAATTTTTATAATTTGTCATAAAATTTGTATTATATTGTGATTTTCAAAAATTTAAATTATTTGATATCAGAAAGACATGCTTCGTATTCAGAATGCAATTCGATAGGTCTGAGGTGCTCTCATGTCCCACAAAAAATACTGTCGAAACGCAATAAACACTCATTTTAGATCCCTTAAGTAATAGAAATACTATTCAGAAATTGCAGCAAGATTTGCAGACGTCTTTATTTGAACAGTACCATTTCTCCAGTTTTGCTAGTTTTCCTAATCTTTGGGCTAAATTAATAGCATGATAAAGGTCATAATTTTACACTGACAGCTTCGCTATGTACTTTATAGCTTGTATGTGCATTGTGCTCAGTGTGTACATAGGCTATTTACTTTTCAAATCTTGTGACAAATTGTGCTTGCTGATGCTTGTATAGCCTAATGTATTAGACAAATTATTAGAATGCCATGGCCCAGGTTGAATAAAATAAATAAACCTAAATGAAAATATTATTCCCTGGATTATATTTGTCGGGACAAAATAATGATATAGTTTGACGCTTTGAAATACAGTTATGTTAATCATGATATTATCATAGTTTGAAAGTTAAAAAATAGTATCGAAATCTTGTAAAATCAAACCTTTCCCCTCATAAGTTGTAACAAAACAATATATTGAGGAAATAGATATGACAGATTTTGAAATTTTGATATGGAAAGATAGCCCAGACATGTTGTCTCACCAGAGAAGATGAGCAGAAGTCTTCCTATCTGATGATAAAAAACTCTAGGTATGATTACGAAAATGTTTTAAATAACTATTATCTGCAAAACTTTTATAACAATGTTTTATATAAAATGCTAATATAAAACGTTTTCTGTTATGATGTGAAGGGTTAATATAAAAACAGGGAAAATCTGTTCCAACTGACCAGCAGGGAACCAAAGGATGGATCCAAACGGATACAAATAAAGAGCGAGGTATTTTAAGTATTAATTATCGCCCAACGCTAATTTGGATCGTGGGCACGACCCGAAAGGATCCAAAGGTGTGACACTAAATTCACGGTTTTTGTATTAGCAACGCAAACCTATGACGAATTTTGTTGGCTTGTTCTTAACAAAGTGAGGCACGGTCGGTTATGGATAATTCACATCAACTCTTCCTCGGCCCATGTGATTGAGGTCACCACATGAAGATGTTGTAAGTTTATCCTGTTGAAGAAAGTAAAAACACCCTCAATCGCGCTCAGACCGGGCGAAAGTCCGGGGCGGAAGTGGGCCAGATCACATATCAGGCAACACTCCCGGGGCAACACTCCCCCGCAGCAGTCCAGTGATTGGTTTTCCAAGAAAGTCTTCTAAATTTGATATTGGGGTGTCTTTTTTTGTTGCTAAAGTAATGTCGAAATTAGGACTTACTGTCAACATTACGAAGGAAATGGATGACATGTATATGATATGAAACACAAGTGAGTATCTCAAAACATTGTCTGTGTGTTTTTCCATGAGCTTCCATGGAAGTGAGAGAGAAAAGATCAACCTTCACTAATCAGATATAATGGTATTTGGTGGCTCCCAACATGAATTATTGATTTTATAAGTATAGGTAAAGAAAATTACACAAGAGTTTAGTATGGCGCTGAGGGGCTGTGCAATAATTATGTGTACCCCCGGGGTGCATGGTGAATTCTCAAAGTGGTCTGCCAAAACGCTGTGGCAAAAAAATCTTTGCCCCCCCCCCCACTTTGGCTGTGCCAAAAAATCGTTGCCCCCCCTTTTGACGTTCCAAAAAATCTTTGCCCCCCCTCCTCTTTACACACTAAGATTTTGGGGAACCCAAATTTAAAACCTTTAATATTAATATCATATCATATAATGCGAGTGCAGCGAGCAGGAAATTTTGCCGCATATTTGAACGTGTTCCTAATGTTTTCCTACACCTTTTTAGGGCGTAATATAGAAACGGTGCCCAAAATATCTGTGCCAAAAATCGCTTTCCGCCCCGTTCGACCTGCCCTCCCAAGATTTTTTGGCCCAAAGGCTGCCAAAAATCTTTGCCCCTAGTTCGCAACACAAACTTAAATAACGGGCAAAACAGACACATCATTTATCGGTATGACATCATTGGTGCTGCCCTGTTGTGCAGATCGAGCTACTACGGTATGGGTTCCTCGTACTACTTCCCCCTCTATAATTCACCACCCGGGGTAGGCCTACACATGATTATTGCACCACAGGGATATTATGAACGCCCTCTGGCCAGGTCAGACCATCAATACATCATTATCATATGCATTTTAATAACAATTCTCTTGGTCAGGCTGACGTCACAAAGGGGAAATAGCCTTGTAATACCAGTGTGCGCATGTGCAGCGCATGTGCAGTTCCCCTTTCTCGAGCTGGTTGCTATGCGCGCGCTTGTGCAAAGGGGACGAAGGGGACAATGTTCCCGGATGTCCGACCGAGTGAATATGCTATTCACATAATGAATTGGACACATGCAAATTACTAAGTGTCACATCCTGAATAAAATTATCCTTGGCACGATGCATCCGAAAATGGCAGCCGTCAGTCCAGCGAACAGCAGTACTGGTCTTCCGAAATGGCAAATTGCTTTGGCCGTAGGTGCCCCTATCGTTGTTGGTGTAGCCGTAGGAGCATACTACTATAGAAAATCAAGATCCAAGGGCGCGGATGCGAGCGAGCAAAAGGCTGACACACAAGCGAACACGAATACCTCGACCGGCAACAGTGAGCCTAAAAAGGATGAAAAGGTGAGGAATTCGGAGGACTTGTCAGTGTTGTTGCAACATGCACATGATGATGCATGACACACTGAGTTACCTTTAAGACAAGCGGCTAGGGGACGCAGGGGTAACCTTGTCAATCAATGGTTATTCTATTGTCCACCAAAGTTAAGCGTATGACATCACCAATACGTTTATAGCCATGATCAATCCAATCGATAGGCAATTATCCCCAGGACCACTGTGCGAAATATACCAAGTTAAGGTTACGGAGGGTGAAAATTCCACTCAACTTGTCTTTTGTTTTTTAATTTTTATTTATGAAGTATATGTATATATTAAACATCTCAGAGATGTAGATTGAAAAAATTGTATCAACAAAGTATTTTTGAAATTATTTTTGTGTATCAATATTTGCTCTAGATATCCCACAGCACTAATTCTTTTTTAAAGACAGTTCTTGTTTTAAGGGGACACTACACTAAATCCTTCCGCATTTGGTGTAACTCATGGAAGAAAGAGAAGGTGTGAGGGCTATCATTTTCTTTGGAAGGGGAATCCCAAATATACATGGGGGGCCCGTGGGTTAGTTGTAATAAGGAATGCCAACATTTCCTGTCATACTCCCCTGGCCCTGCTCTCGGCCAGCCTAACTTTGCCAATGTGGAAACTTTAAATGGCCTAGATATTATGATGCAGATTTGAATGTTTCTGTAGTGTTTCCTAAGCCTTATAAAGATGCACTGTAAATGTTTGCCAACAACTGCTCCCCCTCCCCCATTCTACCCTCCCCCAGGTCTCATAATTATTATGCACCTAGTTACTTTATTGTATTTTCACATGTATTTCAATGGGACATTTATTTAGTGATGTGCCCCCTTATAGTGATTATTATTCCAGCGCATGAACTGGCAACCCTATCATTTTCATTTGATTGCTAAAATCACTAAAGCATATACACAGTGGAGCATGAGTATTCAACCAGCACTATACTAGACAAAATCAATAAAATAAGTACTATCACCTTGCCCCTGGCAACATTAACTAGCATTGTAAACAAGTTAGCACATGGTTTGAACATGATATTGATAGTGTGGAAGTTTTGGCAGAAATTTGTCAATTTCTGCAAGTTTTGTGAAAATCAATTGATACTTCCCATGCAGTAAGGATTATCAGTAGTAATACAGGAGCACTGCACCTGGAATATTATGGGATTGTGAATTGATACTGTGAAATAGCAGAAAATGTGAGTACTTGAAACTAAATGTGTGGATATCTCAGAACTCCATTTTGGACCATTTGGCCTGATATGCTGAGATGAAATAAATTATTTTTAATGTTTCCGTAGCTGATTCATAAAATTTTGATATGCATGTGTTAGCTGATACTTCAGAGAAATAATGTAGGGAATAATTGTGTCAATATATTGGCACACTAAATTAATATTGTTGTTGCAAAAAAGACGACATTTACCCCATCATTTTCATTGACATTCTGTGAACATGTAAGCTTACTGTTTTAAATCAGGAGGACCTATCGAAAGAATAAATAGGTACATTATTTCATTGGTTTGTTTGTAACACATATGCTTGAAATCGCAATGAAATCGGACCCTCTCCCCATATTTTCCTGGCCTCTTTCCCAAAAAACCTCATGCTCATGAAATTGAACACAAATTGAAACACTTACAAAGTACATTTGTGTATGAGCTATGACGTTAAAAGTATTACAATAATAATCATTAGAGTGTCAACTTTAAGATAAAGTATGATTTTTAGGCCTGCCATGTTTATTTTTTGAAAAACAAAATATTTTAGGTGGCTACGTGCAGCCAATTTGCCTACACAAAATGTCAAAATCCTGTATAACCTTAAATACAGTCCCCAACGTGTACGGGCCCGCTACTTTTGTTTACATGGAATCAAAGTTAAATAATTATAAAATATTTAATACAATTTGAAATGAAATAAAAATTTATAATAATAATGAAAAATCATCACAATGTTATAAATAATGATAATAATAACTTTTATGTTAAATCATAATATAAAGCTACCAAGTAATGAGTAATCTACATTTTAATGTGAAGGTCTGAAAGGCCATCCCGGCAAACACAAAACGTTTTAAACAGGTTAGGCCTATATTTTTAGGTTTTGGTTTCAAATGTTGGGTTAAATAAAGGTCAGGAAAACATTTTAAAACGTTTTAATTTCTTTAATAAAAACAATCTTATATACCTTATATTCTTATATATTGCTTATAATATTAATAGGCTATATTATTATCATTATTTTGTTTATATTTTTATTATTGTTTTTTTTAAAATCGTAACCATAAAGAATAAATTAAGTCATGACAACTTCATGAACTTGTTGTGGAGTGCTGAATCCAGGTACCTGGCTGAATCACCTCGTAAAGTATTAAAGTGCGCCGCCGTAGCTTAATTCCATGATCTTGATCCTACTGTTTAATATCGATATACATCGATCACTTATCGGATTAAGTATTGGACACAATAGATGAAGTATTTGATTGACAAGGTTACCCCTGCGTCCCCTAGCCGCTTGTCCTTTAAGGAGTAGCTTCTTTTTATGACATTTTTTTCAGTAGATATCCACAAAAAGCTTGTTCCCAATATTTTAGTTGATTCCGATTAATGTAATTATCAACGGTATGGATAATGGAGTAAATTCGGGAGTAAATCATGAAATGGCTAAACTTTATTTAACTTAAAAGGGCATTTCGTGATCCACAGCCTCATCCCCCCACTTTTCTCAAAAAAAGTTGAGATTTTTATATCACTGGAAACCTCTGGCTACATACTGTTTATGTACAAAATATTTCTTGAAAATTAATTAGTTTAGCAAAGATATCGTGAAATTTGAATTTCGTTCTGGTGCACCAGAACGAAATTACAACGCATTGTCAATGGAGCAGTGTAATACACATAATCATGCATAACTCATGAACATAAAATCGGAATCAACTGAAATTTTGGGAATAGGTTTTTTCGTGGATATCTAATGAAAATGACATAAATAGAGGATGCTAGGATCACGCAATACTCCTTTAAAAGGGCATTTCGTGATCCACAGCCTCATCCCCCCACTTTTCTCAAAAAAATTTGAGATTTTTATATCACTGGAATACTCTAGCTACATAATGTTAATATGTACAAAATATTTCTTGCTGATTAATTCGTTTAGCAAAGATATCGCGAAATTTGAATTTGAATTTCGTTCTGGTGCACCAGAATGAAATTACAACGTATTGGCTATGGAGCAGTGTAATACACATACTAGTAATCATGCATAACTCGCAAACGCAAAATCGGAATCAACTGAAATTTTGGGAATATGCTTTTTCATGGATATGTACTGAAAAATGTCATAAACACTGGTAGAGTCCCAACCCCAAAATTGGTTTTTTTGGAAATGTTTTCCTACCCACCCACAAACCTTACTGCATGTATTCAAATCACCCAAGCCCAACTAACCTTTAACCCCAAACCCTTGCCCTTACCCCCAAAAAGGGAGTTAGTGTAGAAATTAATTTCACCTGAAAATGACAGAAAATCTGACCTATTATTTAATGCTTTTAAATGCATTGCATGAATGTGTTTATAACATTTTAATTACTTTAAATTTGCCTCATTTCAATTTTCATGGAAATTGTTATTTTTAGTGCTAACAAAATAAAAGACAAACCTTTCACATAATTTTGGAAATTTGATAAAGATTCTAAAATTCTGGAAATACAAAAAAAATACATTTAAGTGCAAAAGCTTTTTTCTTCTGGGTAAGAACTTTTTTCTTACATGCAACAGCTTTTTTATTGCAGGGTAGAAATTCAATAAATAGGTCATCATATACAAAATGCATGCATGGACCTATTTATCAAATTTCTAACCTGCAAGAAAAAGGCTGTAAAAAAAAAAAAAAAAATTCTTACCCAGAAGAAAAAAGCTTATGCACTTAAATGTATTTTTTGTATTTTCAGAATTTTAGATTTATTTTAAATTTCCAAAATTATGTGAAAGGTTTCTCCTTTCTATAATAAGCCATAAAAATAGCTATTTTGAGGAGATGAGGCTAAATAAATAAAGTAATTGAAACTTTATAATATTCAGGCATTTAATAATACTAAACATGCTATGTAGGTCCGATTTTGGGGTGAAATCAATTTCACCCCTGTTTCTTTTGGGGGTTGGGCAAGGGTTTTGGGCTTGGTTGGGTTTGTATATTTATAGTAAGGCTTTTGAGATGGGTTAGATTTTGTGTAAGGCCAGGAAAAACATGTTATTAAAATTTATGCTATAATTACTTGACCATGTCGGAAATGAACATGATGAATCCCACAAAACAATTCTGAAGATGAGGAAGTCCAACACTCAACTCTTGTTCATTGTTGTATTGTAGAGCATAAAATGTAGCGCATTTTACATATTACTCTTATCATACAATGCATTCTTCATGCACATTAGCACCCCCCCCCCGCATGGGGCCCCCTCCCCCCGCATGGGGCCCCTCCCCCGCATGGGGCCCCCTCCCACATACCCAAAGAGGGGGGTGTCAAAAATTTTATGAATCATCGTTTTTATATTGTGCATTAAATATGGGCTATTTCACGTTAAGGGTAGAGACTATAGAAATTTTTACCAAAGGAACATATTCTTGTTTATACCATGATATTGTTGTATCTCAATACTATCACAACTTCAGCTGTGTAACTTACCTAAAAAGTGGTTCTTTTAATTAAAAATGCAATAAATAAAGTCACTCTGCGCTTTTAGTACTGACCAGACTATAGTAATATTTTTAAATCACTCTGCGATTTTAGTACTGACCAGACTATAGTAATAATATTATGCAATACTAGCAGCTATTAATCATGCTTCAGTGGGCAAGTACTTCTAACTTTAAATGGTATTGAAATTTGTCTTGTCCGGGGGGGGGGGGACTTCCATATAGCTCAGTGGCGTTATTTTCTAGGTTCTATGGTGAATATGACTGATGCGTAGTAGGCCTACATGTATGTAGGGCTGTAAAAAGCCTGTTCAGTGATTTCATCCGGAGAATGTAGAAATCCATGAATCAGCAAAATTTAGATTTTAGCACCTTGTCCAGTATCTTTGTTAGTTTCGATGTGCAAACCTTAAGACAAAGTAAGTTATTTTACATGAATCTGTAATTTCTCTACTTAGTAGAGAAATCAGCTATTATTATTATTTAATATCGGTATTTTATTTTACACATATCGTGGCCAAACGGCCAAATTACATGTAAAATTACAATTTGAACATACATATAAACATCAAAAATTGCATCTATAGGGAAAAAAGTATTAGATCAGAAAAGCACTCGGTCATATTATTGCACGCAAAATATTAATTTAACCAAAATACTATTGCACTATGAAAAACATCAAAATATACTAAAATCCAAAAATATCATGCATAGGCGTAGATCCCGGGGGGATGGGGGATTTATCCCCCCAATATTTTGCCAGGGGATGGTCCATACAGTCATCCCCCCCATGTCGATGCCTGATAATGGGTTTCTGATCAAATTAACCTCATATTTGCCCATTTTAGCCCCAAAAGTGCAAATTTTCACGCGCTTTCAAGCAAGCATTTATTCTACTTTTTTTACACCATATTTCATCAGTTTAGCTTCAGTGAAATACCAAAATTTTTCGAGCACTTAGCGCGCAATTGTACCATAATTGCTATATATTGTCGCTCGATTGACTATACTTCAATTTTTTTCCAACTCCATTCCCCCCATGTCAAAAAGAAATCTACGCCACTGATTAAATATGTCAAACATAATATAACAGTTGTACCAGACTATAAAAAGCAATTATGGCATTGGCAATGAAGAACAATCCCAAGAGGAGATTTAAAAGATTAACAAAATATGGAACAGGGCTATAATTTTATCAATACTATACTGCTTTCCTCGGTTCTTGCCAAAACGTTTTAAAATATCTAATGACAATTTTAATGATTTATCCTTCACTTTTAGGCATTTTAGAATTTAAATTTGTTTTACCATTTTATACTTTCTCTGGTATCAATGAATAGCCCTTAAATTAAGACCCCCCCCTTCGCTATCACCCAGCACATGGTTTGTCATCCACCCCCTCCCCCCCCACACACACACACTTGTTTCCCATTGGATCTATCGTCATCATGATTTAGACGCTTTTATTGTTTCATTGACAACTTTTATTATATTTATCACTGATAATGTTGCCAAAAAGTCTTTTGAAATTTGTAGGCGTCATTAGTAGATCTCATATAATTGAAGTGCTCCCCGATAGCAAAATAATGACAGGCGGATGCTTAGTTTTGACATGTAAGAATACAAAATGATTTCCTGAGTTCTTAATGGGGAGTTATAAGCTCCATTGCAAAGTGAAAGCAGAGTGAGGTGTGTGGATGTGAGGGGCATGAGTAGCGCTTATGGCCCGGGGTCTATATTATTAGGGGCGAGCAGCGAAATAAGCAGATCTGGACCAGGAACCACACATTAGGAAAAGCGGTTCCTGGTCCTGTGATTATCTAGTGAACCAGGAGGCATTTTTAAAGAGCTATGAGTCATTTAATTTTTAATTGTACATGTTACATACAAAAACCGATTTAACTAACAGGCTCTATTTGAAAAAAAAAAAAGAGGAGCCTGGTTTTAGGTGTGGACCAGGAGCCAAAATGTTATGACCATTGGCTCCTGGGTGCCTGCTTATTTCGAGGCTTGGGGAGGGGTGGGTTAGGCAATTAACAGCTGCCTGATATCATTCAACATTTCTGATACTGTTACGGCTTGAAATTTAAAGGCAGCGGGACTTTCGGATGCTCTCAGGAACAACTTTTACCACCTGATGAACAATCTCAAATGCTCTAATTTGCACCAACATGACAGTATAGATTAGGCCCATGAAAGTCAATTCCGAGTTTATCGTTACTTTTTTTCAGGTTGGTGAGGTGACTTTTCTTTTTCATTTTCATTATTTCATCAGATTTCATTATTGACCTAAAATGCGTGTTGATTTGAAGCCAAACTCATATATGTGATTTATAAACATGTTTTTTTTATATGGGTAAGGACTAGAAAAATTAGAAAAGAGCCTGGTTTCATGCTTCCAAGTTATGAATATATGTTTTACAAACAAAAATATATGTTTCCAATTGCTAAAACTGGTGAAAACACTGATACTTTGAAAATAATGAATTATTTTGGCATTTTGAAAATTTGATGCGGTATTTTTGGTTTCCAAAAAGTGACACGGCGGGGGACGATAAACTCGAATCGACTTTCACGCTACTTTATAGGAAATATATTCTATCAGTTAATGGTTTTATAGTTTATTATTTCGGTTTACCAAAAATAAAGAAATAATATCAGCAATAACTGTAAAAAATGGTTTATGTCCATCTGAAGCCAAAATAATAGGATGAATTAAAAATAAAACGCACTATACTAATATACTATATCTTGGAGCTGTGCATAGCGATAAACTAAACCAACAAATATAATAGAAAACAACAAGAAATAATACAGTTATATAGAAAACAGTCCCAGTACATAACTCACCGATAAATTACTCTCTTATTCATTTCACATTCATTTATCTAATGTGAATTACAATGTGACGCTTATTATATCGCAAGACTGAGTCCAGCTGTTACAAATTTGATAACTCAATTCAAAACTTCTGAACACAGTACATTAGGATCAAGGCGTTGGTTCGAATCAATTGTTTGAAATCAATCAATGTGAGAAAGAATTGGGATTCCAATGTGCTCAATGCATAGTGACTTGTATTCTGTCAGAACTGTCAACGCAAGCTATATAGTGCTGTGGTATTTTAAAGTGACTTGGAGGTGTTGTTATGTAATAGGAATATTTTCGCCATTTTATGGAGGAGAAAAGTGCAAAAGACATTGCAAATAACGACGATCAAGGATTCTAATATATACATAGCCGAACCGGAATAGGTATGTAAACTACATACAACGTTTGAAGTAAATTCTTAATGTTCTTCATAGCAAGAACATATAAAACATTGTCAAAAATGCAACTTCTTACAAAACGCTATATTCTCCGATAGTCCATATTTGCATGACTTGGCGAACACTTTTGGTTCTCGTTTAAATTCTACCAATAGCACAGTCGATCTAATGTTATCTGCGGTTAGAGGACAGTTTAGAGAACTCTTTTTGCTGGTTGTTTGGTTTAAAATCCCGATATTTTTTTAATATCGGGATTCAAGCAGGCGATCGGTATGGTATGAAAAAGACGTTGCAAATTGTCAATGAAAGAGCTTATAAATTAAAATCACGGACATTTAGCTCAACAATAGGCATCTACATTCCAAGCGGAAACGCTTTTCAGAAACATACCCCACTTTTTTCAGCAATCGCTGGAACCTAAATATGCAATTCCAGGCGATTTGTAAAAAATAGCGTCAGCATATTTTACTATGAATTTGGGACACCGAAACAAATGCTTGCATTGGTGCCAGACCTATTATAATGACACGATAATTAGGCCCCCAATAATGGCTTTCATTTTAACCGTTATTTATTAAACTGAGATTTTTACTTTTTGAGAAATTAATGAATTTATCGAAAAAAAATTCGGAGAACGCTACTTTAATGAACCCATCCCTTAAGCGTACACTTACAGTCCCACAGAGGGTCAAAATTAGAAGTCCTTAAATTCATAAAAATTCTATGATTTTTAGAACTTCATGATGTACCAAATTCAATTCCAAAATATCAGAGCGTGGGATCATCAATAACATTGTTAAATTCATCACTAATGTTTCAATGGGAAAATGCATGGCGTCTGGAGAGGACATTTTGTTTAACAAAACAACCACTTCAGTGCTATGTAGTTCAAATAATGTATGGGTCAAAATTATTTGCATTTGTTTACATTGTTCATCAGATGATACACATTTTTTAATCATTCTACATGACATTTTTTGTTTAAAAATTAAAGTGCGGGCTTCTGCAAATCCAAAAGCAAGTTAAACGATTGTTGAAAAAACATGAAACACTTACTTTATTATAACAGTATATCCTCTTGTGTATCATTTTTCTTATCATAAATGTTAGTTCTGATGTGATTTAATTAAATATTGTCAAGTTCCCATATTTTTCAGTAGAACTTTTTTTTTCTGAGCTTTCCAACGTATGGGTGTCTGGAGAGGACATTTTGTTTTAAAACAATCAGTTTTGCACTTTTTTTCACTGATATTCAAGCAGCATACTTATCTTCATCAGTCTAAAAGTTTTCATCAGATGGTCACATTTTTTATGTTGGGACCCTAAAAAGGGTGGATTTGTCACATTTTTTCGTTTATTTGCCATTCAAATGCTCATATTTCTCAAACAATACATCACAATTGAGTATATTTAGTCTCATTTGGAAGATAATTTATTGCTTTAATAATATCTGTAAGATAAAATTATAAAGAAAGTTTAGATTAATTACTATAACTCGTTAATTATAATTGGTCAGGGATGGAGGAGGGTGAGGATGCACGAGGGTGAGGATGCGCACTGTGTATTTCCAATGGGATAGGCAATATAAATGAATAACCGTGTGTACATTAGTTCATTAACTTATTATTTTATTTGGATAGTAGCATTATTGTAATAACCCAACCAAAATAAATGTTAATTTAATTCCCAATTAATTAATATCACTAATTAATATTAGAGCCTCACTATACCATTACAAATACCACCCGAAAATGCTGATTATTACCCATTTTGAATTATAATTTGGGGAAATAGAGCTCTGCAGTGGTTTAATGCAGCCAGGCTATTATATTAATGTTCCTTGATTTTTAAAACAATTGAAAGCTTTTATATTAATTGTTAACTTCTAGGAAGTGTTATCCACAATACAGTATATCCACACCATACATTGTTTTAGGAGCCATTTGCCATGCAACTGCATGTATCTAGAGTTAAAGACTGACAAATTATCACCCTATATGATTGTCAAATTGTTATTGATTTTCACAGATCAGCAGTAAAACTATTTAAAACAAGATGTCAGTGCAATTATTGCCAGGCATAACATGTTGTGATCAATAAATAATATTGTGAATGTGGGTAATTACATAATCATCGGAATTTGTTTTCTTCATTTTTTGAACACCCTGTATAATCAAATCTGGCATTTTGAAATGAATTGTTCCTTTCTGACATGAAGGTAATGTTCATGAATTTCTTTTAAAGTATTTCATTTGAACAAATAGAACATACATTTTTGTCATATGCCTGTACTAAACAGAATTTATAGTTTTTTAATGTAAAAATCAGACAAATTTTGATCACCCTGTAATTCCGTTATGGCCATGCGTTATGAGTTGGGGGTCTCATAGGCTGGAGCCTGGACATTTGCGCAGAATTGTTTGCATAAATGTTGAATTGTTTAATTACTGTAAATACCTACATAGGTAAATTATATACCAAATTAAAGCTTTTAGTGAGTGCTTCAAATTGGTACCTTAACTTTTAATATAGCATGTATACTTCAAAAGTTATAGCAGTTGAACGAAAAAAATGTCGGGGTGGAGTCGGCCCATGATATGCTGGCCCATGATATGCACTTTTGTGTTAATGTTTGCTCCAGCTTATTTACATGTTGTTTTTGATTTGCTTTTTTGCCCCAAATTAGTCAAAATGCCTAAATATGACAAGCCTGAATACTATTAAGTATCCTGAATGTGCAATCTTCAGAGTTTTAGGGTTCTAATTAAATTAATTAGCCAGGGTGGAGTCGGCGTACGATGTGCCTGGACGGAAAATGTCGGCTCAGGATATGCTCTTTTCCGGTGAAATTTGCGAAAACTTATCAGGATTGCATTTCTGATTTGATACGCACTGTCATATTAAATATTTAACTTAGAAACACAGCCTTCTTAATTTCATGTACATGGTCTTTTTAAAAATCCTTTTTTGTTGGGGGGGGGGTCCAGGTATTTTACATGTTTAGTGGTGCATCATGGTATGTTTTCTGAGGGGGCAAAGACAAACAAATTCCTGGTGGACCCTGTGTTACTGTGATTACTGGGTGTGATTATTGTGCAAAAAATGTCAATTGTACACTATATTTAAGCCCAAAATTAAGTTGAAAATTTGTGTAAACAGGCCAATTTTCAATTTCACACTATGGGGGGAGGGGCGGAAGTTTCTTTGAGAAGGGGTTGGGGTTTTTTTTGGGGGGGGGGGGTTGCGCCGTTTGTGGGGGTTGAGTTAGCCAACAACTCATTTTGGGTGGGGGATGGCCCAACTCCCTAACCCCCTTGGTCTTCACAATTTCAAAGGACTATATGTATTTAAAGTCAACTTCAATGTTCATCAGTTGAGCATGTGTATTAGCACCGACTTATTCTCAGTTTTTGCAATTTTTTTGTACCAGTATCTTCCTAACAAAGTAATTTTGTACAAGAAACTTTCTCAGGAGGCAGTCATTCCAAAAGAAACTGTTTTATATGTTGGCATTGACTTGCAAACATAGATTTGAAATTATGCAAAGCAGCAAAACGTATTATTTTAAATCCTGTTGACCTATATCATACACGTGTAACCCTACTACATGTAACTTCAAACTTCATATTTTGGACAACAAATTTCAAAATACTGTGAATAACTAGTTGTACATTATGACTTGAATTTATGATGACATTCTTGTATTTTAGAAAAGTAAATTTTTCTAGACAGCATGATTTGTTAATTTAACCAAATTTAGTGCCGTTTTTGATGGAGTGTTTTAACCCTTGCGCAATTTGAGCACCGTAACAGGTAGCAAAGTAAAACTATATATTTTCTGAAAGCTCTTGATGTGGGGAATGCAAAAATGGAGTCTATTTTGATGTAGGGTAAGGCATTTTAAAAATAGGACCACTTGATCTTTGGTAATTAAAAAAAAAAATTCCCTCTAGAACTTCATATTTCTTAGCACTGCCCCTACATCAGAAATAACTGCATTTTTGGATTCCTCATGAAATTTCCTTTCAGAATATGTATACTTTACCTATAGTAGCATGTACAGGTACTGCAATAATTAATTCTAAACAAAAAATGGCGCGATTTCCCAAAAATATGCAATGTCCGGCAAAAATCCCCCAACTCAAAACGCATGGCCTTATACAATTAATTAACCACTATAAATTATATATGTCTGGATGGGCATTACTTTTAGCTTCTCAAATATGGACTTCAATTTTTATTTTAATACACTATGTATAAACTAGAAAGCATCCAACAAATTGCATTACATTGTAATATTTCTTTTGTTACACCCTGTATATTTCCTAGGTCACCCTGTATACTGGAAAAATCCTTAGATATTTGCAATCCTCAATATCTCAGGTTTCCGACAATGTATACTTTTGCACACTTTGGATAATTATTTTTCGAGTTATTAGGCATAGAGCACTAATACATGTAATTTTTGTCAAATGTGTGTATGTGACACAATAGGGTCCCAACTTAAAAAATGTGACCAGATGTTATTACACACAAATACTGCTAGAAAAGCATACCATCTCTTGTATTTTACTTAATGAGGCTCCTGTAAATCCAGACACAGGTCACAGCTATTTGGTGAGGCATGAAATCCACACTTTCACCATCAAAACATATCTTGAAAATAGATGTTTCTGACTACAAATGTTCACTTTAGATGTGTTGTCAATATCTACATGTAGATGAAACATTCACTTGAAATAAAAGTACATGCTTTTTGTGAGCTGTTACGGACCACAGTTTTTGGTTGTTCTGGAGAGGACATTCTGTTTAACAACATGATATCATCAGATATTGGCTACTTTGAGTATTGTGATTAAAAACTAATGTCTTGTCTTGTTAGAGGGAAGGAGAAGGTTAATTTTGTTAAAATAAAGTGAAACATTTACCCTTGATTTTGTGTCAATTGCCGATTTACCCCTGTTCTAGAGAGGACACACTTTTAACGCGGAATCAAGACACCAAAACTGGCAGGTTGTGATATTTTATACAAATATTCTCAGAACTAATTGTCCTGTTTTATGATTGCGGAACACCCTGAAGATTCTACAGATGCAAGTTTTGGCAGGAACTACCAATTTAGTTTCAATTTTGATAGTACTTCTTTTGGAGAGGACATCGCTTTTTTTGTTTAACGCAGAATCTACATAATTACAAAAATGGTCATAATTTTCGCAATACTGGACCAATTTATGCCAAATAACTTGCATTGCATTGTGTATGCTTCATACTTTGTTACCAAAGCAATAGCTACAAAGGAGGCTTATTTATATTCCTAAGAAATCATTCACAAGACATTCAAAATATGAAGTGGGACTCCAGAAATGTGTTGAAAATGCATGTAAATATGCAAAAATCTGATATAAAAAGTTGTCAGAATTTAATGAAAATGCTCCTGTAGCTTCTCCTCCATAACACCCATCTAATAAAATCACCCACATTATATAATGTTCCAAATTCAGGTAACCAGAAATGCTGAAGCACCATTTTGAAAAGTGCACACTTACATGTAACGTGAAATAGCCCATCAATTTCAGCCATGTAGGCCATGTTATTAGGCAAAGAAAAAACTTTGAAGAATGCCTTTCATGTACAAAAGTATAGGAAACTGAACATTTAAAACCACTTTTTTAAGATGAAGGAAGCATTTTTTTCAAAAACGTCTGAAACAGGCCAAGAATTACTTTAACATAGATATATGCATTTTTTATGTCACAAATGGCCTCTTTTGGGGTGCTAAATCTGCTAAAATCGCCTGGGCTCGACCCCTGAGGGGAGCTCTGCCCCCTCGACCCCCGCAGGAGCTCTGCCTCCTCGACCCACATGGATAATATTTCAGAGTTTTTTTTATCAAAGCCCATGCACTCTCATGCCTGAATTAGAGCCTCAGAATGGTGATTTCTTACTTTAAAAAGTCTAAAATCCATGAGCTTTTTAGACTTTTTGAGCCCCTCACATGCCCCTGGACCCCAACCGTTAAGGGCGAGCGACAAGGCGCTCGCGAATTTCACAGAAAATTTAAAGCAACATAGTTTAAGTTCCCAGACAGGAAATATTTTTCCTATGCCCTGCCAAAAATTTTTGTGCCGAAAAATGGCGAACAATTTCAGTTTTTTTTTGTGAAAAACCATATAGCTGTGGAGTTAGTCCAATATGTTAGGAAAATATTCAAACCGAGGACCCCATGTTGACACTGGGTAAATAAGCAGTATTTTCACTCGTACGGGTGACAGTCACTGTTGCAATTTCGTCATTTTATTTTTCACAGACGAAATGAGAAGATTTGACCTTTTGAGGTCATTTAGTAGAAATGTTTACCAGTCGTTTTGATTTTCGTAACAACAGTTCGCCCTTTGAAAAGTGAACTTTCGGCGTCCGTGGTGCTAAACTTTCTTGCCACCAATTGCCAAGTTTTCTTCGGTGCTTCCCGAATCTTTTTATCGTGTGGTTGATCAGTGCATGAGCAGTAATGACACACGGCACCAGGGCATTCGCTTAACTGCCTTGGAAAAAAATCGCCGATGCATTTTCAAATGAAAAGAAGTAACAAAAAATGCCTTAAAAATGTACTCATTTGCAGTTAAAAAGAGCTTAAAATTCATTTAATTAGCTATTCTATATAGTTTTATTTGATTATCAGTAAAAATGTAAGTTATTTCCATTTTTATTGTAAGTTTGAGAAGCATGCGAGTCGGAAAATTCGACATAAGAGATTCTGTGTCTGCAAAATTTTGGCCCGATATTTGCCTGATTTTTCCCTCAAAAATTACGATCAATGACTCAAATCAACTTAAACGAGCAATGTTTGGATATTATTTAGCTTAATTGTACGGTACTTAAAAATGTAGCTTTAGTGCAATGTACGAGTGGATGTTGATGGATTTTGACCAGTGGTCACGGCAAGAAATTGACAACTACAGATGACGTCTTTGCCGTCATCCATCCATGTACCATCTCTTCCACAGCTCTTGTACCGGAAGTCAACCTATCACTACCAATTGTAGCAAAGCACTGACAGTTGGTGTAGAGATGGATGGGCAATACCATTTCTCACTATTTGGCAAATTCGTACTATTGGGAGAATTCTCCAATTTTGTGGTTGGGACTCTACTGATAAAAAGAGGATGCTAGGATCACGAAATACTCCTTAACCCTAACCGTACTAAATACTACAAAATACTACTTGATATATGCGCTGTTCGTGCATGCATCCCACGTGGTGTGATGACGCAATCGCCCTAAGTGATATATAGGCACGGTTTAAGCTGGCCAGCGAAGCCCAAGACCCGTGGCAAAGTGTCGCCGACCGAGTGCTTGGCATGCGAGGGGTCTCGGGTTCGAATCCCACCCAGAGCAAACAACTTCTTTCCTTTTTTCTCTCTCTTTATTCTTTCCTTCTTTCCCTTCCCGTCGCCAAAAAGCCCTTAGGCGGTTAGGGTTAAAGGCCGCTATAAATATCTGGAAAACACATTAAGTTGGGAGCTGTACAAAGTTTGGTGGTATAGAGGTGAACATTGACTTGATTATATTTTAAGCCTACTTAATTGGGTTGTCTTTCAATGGAAAATTGCCCTGGATGACAACAATGAAAATATCGACTATTTCTGCTGGTTGCGCACGAGATAAAAGCACTGAGTTTGACATTTTCGGAGCATGAAGGGAAAAAGGGTAAAATAAAAACGGAAATTCTGACAAAACTATAATATATAGACCCACACGATGTGCTTTACAGAGGTGGGAAATATCTTTCTTTAGCAAACTATATTAGTTTGAGACGCTAAAAATCAATTCCGTAAAAAGCTCATGGGCTAACTCAAGGCCTATAAAAATCAAAAATATCACACTAAAAGATACAATTTGATGCTTAATTTTAACACCAGGATTTTTAAAAAAAATGTATATCCAAGCACCAAGTTTTTAACTGACATTACTGAAGAAAAAAAAATATTGCTTTATATTTGCATACCTGCCAACATTGAAAACCTAGAAAACAGAGTACATGGTGAACGTAGTATCGCCTCTGACGGCGGGGGTCCAGGGGCCTGCTTAAGGGCCCTTGGTGGGAATCCAGGGGCAAAGCCCGATCGTGGGGGAGGGGCTGAAGCCCCTAAAGCTAGAGGGTTTCTACACTGTAAAAACCCATATAAAGCCCCTTCACATTAGACACATTTTATAGAAAAACAACAAGGTGAAAATGAAGCCCTAGGCTTTTATACACTTTGAGGAGGGATTTATACTCCATATCTAGCAACAATTTCAACACATATTTGATGACTACAACCTTTGAAAAAAATGTGAAAAAACATTCTGGGACCTGTTTTTATAAGTTTGAAAAATATGCTTCCTTCACACAGAAAATGTGCTTTTAAAAATGCAGTTTCCTACACTTTTGTACATAACGATCATTCATTGAAGCAATTTTTTGGCTTCATAACAAGGCCTACGTGACTGATAGGACATTGATATGATGCACAATACAAAGGTGAAATTTTTTTTAAAAAATCCATTTTTTCTTAATTTTTCAAAGTTTTTGGCAACTTGAGAACCTCTAGACCTATTCTGAAGGTTGCATTTGAGGAGGGATTTATACTCCATATCTGGCAACAATTTCAACACATTTGATGACTGCAACCTTTGAAAAAATGTGAAAACACATTCTGGGACTTGTTTTTACAAGTTTGAAAAATATGCTTCCTTCACATAGAAAATGTGCTTTCAAAAATGCAGTTTCCTATACTTTTGTACATAACGATCATTCATTGAAGCGATTTTTTGGCTTTATAACAGGGCCTACGTGACTGATAGGACACTGATATGATGCACAATACAAAGTTAAAAATTCAGAAAAAAAAAACATTTAACAAAAATGTCAAAGTTTTTGTTGACTTTGGAGAAACACTAGACTAGATATTCTGAAGTGCTAGGATCATTCACAGATGATTTGAAAAAAAAAATTGAAAACATTACAAAATTACAGTTTGTTATCTTTAATATGGAAACCACTAACTAATGTTTACCTCTTCATCTATCACAATATTATACATACATTGATTTTCCATGCAATTTATAATATGTGCTAGATGAAGAGGTAAACATTAGTTAGTGGTTTGCATATTAAGGATAACAAACTGTAATTTTTTAATTTTTCCAATTGTTTTCAAATTACTGTGAATGATCCTAGCACTTCAGAATAGGTCCAGTGGTTCTCCAAAGTCACCGAAAAACTTTGGAAAAGAAATTTAAAAAATTATTAAAAAAAAAAAAAAAAAATTTTTTTAATTTTTTTCCAGAAAATCGAGTACTCCGATTTTCGGGGTTTAAAACTTCGAAATCGGAGTAACTCCGCGAAAATCGGAGTAGATGGCAGGTATGTATTTGACCGAGAAAATTAATTTCATAGCAAAAAGGTGTATCTCTGAATTGTGCTGATTTTAACATGTATCGATCGACTTTTAGCGCGACTAAGCATTTCTAAAGAATCGGTTGTCCAGGTGGCTGACTGTATCTAGGGAAGCATTTGGGATTCTAAGGGAAGACAGAACCATCAATTAGCTAACAGCTCCATTGTCCAAGTTTATCTTCCCGTTTAATTATCCTTCCCTAGGCGTAGATGCAATAGTTCAGTGGCAATCTCCGAACTCTGATACAGAAGAATTTTAATTCTAAGGCTTTATAAATCAGGGGCATGTGAGTCATCACATACAGTATAAAGGAGCTGAAAATGCTGAAAACAGTTAGCAAAAAGCTAAAAACACCTCAACACCTCAAGTAAAAAGCTGCAATTTGGGAAGATTCTATACTTTTGTACAGAGCGAGTGTATTGGTACAAAAAAAGCTAAAAATCAAAACAAAAAAGCTGAACTCTCACACACCTGTAACCAATAAATCACAGCTAGCTCTGAAAATAATAAAGAGCCTAGAGGTCTTTGCCAGTCTGTCTTCCCTTTGAACCATTAGTCTTTAGATGCAATGGTTCAGTGTCCAGACTGTACTATCTAGGAAAGAATTTGATGTTTTTAGGGAAGACAGGAATAGAACAAGTCGCAACTTAGACTAACAGTTGTATAAAGAAGTTTCTGGGTCTGACAACAAACCTATATCAGCCAGGGAACTGAAGGAAAGTTAAAATAAGGAAAAGATAGCAACCAGCCTAAAATTTTCCCTTTTGGGTCCAATTTTGGGGACCTCAGTTGGGGAAGAATCTTGGGACAGATGTTACACAGCGCGGTAGGGTTAGGGAATAATTTCAATTTTCTGGAAGAATAGACACCCCTGGTTGGATCTTTTTGAGAGGAGTATAAGTTTTAGCATCATCTAACAGTGTTTTAGCCTTCTGATCAGATCATAGTCTTTGCTATTTAAAACCCCACAGTACAACGGCCCTTATCAGCCAGAAGGATTGTGATATTTTCATTCTTTTTAAGTTTTCTAGCACATTAAATTCGTTTTTGCAGATGCTCAGATTCTATTGAGGTGGTTTGGCACTTTTAATACTAGCACTCACCTGCAAACGTAATTCTTCAGCTTTATCTGGCCCAATAAGAGGCCCTTCTGATCGCCAATTCAGTGGCAGTGATGATGTCTGTAACCTGAATTAGCTTAAAGTAAACTTTGTTCACTTTTGGAGAGTTGTCTGTCCGATAAATTCCTCACCCATCTATCTTTGATGTTATGATCAATTAAATTCTCCTTTTGTCTCCAATTCCTATTCTTATCGGCACATGAAACTGCTGCGAGTCTGCCAAATTTCTCTACCTGTCTAGATTTTGTTGTTTCGTGTTGTGCTAACTACATGTACGCATGCTCAGTGAACTGAGTGACCCTGTTGTGTATCTCCGTTGGTAACCAATCACCCTTTTTCCGGGAAATGTCAGATTTCTTGTTTAGATTCTTGATCGTAAAATTAACCTGTCTAACTCTCTCGTTTAACAATTTGCGTTCAGTAGTGTGAATGATCTTATCCGCACATGATCCCTTGATGTTAGAGTTCAGTGTGTTACGGGGGATCACATCTGTCTGTAAACAATGGAGGTTGAATCATAAATGGTTGCAATAACTTTCCTCACCGTTTTGTCAAGGTCCTTTGTTAGTTTTAGGCAATCCTTGCCGTATTTTTTACGAATCAAACTGTGTAGACTCTCATTCATCTGGGTATGTTGAAATTAAGATTTAATTTAAATCTGGGTATCACAACCCAGCTGAAGACTGAAGGTTTCAGTCGCAACGACGGTTCGTCCGTCAAATATAGGTACGTCGGATACCCAGATGAATGAGAGTCTACATGTACACAGTTTGGTTATAGCGAATGTTTGATAAGTTCTAACGTTAGATACTAACAGGCCTGTGCTATTTTCTTTAAAAACAGACTCCTGAAGAAAAAGCCCAAGCCTTGAAGAATAAAGGGAACAAGTACTTCAAAGCTACACAGTATGACCAAGCCATAAAATGCTACAATGAAGCCATAGAAATTGCACCGAAAAATAAACCCAAGGATTTGTCTACATTTTATCAAAATCGAGCAGCTGCACATGAGCAATTGGTAAGTAGATCAAGATGGATGTGGCTAGTCTTGTTAAATACTAAGCTTGTGAGTGTATAAGCCAACATGGTATTGAGACTTTTTCCTGACACAAAGCGAAGGGAAATAGTCTCAATCATCCAACACTTGAGGGACAAGTATTTTGCATTACACCTCATACATATTCACAAGAGAATGACACTAATTTATTGGTCAATTGCAACTTGACACATATCCCCAGTATGACCTATCTTACCTGATGATATACGTCTAGCCTTCTTCTTTTGTTCCATTATCCATTGTATTTCTTTTGTTCAAAGTCTGGTCAACTGTCGATTATAATGTGGTCAAGTCAAGATAATTGTGGTCAGGTCAAGATAATCTTGGACAGGTCAAGATAATCTTGGTCAGGTCAAAATAATCTTGGACAGGTCAAAATAATCTTGGACAGGTCAATAAATTTTGAACAGGAGAAGTACATGTTCGCATTTAGAAACACTGGCCACATTATCTGACTTTTTGGACATTTCAACAAACTTAAAATGCATCAAAGTTCACATTTTAATTATTTGTATGGAACGTTCAAACTATAAGGCTCTAGTTTAGAATTTATATCTTTTACACCATCAGCCCTAAACTGGTTATATTAGGCAAGATTATGCATATCATGGTCATTTTCACAGTAAAGGATGTAACTTTTGATTTTTAGGGTCAAAATTTCAAACCACATAAATATGTTTCTGTTTACTGAAATCATGCATAGAAGCAACTTAAAGTCCAGTAAAATAATGTTTCAATGTTTGACATTCCATTCCAAAGTAAGTCAACAGATATAAGTTAAATTTTATACCATGTTTTAACATCAAGTGTCAGTTACATTGGAAATTTCCCAACCGTAAACATATTTTTTAAGTTTTAATTGGGTTCCTAAAATAATTTGAATGTCTAACTTCATGTACAAAATTAATACTACTTGATAAAAGGAATCTCCCAGCCAAGTTTCACAGAAATTAGAGTTATTTTTTAGAATTGGCAATTCAAGCGATTTGTGTTTCGGAGGCTTCAGTTAACAGACAAAGTGATCATAAAAGTAAAATATTTGGCTAACTACTACAATGTACAAGTTGACATGAAAAAATATCACAATTACCAATTTTCATGCTTTGCTTCTAAGTATTGAATTTCAGTTGTGACAAAAGTAAATTATCACAGCAAGTCATGAAATGTGGCTTGCCTTTGTTTTGGAGGCATCATGTTAAAACAATGGTTAAACATTGCAGAAGCAGTTTTTTTGAAAAGAACACTGTTGGGATCATCTAAGCTGTTATTTTCTTGTGTGTATTGAATCAGTAATTCTATACGGCAGATATTGTAGATTTATCACACGTTAATTTTTTCACCCATTTGTTAAGTATGGTGTTAACTTGCATGTGAAGCCTCCGAAACAGGCTTTCTTGTATATCAGTAGATTTTTCAAACATTAACCATAATATCAACACTTTTTTAAATTTATGACATTCTGCATATCAAGTAACAATTACAATCAGTATGAAACACACCAATTTAGATATGCAAAGATGATAATTAATCTTACTAGCGATTACCCGTCTTGCGCGGTCAGAGTCTTTCGCGGTTTGTAAATTTTGTTTTAATTATTTTTTAATTAATGTGATTAATGGTATGAGAGGAGATTATCATTTAGAAATATAATATTTAGTATCCTTTCCATCAATGGCTTGAAATTGCAATTAGATCGTGATCGAAATAAGTCTTCTTGCCACCATATCATATCCACCGTGAGAAGTCTTGCCCGTTTGATGCTGGCCGCCCTGATATTTAAGATATTTATGCATTTACAGTACTTTTTAGCCCATTTTGGACAAATTTGTTGTACCTTTCGCCATTTTTTTACCATTTTCGTCCAAGTTTGTCCCCCACCTTGAAATGTACCTTGCGGCCCCCTGCAAGAGTCCTGGCTACATCACCGAGCAGATGAACACAATTTTATTCAATTCCTCTTGGCCCCCTGTGGTATGCTAGTTGACCTGATATTTGAGATTTATATGCACATACCATTTTGGATAAATTTGTTGTACTTTTTACGTTTTAGCCCATTTGTGACAATGTCCCCCCCATGAAATTTGCCTTGCCCCCCCCTCTCTCTCTCTGAAAAGTCCTGGCTACACCACCATGACCACTGTGCAGATGAAACAATTTTATTCACATTTCCTTACACTCTGTTTCATATAAAGTTATGATCATGCAATGCTGATAACATAGCATGACCACAAAGAGCAGAGTAGGCCTATTCATGGTAAATACAATTCAGTGGTTTGAGAGGCAAATAGGCAATTGCACCATATTATAATTAGCACAATTAAACTATATACCCTCCTCACTTTGCTACACCAACAGCCCCTTACAGGTATGAGATGTTCATGATGGCAATCTTGACCTACAAAAAGGACAATATGAGATGTTGACAATCTTCCAAAAAGGACATTTCATCCTTTTGAGTTCATCCTTTTGAGTAAATGTTTACTTTATTGATGTGTGACTAATTAGGTGTTCATACAGTCCTATATACTATGTGATTGTATAATAGGTAATTCAATGACCATCCAGACTACAGGCATAGTATCTTCACAAAATGCCAGGACAGAAGGCCAATTTCGGGCTATTCCGGGCTATGTCAACATTAGTCTATTGTGTTGGCGTGAAAATTTTTAGCATGCAAGTGCCCTGCTAGTGCCTTTGAAACTAATTAACATAATTTGACACCCTTAACGTAAACAAAAACAAAATTGGGCGTTTTATTGGGGTGCGGACAACTTTACTCTCATAGCAAAAAATCCGTTTTCGAAATAATGTAAAAAGCGTAGAAGTTTTAGCCTTACCAACTCGAAAAACTCAGTAATTTATTATAGATTGTTGTTTCGGAGACTTCATTTGTTTCGGAGGCTTCAAGTATTAACGGAAAGTTTGAATTGGGTCCCATTTTCAAACGGTGATGTACATGTATCTCCACTGTTTAAAAACAAGTGACTTGAGAATCTACTTTGCTACACATAAATAGATTGGATGAGCTCTTCTATTTATATTTGCACGAGCTAGCTGAACAGTTTGTTTCGGAGGCTTCAAAATAGTTAACGGAAAATCGCCTCTATGAAGTCAAGATTTTATAAAAAAATTTAAAAGCTTGCAAATCGGCTAATTTTTGTTACCTATTTCAAGTTAAGTAATCAACTGTTATGAATCAAGAAGAAATGAAGAAATAACAAAGAATTATGAACCAAAGCTATACCCACAAAGTTTGTTAACAATTGTTAACGGAAAATGAAGCCTCCGAAACGACAAATATCAAAGTCCGGTTCTCAAAAATTCAGGGTTGTTCACAATTAAAACTAATGTGGCAGTTTTTACTGAGCATATGACTACACATTCAGCATAAGAAAAATTATCCATGAACTAACTGAAGAAAACATAGGGCTTTACAAAAATGTTACTATTTTTCTAGTACCGTACATCAAAAAGGCCATATTTATGGAAATTTTAGCCTGCCAAAACTGAACGCAGTAACTCCCAAAGATGATTAAGCTACCCAAGGTAGCTGCTAACTAGATGACTTATGTGGCCAAAAATCGTGGAATTCTGTAGCTTTATTAGACCACTACGGATCAAAGTGTTAAAAATCCAAAGTTACACCCTTTACCGTGAAAATGACCATATTTAAATGTACTATAGTTTAAAGAAAATTAAATGACAACAAACACCTCTATTGAATACTGCAGATTAGTTTGTATTGTGTCCCTTAAAAGTAGGCCTGCATGTACTTAATTGAATATTTTGACATGCTTAATTTAAAACATAGGATGAGGAAATCAATCTACCTTTGTCCCACCCCAACCCAAACTAGAGCGATAACCGCACCATAGCTGAACCATGTGGCTTCGGCAGTATATTGTGGTAGGCCTAGATACCTACAATTGAAGCATTTTGAAAACTTGACCTTTGACCCCTTTATTGCCCCTTAATGACCTTAAATGAATTTTAAAATATTTGCAACATGTTTAGAATGTCATAAGAATCATTGCGTTTAAATTTCAGCTCAATCAGACATTTTGTAAAACTTGACCTTTGACCCTTTATGACCCCTCAATGACCTTAAATGATTCTTAAAATGTTTTTAAAATGTTTAGCATGTCATAAGGATCATTGCATATAAATTTCAGCTCAATTGGAGCATTTTGAAAAACTTGACCTTGACCCCTTAATGACCTTAAATGAATTTTACAATATTTGCAACATGTTTAGAATGTCATAAGGATCATTATGTTTAAATTTCAGCTCAATTGGAGCATTTTGAACAACTTGACCTATGACCCCTTAATGACCTTAAATGAATTTTACACTATTTGCAACATGTTTAGGATGTCATAAGGATCATTGCATTTAAATTTAAGCTCAATCGGAGCATTTTTGGTTTAAATGACCTTTTTTGACCCCTGTGACCCCTGGATGACCTCTGACGTTTGGAAATATTTTTATTATATTCCTTATGTTTTCCTCTTTCATATGACACCACTCATGGGGTCATACCTTCGTGGCATTTAGAGATATGTCCATTTCAGACCAAATGGTTAGTTAGTAACCTAGTAACATACACACTTATAGGCTGATACCATTTCATGGTTCAGCAAAAACATGCAATGGTCCATGCAAATTAGCTACTAGGCAAGAACCCGGGCCGGGATACTACTTGACCAGGGGAGATTCGCAGCTAACTCGCGGTACTCATTACAAGTCAACAGGCGGGCGTGCAAAGCCTTACATGTACTGTGACTTAACCATAATGGGGAGTACCAAAGGAACACTGCGTTACTGTGTTTTGTTTTGTTTTTTGTAGATTTTAATGGCGCTTTCAACCAACGAGGATTATTTGCGCCAGTATCCAAGCCTGTTCCCCATTGCCCAAGTTACCCATCTGACACCACATCAAGGTTTGGTTTGAGTTGCCTGTGAATAAATACTATGCCAGCTCTGCGGACCTTGCTGGACTGTGTTACCACGTTATTCAAATGTCTGCTTATAAACATTTGTCTAAGATATAAATGTCATGGTGTTAAGACAGATGTGTAATTTACATTATTCATCGAATCTATGTACCTTTTGTTATTTGTAATAAGGTGTTAAAATATCCCACATTTATTTTGGCAATGTGGGACTTTGGCCCAGTTTTGGAATAAGGTTCAAGATATTATCTTTAAAACAGAGTTAGTCTTACCATAAAAGATGTTCTGTTGGGTATATTAGATGTTGATTATTGCCATTATAATTTTGTTGTTCTTCAGGGGAAAAAGTTTATTTATAATGCAAGATGTAATAAAAATAAGCTGGACATTCAAGGTTTTAAGTGTATGCTCAATAATGTCACCGAGACTGAAAAACACATTTGCAAGCAATAAAGGTAAAATGTATGAATGGAATAAAAGTTGGAACTCTATAAATAATATGTAATAACTGTTACTTTCATAAGTATAATCAGGGATGCAACTTGTGCGGGAGCGGGGAGCACCGCTCCTAGGAAATGAGAGTCAAAATTGAGGAAATAATGCCATGGGAAGAAAAAAGAAAGAGGAAAAAGAAGGGAAAGAGAAGAAAGGAAAAGAAGGGGAGAGGAAGTGGAAAAAGAGGAAAGAAAAAGAAGAGTGAGGTACAAGATAATAGGGGAGGGCTATGAGGCAGTGAAGCTACCAAATGGAAGAGAGGAAATCTTTAAAGACACTGGTTGTGCAAAATTTGGAGTAATTCACATTATTGTTCAAGAAATAAGAGCAAAAAAGAGGAAGGTGTTGGTGTTACATGTAGAATATGGAAATGGGATATGAGGAAATTTACAATTCATCACCATGAGTATTCAAGGTAATTTAGCAGGAAAAAAGAAGTTGGATGAAGGCAGGTGAAACAGGGCACATATCTGAGGAAATTTACAGAGGGCTGCAATCATATCTGAGGAAATTTACAGAGAGCGGCAATCATAGATGGAAATTTATAGAGAGGCAGCAATGAGGATTTTATGGGAACAAAAGTCATGAAGAAATTCAGTGTATCAATACTAATGCCACTGAGAAGAGGACAAACTGGAAAATATTGAGGAAATTTAAAAAGAAGAACCATAAAGCACTGAACAAGTTGTGCTCCCTCTGACAAAAAATGAAAGAGGAAATGAAGGGGAAAGGAGCCTCTGTCCCACCAAAATTGACCCCAAACTACGCGCCCACATTGTCCTCGTAAGGCTTTTTTTGGAAGCGCAAAGACTTAACATAGAGTCACTTTAAAAATAGGCCTACACGCTATGTTAACATTCTCATCTTTTGAAGTGCAGAATAAAGCTATTTTATGCATGGTATGATTGAGGAAACCTTGAGCCTAAAAACCTTGCTCCTGAGGAAGAAATCACAAGACTCAGTACACCGGTCGATCTTACCGTTTCCGATGTTGATTAAGATACTTCTTGCATCGATCCCGAGATGCGGAAAAAACCAATAGTCATTTTGTCCCACATAAATGAATAAATAACAAAAACCCCGATCCCCGGTGGACTCACCCAAAAGGTGACGTCACACCATATGATCGTCCCTTATCCTCCTTGGTCTCCGACTGACACAGACGTGCCTATCGATTGTTCATAGCACTGTGTATCAATTTCTCGACGAAGGCGAGATATACGGTTGTAGTTTCACACCTTAGGTAAAACCAAACCGGTATTGTTCGGCTGAGGATAGTTTTGACGGCATTTTCTGGCGAAAAAGTGACAAAAAGCGATCCAAAACTTAGCTACATATCGTGCCTCCGTTTGTATACGGGACACACGAGCAATTCAAAATGGCCGCTTCGTTGACGCCATTCATTTTGTTTCCCACGTAAAACAACCATTGCAGCCTGTAAGTTACAATAGATGTTTGTACATACACATTGTATTTCATGTACGGTAGGTTATTGTTGCTATGTTAGGGTGATTACTCTATCGTTATGTCTTCATTACCGTCCAATAAAGACGAGTTAATCAGATATTCATACGGTGGGGATTGGTAGGGACCCGTCTGACATTTTAGTAATAAAGTTAGCCAGTCCTTACTTTACCACTAACGTTAGCGACCAGCCTCCGTGCTCAGGTTTGCTTACTGGGCTTGAGTCGGCGTGTTGGGGGTAGTGCCCCTCCCTTTTCTCCTCGCCGCCTCGGCCCTGTCGGGCTTGCCCTTCCCTGGTGACGGAGCGGGACCCACACCCGCTCTGTTTCACCCACAGGGAGTGCTCACGATCTTCTAGATGTCTTTCTTTTGCTTAGGACTCTCCGAGTTCCAGCTTGACGATTGGGATAGGCTCCGTCATCGCCATAAGACGAAGAAGAAATCTACCAAGGGCACTGGTAAGGTCGTCACGGTGGATTCTGCTGTGACAGCCCCTATGGGTCCGGTCCCGGACAAGCAGGCGGTTCTTTCGGGGACTGCTAAGCGCGTCCAAAGGCTCAGCAGCCAGCGAAAGCACTGACTATCGTCGGAGCAAAGTAGCAGGCAGCAGAGCGGTAACCACCAGCGAAAACCTAGCGGGTTTTGTAGCAGGAGGATACCAGTCCTCTCGCGAAAATCCTCACGGGTTTTTAGCAGGAGGACACCCGTCTGTTGCAGGCATATCTACGGGCTCAAACAGCCACAGTAGTAGCCAGCGACGGGCAGCATGCAAGGGTACCCGGGCTTGCCTGGGTTGAACCCTAGCATGCATGGGTTCAGCAGAGACGATACCGCTGGCTAACGCTGTGGGTGTAGTCTTAGCAGAACCAACTGGGGTTGTCACACGGCAGCGCTCCATGGCGGGACCGCCGAGTGATACCCTGGGCCCTAGAATAGCTGCTGGCTGTCCACAGGGACTGGCTGGCGATTATTCAGGGGTTGGGCTCGCAGTCTCTCACGGGACAGCGACCCAGGTGCATTCGGTGGCAGCTACAAAGGCGAGCTACGGCTTGACTTCAGTGGTAGCCGCTATGCACCCGCCCATAGCTGCCGTGAGTGGTCCGCCACACACAGCGACCTTGGCGAAGCTCTAGAGGGTACAGTAAGTAGCTTGAACAGCCTAGCTGATCAACAACCCACTTATGTCCTCGAGAGCCAGCGGAGCGTGGGTGATCCATTACCGTCAATGGGTCAATTACCCTCTCTTGATCGATCACTGTCAAATCAACAGGGCATAGCTCCATTGATTGGCGCTGCCTATTCAGGTGGCGAGGTGATTGATCGGGGTATCTGCACGCTCAGCTACCCGTGGTACTAGGCAAGCTCCCTCTAGCCAAGGGACAGCGGTATAGCGAAGGGTACCCATACACACGGCTTGATCCCTTGCGGGGAACGCAGTGAGGCATGGGTACAGTGGTACACAGCCGGGGAGCCCTCACGGGCACCTCGCTGGAACCACGCGCCTACAGCGGTATACAACCGGGAACCCTTACGGTACCCATGCTAGTACCGGCGCCGGTACCACGCCAGCACACAGCTTGATCCCCAAACAGGGAACGCAGTGTGGCGAGGGTACAGCGGTCCACAGTTGGGAACCCTCACGGGTACCCACGCTGATACCGCACCGGTACCGCAGCACCCGCCTTAGTCGCCACAGTCTACTGTGGCAACAAGGGGGAGGCGGTGCTGGTACTACAGTACCATGGGGTTACCCTGGTGGCGGATCCTTTCAGGGTCAGCTGCCGGCTGGGTATGCCCGTGGTACCCGCCGCAGGGTGTTTCTTCCACGGCCTAGCACCGTGGCAAGTGTCGCCAGCGATGGCCACGCAGTACCAACATCAGCTGTTGACCAGGCCAGCCGGCATGGGGCTAACCCAGATCTTGATCAGGGTAGGCCCGTGCTGCTAAGCGCTAGGACGACGGCTGCGAGAGCATGCGGACCCAGTGGTGCCATGGCGGATACCTCAGGGTCTTGCGGGAGTACTCCCTCTTCTGCTGGCAGGTAGTCGGCGAGCCACACAGTGGTTATGCCTTCTTACCCGCTTTCAGATGCCCGTCCTCAGTTACCGTCATCATCGGAGCATGATACGGATACTCAGTACACCGGTCGATCTTACCGTTTCCGATGTTGATTAAGATACTTCTTGCATCGATCCCGAGATGCGGAAAAAACCAATAGTCATTTTGTCCCACATAAATGAATAAATAACAAAAACCCCGATCCCCGGTGGACTCACCCAAAAGGTGACGTCACACCATATGATCGTCCCTTATCCTCCTTGGTCTCCGACTGACACAGGCGTGCCTATCGATTGTTCATAGCACTGTGTATCAATTTCTCGACCAAAGGCGAGATATACGGTTGTAGTTTCACACCTTAGGTAAAACCAAACCGGTATTGTTCGGCTGAGGATAGTTTTGACGGCATTTTCTGGCGAAAAAGTGACAAAAAACGATCCAAAACTTAGCTACATATCGTGCCTCCGTTTGTATCACGGGACACACGAGCAATTCAAAATGGCCGCTCGTTGGCGCCATTCATTTTGTTTCCCACGTAAAACAACCATTGCAGCCTGTAAGTTACAATAGATGTTTGTACATACACATTGTATTTCATGTACGGTAGGTTATTGTTGCTATGTTAGGGTGATTACTCTATCGTTATGTCTTCATTACCGTCCAATAAAGACGCGAGTTAATCAGATATTCATACGGTGGGGATTGGTAGGGACCCGTCTGACATTTTAGTAATAAAGTTAGCCAGTCCTTACTTTACCACTAACGTTAGCGACCAGCCTCCGTGCTCAGGTTTGCTTACTGGGCTTGAGTCGGCGTGTTGGGGGGTAGTGCCCCTCCTTTTCTCCTCGCTTCGCCTCGGCCCTGTCGGGCTTGCCCTTCCCTGGTGACGGGGCGGGACCCACACCCGCTCTGTTTCACCCACAGGGAGTGCTCACGATCTTCTAGATGTCTTTCTTTTGCTTAGGACTCTCCGAGTTCCAGCTTGACGATTGGGATAGGCTCCGTCATCGCCATAAGACGAAGAAGAAATCTACCAAGGGCACTGGTAAGGTCGATACGGTGGATTCTGCTGTGACAGCCCCTATGGGTCCGGTCCCGGACAAGCAGGCCAGTTCTTTTCGGGACTGCTAAGCGCGTCCAAAGGCTCAGCAGCCAGCGAAAGCACTGACTATACGTCGGAGCAAAGTAGCAGGCAGCAGAGCGGTAACCACCAGCGAAAACCCTAGCGGGTTTTGTAGCAGGAGGATACCAGTCCTCTAGCGAAAATCCTCACGGGTTTTTAGCAGGAGGACACCCGTCTGTTGCAGGCATATCTACGGGCTCAAACAGCCACAGTAGTAGCCAGCGACGGGCAGCATGCAAGGGTACCCGGGCTTGCCTGGGTTGAACCCTAGCATGCATGGGTTCAGCAGAGAGCGATACCGCGGCTAACGCTGTGGGTGTAGTCTTAGCAGAACCAACTGGGGTTGTCACACGGCAGCGTTCCATGGCGGGACCGCCGAGTGATACCCTGGGCCCTAGAATAGCTGCTGGCTGTCCACAGGGACTGGCTGGCGATTATTCAGGGGTTGGGCTCGCAGTCTCTCACGGGACAGCGACCCAGGTGCATTCGGTGGCAGCTACAAAGGCGAGCTACGGCTTGACTTCAGTGGTAGCCGCTATGCACCCGCCCATAGCTGCCGTGGTGGTCCGCCACACACAGCGACCTTAGGCGAAGCTCTAGAGGGTACAGTAAGTAGCTTGAACAGCCTAGCTGATCAACAACCCACTTATGTCCTCGAGAGCCAGCGGGCGTGGGTGATCCATTACCGTCAATGGGTCAATTACCCTCTCTTGATCGATCACTGTCAAATCAACAGGGCATAGCTCCATTGATTGGCGCTGCCTATTCAGGTGGCGAGGTGATTGATCGGGGTATGCACGCTCAGCTACCCGTGGTACTAGGCAAGCTCCCTCTAGCCAAGGGACAGCCGGTATAGCGGGTACCCATACACACGGCTTGATCCCCTTGCGGGGAACGCAGTGAGGCATGGGTACAGTGGTACACAGCCGGGAGCCCTCACGGGCACCTACGCTGGAACCACGCATACAGCGGTACACAACCGGGAACCCTTACGGGTACCCATGCTAGTACCGGCGCCGGTACCACGCCAGCACACAGCTTGATCCCCAAACAGGGAGCGCGGTGTGGCGAGGGTACAGCGGTCCACAGTTGGGAACCCTCACGGGTACCCACGCTGATACCGCACCGGTACCGCAGCACCCGCCTTAGTCGCCACAGTCTACTGTGGCAACAAGGGGGGGGGAGGCGGTGCTGGTACTGCAGTACCATGGGGTTACCCTGGTGGCGGATCCTTTCAGGGTCAGCTGCCGGCTGGGTATGCCCGTGGTACCCGCCGCAGGGTGTTTCTTCCACGGCCTAGCACCGTGGCAAGTGTCGCCTAGCGATGGCCACGCAGTACCAACATCAGCTGTTGACCAGGCCAGCCGGCATGGGGCTAACCCAGATCTTGATCAGGGTAGGCCCGTGCTGCTAAGCGCTAGGACGACGGCTGCGAGAGCATCTTGCGGACCCAGTGGTGCCATGGCGGATACCTCAGGGTCTTGCGGAGTACTCCCTCTTCTGCTGGCAGGTAGTCGGCGAGCCACACAGTGGTTATGCCTTCTTACCCGCTTTCAGATGCCCGTCCTCAGTTACCGTCATCGCCGAGCATGATCACGGATACTGTGGGCGAGGGAAAGGAGTCGGAAGCTGAGTCCGGTAGTGACATTACTACAATCTCCTTCCCCGCTGCCCCGCGAGGGAGAAACAGCACTGATCTTCCTCCGGACACCCCTAAGGGGAGTCCATGGAGGAGGACCAGGGATCCTTTCAGTAGGATGCTCAGCTGCTGCTTCCTCACAGGGGCGCCTGCACTCTCATTCCCGGCAAACCTCACGGGTAGATATCGTGGGGCTGTCGAGCTCAGTAGAGCTATGGCGCCGCGTGCTTGCACGCTTCCTCTGCGTGTAGCGCGGAGGACCACGGACCTACCTGAGGGGATCCGAGAGGGACCCAGATGTCGTCAAGCGTATCACGCTCAGACAACATCTGAGCTCTTCCATGAGGTGAGCCTATTAAGCGGTGCTAACAGCTAGCCTCAACGAGAGCTCCATGGGCCTAGCCCATAGGGTGTCCACTCAGCGCCGGGGGGAGGGGCCTGCCACTCCAATCGCTCAACGCGATGGAAAGGCAGGGTCCTTTTTCTCTTTGGATGCTTCTGCACTACGGTGGAGGACCGTGCAAAGAAGCTACCAACGGGAGCACTCTGAAGAGGTCGGAAACTGCCCTTACCATGGGTAGGAGCTCCGACTTCAGCAGGCCGTGCACCACCAACAGTACCCGAGCCCACTACCTCTGCAGCACCCATTCGGGGAGGCGCAAGGGTAGCACAGGAACAGCTGGCAAGCCCGAAGAAGAGCAAGCGCTCTTCCAAGGGAAGCTAGGCAGAGCATTCCTGGGGGCTCAGCGGTTTTTCCACAGGGGATCTCCCAGTGGGCGACCGCTTATGGCTTTCACCCAGAGGTGGGAAACCATCTCTTTGGCGCCTGGGTATGGTCAGTGGTGAGTGGGGGTTACAGACTGGCAACCCAGTCTCCCCACATTCGTCTGCACATTTCAGAGGTCCACAGTAGTGCCGTCAGGCGGCCCCCAGCGTCGGGCACTACTGACAGGGATCACACAGCTTCTCACGGCGGGCGATTGTCCCGGTCTACCCCCGTTCTCACGGTGATCTTGGAGCCATTGGCTCCAAGGAAGACCGGCGCCGGGAGCCCCATCCGGAACCGCAGGCTGTTGAACACGTTCTTCAGGCCCAAGAGGTTCAGAATGGGGACTCTCGCCTCGGTGCTAGCCTGCCCCATCAGGGGCACGGGAACAGCACCGCTACATCTCTCGGACGCCTATCTGCATATGCCAATCGCCTCTCAAGATCGGAGGCATCTGCGCTTCTAGGTACAGGATCAAAATTACCAGTTTTGATACCGGCCTTCCGGCCTGTCCATCTCTCCCAGGGTGTTTAACACTCTTGGTCAGAGCGGTGGCAGCGTACCTGAAGCACAGGGGTGTCAACATCAGTTGCTACCTGGACGGTTGGCTCATATACGGACGCACCCCCCTGAAGACTACGGGTCTCATGGGGTTGATAGTCCGTGGGGTGCGGGACCCTGGATTTTTGATCAGCTCAAAAAGTCCAGCGTGGTCCCAGCATGAACACCACTATTTGTAGGGGCCCAGATCACCCTCACGGAGGGTTCGCGGTGCTCTCACCCGGCGGGTGATTTACATGGTGCGGTGTGCCTGACTCTTGGCGAGTCTCGGGCAAAACCCGCTGTGGCATGGATGAAGGTGGTAGGCCTAATGGCCAGTATGGTAGACCTCGTACTGTACTGCCGTTTCTCGTTAGGCTTACCCAACTACACCTTCTAGCCTGCTTGCAGGCCCAGTCGTCACCAATATCCCTCGCGGTTCCGTTGTCGGAGATCGCGCGAGAGGAACTCTGGTGGTGGACCCATCAGCCCAATTTGACCCAGGGTGTCAGGTTTCCTGCACCCCGGTATGTCACGTAGTGACGACCATAGCGTCAAAAGCGGGGCTGGGGGTCCACATCCACGAGACTCCGTCTCGGGCCTATGGGGCCATAGAGACAGAGTTTCACATCAACCTCCCTCGCTTACGAGGAGGTGATCGTGGAATCACATACCGTTGTCCTGACGGATAACACAACCGTGGTAGCCTACCCCAACAGACAAGGGGACTCCGGGCCACCACGATTGAGCCTGCATGCACGACACCTGATAGGGTGGTGCAAGTTCAGGCAGATTACGATGAGGGCGGTACACATCGCGGGCGGCACGAGCATCCTCGCGGACAATCTGTCACGAGGAAGGGTGTCCGGGACCAGCAGAATGGTCCCTTGCTCCGCAGGTCGCTGAGACGATCTTCAAGGGGATGTACCGCCCCTCGAAAGATCTGTTCGCATCTCATCGCAATCATCCACTGCCGGTGTACTGCTCAAGGGTCGCGGACCCCAAGCATTCACCGTGGGCGCTCTGTCCATAGACTGGGGAGGATGACAGCTTATGCAGTCCCTCCGATCTCACTACTCATGAGGGTGGTGGCCAAGATCGGGTGGGAAGACTGCATTGTCATTCTGCTAGCGGCAAGGCCGCTGGCACTCCCAGTACCAGATCTACTCCGGATGCCGGAGCGGAGGTACCAGTCTATCACTAGAGCACCTGCAGTTAGCTGCATGGCCCTTACCAGGGAACACGCAGCGGAGGATACTTTTCATCAGAAGCTGTTTTTCTCATCGCCGGGGCTGGGCGGAAGTCTACCCTCCGTGCGTATAGCCAGAGTCTGGCTCCATACTACGCTTGGTGCAATGAGACAAATAGCTCTCCCTAAGCCTCTGTGCTGCTAGTTCGGAGTTTCTGACAGAAAAGTTCCAAGCAAGACTTCAGCGGGCCACTGGGGCCAGCTATAAGTCAACTGTCCTCTCCATTCACCGAGGTTTCGAGGCGGTTAGACTATCATAGCCGATGGTTACCTTATTAGTCTCGCCTCGGCGGTATGTTCAGCGAGTGTCTACCAAAAGGAAAGTGATCCTCCTAAGGGATCCCAACACAGTCTTAGATTACTTTAAGGGTCACCCTTTTGACCTTCCGTCAAAAGCGGCGCTTAAATCGTAACTCTCAAGATGGCTTTCCGGTTTGGCGTTGGCTTCGGGGCGGCGGTGCTGAGTTGCACACGGTCTCGAGGTTAGCTTCCGTGTTCACAAACACTGGGCGACACTGTTTCGGCGCTCTGTTCTCGTGACTACTGAGCGGGCGCGGTGCATACCGACATTCGTCCCTCTCCAATCCCCAGGGCTGGGCAAGGTTCGGCTGAAGCCAAAGATAGGCTGGGGTGTCCGATAAGGCGCTGCAGCACTCTTTCTCCCAAACACACACCTTGCGAGGACCCCACGCCCGCATTAATCACCCTTACAGAGCCTTTCGGTCCAGCCGCTGTCGCAATGGCTGGTCCAGGTGTTGGTGGGGTCCGGGGGATCGCGAAGGTTTCGCGTCCCACGACCCACTCGACACGAGCTATCTCATCATCTTGGGTATACCGTTCGGTTGTCCCTTGAGGAGATCTAGCAGGCGGTGTCCCGGAAGCCACCTTCGCCCTTCTCTCACGATACTTCCGTTTACGTTAGTAATCAGAGACGGGCGGGAGGTTTACCGGGACATTGTTCGGCGATCATAATACGGTGGTGTACGGGTACCAGGTTTTCAGACTATACAGAATACTCAGCATGGTAAGAACCAGTGTCGCTATTCTTAACCACCAAACTTATTAAGTAAGGAGGTTTATGTCTGTGATCGCGTGGTCTTTTTTGTTTCCCGACCATTGGGGGAAAATATTTTCTGACCTCGCGAAAACCATCGTTACCGCTCCCGATCCCTGATCAGATGCTGACCAATCTTGTACCTCCATCCGTCGGTTACTTGCTAGATCGATCTTTCAGATGTTGATGCAAGAAGTATCTTAATCAACATCGGAAGCGGTAAGATCGACCGTGTACTGAGTCTAGTCCCAAACAGAAATGTTTGGTAGACTCATAACCGGTCTTGATCTTACCTTTCGATATTGATTATCCCGACCCGCCACCCCCTACAAGTTTGGTCCGAGTAGGGGAGCCCAAGTCGGATAAGGGGCGATCATATGGTGTGACGTCACCTTTTGGGTGAGTCCACCGGGGATCGGGGTTTTGTTATTTATTCATTTATGTGGGACAAAATGACTATTGGTTTTTTCCTCGCATCTTGGGATCGATGCAAGAAGTATCTTAATCAACATCGGAAAGGTAAGATCGCACCGGTTATGAGTCTACCAAACATTTCTGTTTGGGACTATTTGCACCCCTGAGTATAATATTATTGGAATTTACCTGTTTTGTACATATTTGTTTTGGCTCATATAATTATATATACATAGCTGAGATCATGTTTGATAAATAAATGCACAGGGCACTGTGTGTGCTCTGTGGAAAGAGAGAAAAAAAAGCAACAAGCAATCAACTTCTAACTTGGTAATGTGATAGTATATGGTGCAGGGACTGCCTTTTGAGGAGAGCGAGAGCAATAGCTCTCTACTGCTCTCCTTAAATCTGAAATAGGATAGTGATTTTTAGCTCTCCTTAGTTGACCATTCTTTCCTAACATTCTATTGTAAATGCTTTAAACAGCTCTCCTTGAAGACTCCAGTAGAGCTATTCAATGTCTCCTACAAATTCCAAAAGACTCCCTGATGGTGGCCCGATGTGCTGTATAGTTTTGTGTCATATTATTTGCATATTTATAAAAATTAATGAGCTTATTTGCATATGACATGTTATTTGCATTTACAAACCTTTTTTATTTACACACCTTTGTGTGTGTGTGGGGGGGACTGGGGGACACCTTAATTACAAACCGCGTAATTCTAGTTTCTTGTTACATGTATATTTTTGGTTTCTTTTTCCATAGAAAAATTATGCTCAGGTAGTATCCGACTGTAGCCAGGCCTTGGAGCTGAACCCTCGCTATGTAAAAGCTTTATTCCGCAGAGCTAAAGCTTATGAAATGATGAACCAAAAAATGCAGTGTCTTGAAGGTAAGAGCAAAAGGTTACTCACTATAAGTGTTTGAAGTTATAAAAACAAGGAAATGGCAAGTTCTATTATCCTAATGCCCAAAGGGGCCACTGGAAGGGAAAGAAGGGAGAAATAAAGAGAGAAAACAAACAAAGAAGTTGTTTACTCTGGGTGGGATTCGGACCTGAGACCCCACGCATGCCAAGCACTAGGTCGCTGACACTTGGCCACGGGTCTTACACTGGCCGGGTCAGTGAATTCATGGCCATATATCACTTATCATCATATCCTGTGGAATGCACGCATGCACAGTAAAGTTGTTTGTAGAGTTTTGTAGTACTCAAGCTTTGACTTGTAAGCGTTTGGTGGCCAAATGTGTGAAAAAAATATTTAGGGGTGAAAAGAACCAAAATTCTTGAATGTTTATATGTTTCCAAGAGTAAAATATCATCTAGTCTCAAATTTTGGCACTTAAAACTCCCTATGTTTTATAGATTTCAAGAAAAAAATCATTTTTTTGTCCGATTTTGCCCGAAAATGGCCATTTTGGGGTGACAAAAATTTTGTCTTACAGATTTCCTGTGAGTGTATAAACATGAAAACGATCAAATAGTGCCTAATGTTCTATTAAAAGCATTGAATGGGATCCATATTTCTTTATTTTTGTAGCAGGGGTAGAGAAATTTGAGGGTTCGGGTGACAATTGATTTAGAAACTGAATTTTTGATTTGAAAAGGCCATATATATCTCCACAATGGTATGAGCTATAGGGTTGCTTTAAGTGTTTTTGGTTTTTTTTGCTCAGTATTTCAATAGCTAAATGGTGATATAACAAACAAGTGAACTAGATCTACAGAAAAGAAAATAACTTGCAAAATGCTACCCCCACCCCTAAGGATTTTGCAAAAAAAAGTCCTTCAAAACTGGGAGGTTTGAGGCTAAACAAAAGACATGTTGCCCTTAACAATGCCTCCCTCTAGAGCAACATGTTTTTGTTTAGCCCTGAGTATCTCCATTTTGAAGGACTTATTTTTATGCTCCAATTTTACGCCCAAATTTGGGGACTTCGGACAGAAATATGCCTGTACAGTGCTATGGGGAAAATTTTCAAGTTGATAATTGTGCATTTTTTATGTCAGATTCAGTTTCTACACAAAATTTCACCCTAGAAAATGTTCCTTTAAGTAGGATATTTTTCACTCTAAGTTTCCTCCATTCTGTCCACCAAACGTAAGTCAAAGCTTGAATGCTGTCGTATTCAGTATTCTTCGTATTCAAAATGTCTGATGTGCTCTCATGTCCCACAAAAAATACTGTCCAAACGTTTATACCCCATCCCTTAACAAACCAAATTGCTGTCATTAACCATGGTTCACCGTTGCTTACCATCTACTTTTTTGTAAGGGTTGATAGTATTGAATGCACACAGTTGGGCGCGGTACTTGTTGCATGTTATGTAATGCATGACTGGCGCATGCATATGTAAATTTATGTGATTGTAAATTGGGATGTATTTGCGAGGAAATTTTGATAAAAAATTAGATTTGTGGTAACCACAGTTTTCCCATGCCCATTGTAGTGTAGGTCCATCAAATTTCACTTCAATGAAATTGGGCCATGCAGACAATTTTGTGTGCTTACTACTGGTTAGTAAAAGCTTACTTATACTGCTTTATAATTAAATTTTGGCATTCCTGTTGTGCATGCTTTCTACAACATGTAAGTGAACAATATATTGACATAAAATCATTAATTCTCAAAACAACGGCAAAATGATCGTAACGCTCGTAACCCACATAAATCACATTTACACAGATAATAAAGGGGTGACGATATCTGACATTGTACACAAGTTTAAAGAAAATCCATATCTTATCCCAGTAGGGTCAGTCACCCCCTTATTGCAACCAAACTGGTGTGTTGTGTTCACCATATCTTATCCCAGTAGGGTCAGTCACCCCCTTATTGCAACCAAACTGGTGTGTTGTGTTCACCATATCTTATCCCAGTAGGGTCAGTCACCCCCTTATTGCAACCAAACTGGTGTGTTGTGTTCACCATATCTTATCCCAGTAGGGTGAGTCACCCCCTTATTGCAACCAAACTGGTGTGTTGTGTTCACCATATTACCCATGTTGTTGGATGATCTATTTGGGATTGCCAACCCTATTTTTTATTTGAATATTCATTCATTTCTTTTGTTTGTTTTTATTTCTTTATGATACTTACATTGAATTATTATGTAATTGTTTATTTAATAGATACGACAGCAGTTTGCATTCTAGAAACCTTTTCCCACCAACCAAGCATGATGTTAGCAGATAAAATGCTTAAAGAAATTGGCAAAGAAAAAGCACAAAACACATACAAGGTGAGAAACAATGCAATTTTTCTTTGTTTTTCATTTATTGTTCTTATTGTTTCCAGTAAATCAACACCCAATCACAGGGTGTCTAAAAATCATAAAAAATGTAACATAAATAGAAACTAAGATTAAAACGTGCCAATCGATCTGTCATCATCTGTGTATAAGTGACGTATATTTTATTGCTTTTAAGGTGGTACTACACCCCCTGATAAATTGTGTGACTAATTTAGCATTTTTCTTAAAAAAATAACTACACACTGGTAACAAAAGTTATGTATATTATAGGGCAAAGAATCCAATTAAGCGCGCTACAGACTCCGTATTGTACGTACAATACTTTTTGTGACGTCAAAAAGTATTACATGTGCAATAAATATACGTGCCACGACGAGTTGAATCAGATTAAATAACGCGCTATAACCCTGACGGTTCATTGTTTGCTAAATCCAAGCAAGGTCACCAGAAAATCTATGCAAGAGAAATTTCTACTGCTGCTGATGAAAAATCCTAGAGTGCGTTTGGAGGTTTTTTCTGCACTTTACCAGTAGGTCTAATAAAATAAATAAAAATCAAATAAAGATTTAGGGCGAATGTTTTACTCACTGCTCATCTGATCCACTATCCCAGGAAACTAAATACCGATACTCCTTAGTTTTTCCCGGACTTTCCAGACATAATTATGAGTAAACATCAAATTAAATGTTTACAAAACAATCAAATATACATACATTCGTTTGCATTTTGTACATAAATACAGGGTGTCCCAAAAAAAGAGGCCCCTCATTAAGCCTCTTTTCTCCTATTTCTGAAAAGTTGATTAAATATATTTTGGTATGTAAAGAAACCTTTAATCGTTAGCTTTAATAAACCAAAACAATTATTTCAATCAGCTCACAACTTTTGAAGATATGCCCTTTTGAATAAAAGTACCCGTTTTTCACTCTGTCCACGGATAGCAAACAGAGTGGTTGGGATGCTGTGGAGTGGCCTGCACGATCACCAGACCTCACACTCATTTGTTTCCTTTGTGGCAAAATCCAAGATCTTCGCAAGCGTATTACTGAATGCATTCGCAAGTAGGCGGCTCACGAGGATGGTACGCAATTGAATTTGATGCAATGAGGACCAGCTGAAACCTGTATTCGCCAAGGAGGCAACCAGGTAGAGGGCAGAGCAGCACAGTAAACTCACTTCAGAAGAACCAAAGACAAACCAAACAACCTTTTAGGGCTACCTTTTATCCTACAAAGAGAAATGACTTATGTTGTAAATAAAAAAAAGAAAGCAAGAAACAACAAAGTAAGCCAAAGTTAGAAACATAATAAAACAAAAAGGCATAAACAAAGAAAAAATAAGTACCGTATTGGTCCGAGTATAGTCCCACCCGTTTTTTATGTGAAAATTTTTCACAATTGGGGTGGGATTATACTCAATTTCATGTTTATTTTTTCCCGGTTTGGTGTCCCTGGACCTAGACCTAGATGGTAGGATCATTCATGGTTGACCTAAAAAAAAAAAAATTTCAAGATATTTTTGTATTTTTTTAATATGAAAATTGATACTTTGTTTTCATGTCATACTCTATTAATGATTTCAAAATGCATTCAAATTCAATGCATTTTGAAATCATTAATAGAGTATGACATGAATACAAATTATCAATTTTCATATTAAAATACAAAATATCTTGAAATTTTTTTTTTTTTTAGGTCAACCATGAATGATCCTAGCATCTAGGTCTAGGTCCAGGACACTCAAACCGAAAAATAAACTTAAAAAAAAATTTTTTTTTTTTTTAATTTCTGAAATTTTTCGAAAAATGGGGGTGGGATTATACTCGAACGTTGGGACTATACTCGGACGAATCACGGTAATTGCAAGTAAAGCAAAAGAAATCACATACGGCATCCATTTTACCCACAAATTAATGACACTATTAACAAAATCCGTTGCCCATAAACCCACCGGTAAAGCCCATTCCATAAATAAAGTTGTTTTATAAAGTTATCATTGGGGAATGTTTGATATTCATGCATGGTATGTGTACTCCTTTTCAATCTTTGAAGTAGCCAAACCTTCTCCGTGGACAGAGTGAAAAACTGGTACATTTCTTTAAAAGAGTATATCTTCAAAAGTTGTGAGCCGATTGATATAATTGTTTTGGTTTATTAAAGCTAACGACTCAAGGTTTCTATACATACCAAAATATATTTGATCAACTTTTCAAAAATAGGAGAAAAAGAGGGCGCAATGAGGGGCCTCTTTTTTTTGGGACACCCTGTATTAATATTAATAATGTACAAACATTAAAAAAGGGGGCCTAAGAGTATGTCTATTTTTAATCATATACTAATTCCGCCATGCCCAAACATATTTTATATATATGAAATCGTGTAATGGAACCCAAATTCCAATCAAAAATAAAAACTAATTTGTTATCAAATACACTAGGCCTATATATTGTATTACAGGAATTTAATAGATGGTGCATTCTAATAAATAAATAGATTAACACGGGTAGTCCTAAATGTTATCCTGGCCCAGGACACTGATTAATGTAAATTCGACCCATAGTTATTTTATCTACTTTTGCCAGCATTAAACCTGTTCAATGTGATTTATGCCTATTTTTAATAAAATTCCGAAATCTGACGTATCAACGTTGTATCGTGCACAAATTATGATTCGAGACTATTTCATTTAACACGGTTGTATGGATTTCAAAAGATGGGTCCTATAATAGATATCGATTAGAGAATTACAGGCTTTGAGGATGCCATAATTCTCTTGACAATCAACCAATCAGAGAGACATATTTCAGAAAGATATTCGTAGAGTTCAAACTCTTTCAACTCTGAAATATATAATATTTCAAGTAATCTCGTTTCACATTTAGCAGCACTTTGGCTTGCAATAAAGCCACGAAGGGCGGTAATGCTAATAACTTCTAATATCGATTTCAGTCAAATATTGGTGCAAATATACGATTTCGGTCAACTATTTGGCTATCCTTTGCCCAAAATTATGAAATGTTTATTAGTAACAACAACTCTTAGGAGGGTTTTCGGGTAATTTTAGCGAAATAATGAGGTAAAATAAAATAAAATCCACTTACAATTGTGGACGCTTAAAGGTGAACCTCATTGAAAATAAAGTTATATATTAATGGAAAGCTTATGATGTCAGGAAGCAGAAAAGAATATTTTTTATTTGCCTAACGTACCAGGCTAGACATAATCTCCATGCAAAGATTGGATATTGGCACCCCCTAAATTACAAAAGCGAAATCGTTCAAATTGGGCGCTTTAGTTGATGACGCCAACCGAGGACACACAGTTACTTCCGGGTTTGAATGTAAACACAATGTCCATGCATTACTGTGGCATGCATCGGGCCAATGCACGAATTCAGTCATTGTCAACTTACTTTACATGAAAAATATCTTCAATAAAATAAGAATAACATGAAGGAAACATCATGATCAAATCAAGAATGAAGTTCCTGAATAAAGTGTGTGGATTTAAAATGGGAAAAGTGCTGGCGGGGTGATTTGGGATAGGCCAAGCCATCCACGATATCACTGATATGCATAGGGAATATTACAGTAAAGCACGAAGAGCAAAGATTCGCGAAGAACCGGAATGAAAACAGATTGCAAAAATAACTGCTAGTGCTACCAGTTCAGATCGTCACACAAAGTTGAGATGAACTTATCACAATGAGAAAATGAAGGAATAGAATAAGGTACATGTACAGGATTTTTTAATTATTTCTTAGCTTTACAACCGGTCATGTATGATAGGCGAACTCGTGAGATACATACGGGATGAACTCAGTGCGTGACTGACCGAGACTCAGTCGCCGAGTCCGGCGCCGAGTGTTCAGTATCCGCGACTGTACTGTACTTGCAGACAAAATGACCGATTTTATATTCACATTCTGATATTTCCAACTTATTTCTACTTCATCAGCAAAATTTATTCCTGTAAATGTTCCAAATATAAGAGAACAATTGATCAAATCTGCTGAAACACGCAAGCAGGACGAAGCGAGTCGCTGTGTTTGTGCATAAACCCTGGAACCACCTGTCGGGTCCTTTCTTCAGCAGCAATTTACGCATCATGTGCGGTAATCCATAAAACATGAATGTTTCACTTTTCAGTACCGTATACTGATTGTACTATCATTAAAGAATCGTGACACAAGTGACAATATTTTAATTTTATTCAGATGTCAGAATTCCATCAAATAATGGTCTATCAAGCCCAAATTGTATTTATTTTATAATAAAATATCTGTTTCTTTCAGTCGCGATTGTGTGGAAAGAATGTATTACATAATGCGCTAAATATGAAAACCAAGTTTATATGGGCTGGATTTGATGAAATCGGCGGCTTTTTTATTTTTTATTTTTGCAAAAGCGATATTTGATTACTGCAAAACACAAGGAATTAATGCCTACCTCGGAATTTTCAGATGGTACTCCATCTTTCATCAGCGAGTGAGTGACTGTATCACTCGCTGATGAAAGATGGAGTACCATCTGAAAATCCCGAGGTAGGAATTAATTCCTTGTGTTTGGATCAAAAGTTTAAATCAAACATGATTTATACCAACACAGATGAACTTTCATGAAAGTATTTAATTTGTTGTTCGATCATGTTTATTCAGTCCATGACATGAACGGCAGCAGCAAGCATTTGCGCATGGAATTGATCCCAGCACGAAATTCAAACTCAATTACCCAATTATACCCAGCTAGTTATGACTGATTTTGTCAAAATTTACGGAAAATTTACGTGTTGACAATAATTCTATTATTTCTAATATATATAGAAGGAACCAGCAACTTGAAGATTCCTCTAATTTCAAGCTTTATTGTGAAAATCAGACTTGCCGGGCAGCTTGCAAACTTTGCAAAGTACAGGAAGCAAGTCTTGTTTACATGTTTCCGAGCAGGATCACGTGCCTGCGAACCCTGAGCTTACGTCACGAGCATTCCCAAGGTCATAGAGCGATTGATTTGGGTGCTTTTTGGGCGCCTTAAAAAAGACCAAAAATTCATTCGTTTTTTTAATTTTTCAGCTTTATTGGCCATCAAAAAAATCGGAGAAAATAGTTTTTAGTATCCTGACATCATAAGCTTTCCATTGATATATAACTTTATTTTCAATGAGGTTCACCTTTAACTGTGGTGTTCTAGGGGAATTAAAATATCACAATTAACATGTTTAATTCAAAATCGTTGTCCTACAAGCACATGTTAAATGGCTCGATTCACATCAGGTATAAGTTGGGACATTGTCAGATTGTGTGAACATTACAAATACAAACAGTAAGGTTAAAAAAAATAGCCATTTAAAAATGATTTTAAAAGATCGTCTATTTTGTAGCTTTATGACACTGAATAGACCAAATATCTGCCTCTGACGAAACAAATTTTGTAACAAGTACTGTATGTCATTTCAAAAAGAAAGAAAAAAGGCGGATATTACTTTTTAAAACTCAACGCATTACTATTTATACGCCTATAATTAATGAAAAAGTATAGAAGGCGTTGCATCCGGTTCTGATGAGGGGGAGGGGCACAAGCCGTTTTGGCAGTTTTCCTATGTGATTTTCTAAAATTTCAGATCAATGGGGGGGGGGGGGCTTCCGTGCCCCTATAACGCTATGGTTACTGCATTAACACGTTTATGGATGTATTGTGATGATCATAAGTAGGCCTATAACATACACCATCATAACATGCCTCAACGATATCAATATGTAAAAAGGTGTTGCAAATTCATAACACAGCGTGTTATAATGTAATGAATGCTATGCCAAAACTTTAAAAAATAACAAAAATATCAGTATCAATAAAATCAGAACCAGAATAAATACATAGGCCTGCAAATAATACTTTTAAACTGACTAAATCAATATATGACTAAATATCAGTATAAATGAATCTCTAAATCAATTAATCAATCAGTAATCAATCAATCAATCAATCAATAAACAAATAGGCCTCAATAGATAAATCTATAAATAAATAAATAAGAACTGAATGTGCCATTTATATTATTATTACAATTTTAATATTATTAATATTAGTATTAATATTATTAACTTTAAAAAGGTGCCCATTGATTATATAATAATTCAAGTACAGTTGAATACAAGAAGACATTAAAAGATGTTCATCATTCCGTGCACTCACTAAATTTACTACTCTTAGAAATTTGGCAACTCCGTATCAATTAAGCAACCAAAGATTGTAGCAAAATATATATTTTCCCGGTACATACTATTTATTGCATGTGTAATACTTTTTGACGTCACGAAAAGTATTGTACATACAATATTGTACGTACAATACGGAGTCTGAAGCGCGCTTTACTTCAATGAAATTTCAGTGGTTCATTATATATATGTTAAGAAATGAGGTACATTCTAGCGGTACCTCTTTTCTTATCATAAATAATGTACCGCTTATCTTGAGTTACTGAAATTCCAGTATAGTAACTGGATTCCTTGCCCCTATAATATACGTAACTTTTGTTACCAGTGTGTTATTATTTTTTAAGAAAAATGCAAAAATAGTCACAAATTTATCAAGGGGTGTAGTACCACCGTAAGCATTGGAGAAATAGTAACCCTGAATATAGGAACCCAACTTTTGGATGCTATTTTAGGTGCTACAAGGTTTATACTTATTTCAATGAAAGCTTACAACAAGGGCTTCCATACGGTGGTAACCAACTTTTGGATTTGGCGTCCAATTGGGTGCTTTTTTAGGTGCTATAAGGATAATACTTAAATTAATGGAAGCTTATAATAAGGGCTTCCACACAGTGGTCACCAACTTTTGTATTTGGTGCCCAGTTAGACGTTTTTTTAAATTTTAGATGCTATAAAGATGATATCAATGAAAGCTTATAAGGCCATCTTAATTAAATCCGGTGTCTCAAAGCTGCCGCGTGCATTAGTAAAATCGTGAGCATAGTCCTCTTTGAAAATCAAGAAGTTCATTTTTTTTATCTCTTTATTTTTTTAAACAAAGAGGTGAAAATAAAACTCACAATTCATATTTGATTTCAAGCTTTCGCTATTTTAGCAAATTTTAGACACAAAACTAATAAAAGAGAAGAATAATAGTTTGTAACAGTGACTTTTTTGTCTACTATTCTAACATTTGCGACATTGGATATCTTTTGCACAAAATGCTTATCTGAAATCCTGTACTGACACATAAAAAAAAAATAAAAAATAAAAAAATACAGTGAAAAATACCGCATTCCGCATTGGGTTTTCAATTTCTCACAAGCTTTGAGACACAGGATTTAATTAAGATAGCCTAATAAGGGATTCCATATGGTGGTCACCAACGTTTAGATTTGGCGTCCAATTGGGCGCTTCTTATTTCAGGTGCTATGAGGATGATTCTTAAATATCAATGAAAGCTTGCAACAATTGCTTCCATACGGTGGGCTCCAACTTTTGGATTTTAGGTGCCATAAGGATTCCTTCCTTGACGTTGGCGTTTTATTTGATCCTCTAGCATTGTATCAACATGGGGAATACCCCGTCATGATAACCACACACATTTCCCCACCACGCCGTGTGTATGATCAGAGATGCATGCTGTGATATAACTTGTAGTAGACCTACTCAATTATTATTTTCCTATTGTTCTTCAATGTATGTGTACTCAGTGTCCAAATTAACCCCTTCGGACACGAAGGAAGATGGCTCGATCAAAAAAATATTTTTTATGCTTATTATAACTATTTTGGATAGTAATTTGTGAAAAACTAAAAAAAAAAAATTACCTCATCAATTATGCAAATTAGGGCATGTGTACAATTGTACACATTGTGACTAAGTGACGACGTTTACAATGATTTTTTGGATACAATTGTACACATTATGACTAAGTAAGCTTCTTCTTCCACAAATTACATAATACAATGACGTCACTTGCATACCTGCATCGCCTTTAGCCAGTGTCTAAAAGTTGTACAAAGAATTGGGGTCAAAGGTCATTAAGGGGGTAAAATCTTACAATTGCATTATCTCGACATCCATAAGGGGTATGGGGCTCAAACTCGGTAACAACAAATCTCATGACCAGGGGAACATTTAACAGGGGTCAGGTCAAAGGTCATGCAGAGGTCATATTTTAGAAATGCATTTTCTGTACATCTGTAAGGGGTACGGACTCACACTCTGTGGTAACAAACTTGATGACCAGGGGAATATATTGGAACACTTTGCAGGGGTCAAGTTAAAGGTTATCTGGGGTCAAATCTTATAATTTCTTTTTCTGGACATCTGTAAGGGGTATAGGGCTTAAACTCAGTGATAACAGATCTCATGACCAGGGGAACATTTTGCAGGGGTCAGGTCAAAGGTCATGCAGAGGTCAAATTTTAGAAATGCATTTTTGGACATCTGTAATGGAGTACGAGGCTCAATTTTGATGACAAACCTCGTGACCTGGTAAACATTAAGGTCAAAGGTCAGATCAAAGGGTCATTAAAGAGTTACATGCCTGGCGATTGTCTGCGCTCTGTGAGCGCAAATTATCTCTAGTTTATGTTGCCTTCATACGGCCGTATCTGTAGGCTCTTAACTCTCATTAATTTGGTATAAAATGCTAATAAACAGTCTTTGGAGAGACCGAAAAAGACATCACACTTAATAAACTTGATTTCTGAGACTAATTTTGTTACTCCACTCTACATGATCCATTTTTGGGCCTATCAACGACCAGTTACTCCTAACTATCTCTGTAATAATAGGCCTACATAGTGGTTTTTCCAAAAAATGCATCCAGAGCAAATTATAAACTGAATAGAAGTATTGACAAAAGAGTTAAAAATAACTTATAATGATGTACAAAGTATACTAAATAACTCCTATATATTGATAAGATTAGTCACACTGTGTACAACTGAACACAATATATTAGTCTTATATTTACAAGGTGAGACACACTGTGTACAATTGTACACGCCATTTAAAAAAAATTCTACACCACATATGTTTGAAGCATTTGATCAAAATGGTGTTCCATGTTTTCTACAGGTCTTACACTAACCCCCTGACTAGAATTTAGCTTGTCCACAATGATATTTCATATAAAATTAAAAAGGGAAAGTACATGTCTTCTGGCAACGTGCTGTAGTGGGTGATGCCCTCTTAGATTATGAAAAGTGACATTCAGTTAGGCGAGGGCGCTCTGCACTGGAGCATAGCATATGAATGCACAATTGTGCACATGGTGTTTGATTGCAGTAATACGCTTCCCCTGGTATACAGGGAGCACTAGAAGTCCATGTGTACAATTGTACACAGTATGTACGAAGGGGTTAATAAAATACTTCAGTTATAGCGTCAAGTATTGGTAGTAACTAGTATCCGGAGGTCAAAGGTCATGTGAGGTTGTTTGTTTGCCACACAAACAGTAGACATTCAGATATTTCCAAAATTAAATTGCCCCATGGTGGAGGCATCCCAATCGACGCCTTGCATCAAAAACCATTGACGCCTTGCATCGAAAACTCTGATGTTTCTAGTTCTTACTTTGTTCCCTTCTTTTTTTATTGTTTTGTAGGAAAGGGTCCCATCATTACCCTCTGGACAGTTTGTGAGGTCCTATTTCTCTTCATTTTCTAATGATGGTATTTCACACACGCAAGATGATTACAAAGAAGAAAACGATGAGGAAGTGTAAGTATACAGGATAGTTACCAAACCTTAATAGTGTGCGCACAAAAACTCAGAAATTATTGGTGCAAATTCAAAATTGCAAGAATTTTGACCCAAGCAAGGATGAAGAGGGCAACATCATGATGTTCCTCCTCTTTTTTCTTCACATGCAATTTAAATAGATAAAGACACATGGAAAATGCATGGAATTGATCCTTTAAGGGTTCCTAACCACAAAATAGCTTTCAATAGACTTAACGTACAAAATAGGGGTCACGTTTCTGCAGGGTTGTTGCAAGAGGGGGGGTGTGGCCCCCATACACAAATTTTGTCGGCAAATATTGACTGTTGTCATCAAAACCATGTGGTTGTCGGCAAATGTAGTCAAAGCTAGATGTGATTGTCGGCAAAAGGCCTAAAAAATTGTTTGATTGGTGTTACATAAAAAAAAAAAATTACATTTAAAGCTGTAAATTATGTTTGATTTAAAAGGTCTTGGAACTTTTTTTTTTTTTTTTTTTAAATTTAATTAATTAATTTTATTTATTATTTTACTTTGAAAAAAATTGTTTGGTCATAAAAGAAAAAAAAATCTAGGGTCAGGCCTACTTTTAGGATTGGTCGGGTTATGCCAATCAATCCGTTTTTTTAGGCCCAAGTTGAGGTACCTTGAACTTTGAAATATATGATATCATCTTAATCAGGAACAGAATTCTGCATATCTGAAACTGATTCACACTTTAGTTCCTCTTTTTGAGAAAATTAGCGTTATATAAAAAGGTCAGATTTTCACATGTTTACATTCGACTGCTAACCATGTTTATATTTAGTTGAAGGTGTTTTTACAAAATAGTTAATATTTGTTATTACATATGGATCAGTCCATGTCAAAACAGACTGAGTGTACACCCACCCTCTTGGATTATGCTCTCCTTTGGCTCAGGGGTACCTTTCATGGACCCCTAGGTGAGGTCACAAGAAAAAAATTCAAATTCAATTTTGTTTCCGAATGGCGGGCCATCTAAGTTTGGCGACCTTGACCAAAATTGGGAATTTAAGGTGTCCAAATGACAAAGCGCTCTCTTTGAGAGGCATTTTCTTCTTAATTAAATCAGTTGTGACCCTCTTTTTGAATGTGGTCACTCACTGGCTGTGTCTGAAATGCCTAATGCCAAAAAAAAAATTGATTTGAATTTCGTTGGGATTTCAGAGGGGTCAAAATCAGCACTTCATACTGTTCAATCAAATTATCTTTGATTTTGAAGGACCCATGATAATGCCACAGTGCACTTATAGGTCCTAATTATGTTCAGAATGGATTAACCATGTGCCAATGTCTATGAGCAATTCAAAAAAAGAGAAATTTCTAGACTCCCTACAGAATTTTAGGCCCCCCTAAAGTGGTTCAGCCACAAATGGCGCTTAAAATCGGCAAATATTGACACCTAATAACTTTAGGTGTACACCAGATATGAATTGCTAGTCGATTGCATCTGAAAGAATGTAGTCTTATGTTACTAGGAACATAAGATTTGTTTTGTATTTTTGTGTTTTGATACTTTCAAAAGGTCGTTGACCTATGAACATTTTTTCGTCATAGCGCCCTCCTGAAAGGTCTGACACATAACAAACTATACATTTTTGGAATCCTCATGACCATACGAGTAATTTGATATACTAGTGCACCTGTAGCTGTGAGGACCCTGAAGCTGTGGCAGCACCAAAAGTATGATCAGTGATAGCATACTGTTTGAAAGTTTATAGCAGCAATTTCAAACATATTGGGGAATCCCCCGTATTCCTACGCAGTTGCTTCCAGTAGAGAGCCTTGTGTGCTACCTGCAGCTACCACAGTATTTCTTTGAAAGCAAAATATTGTCCCTTGTGGTCTCTGGCAATGCTCCAGGAATGAATTAATGAATGACCTATTTACCCATAAAAGTACCATGCTGCTTGGGCGACTTGAGACATGTTGGGAATCGTCTATTGGATTCTTTTTATCCATTTGTTTGTTATCCACTTAAGGTATTTTTCCCCCTAGATGACCTTTGACCTCGAGGGGGCCCTTCGAAAAACACCCGGTCAACATGCTTTTTCGGTCACCTATCCATATCCGAAATTTCGGCTCGATGCGTTGAAGCACGGCGAAACGCATAGCCGGACAGACAGACAGAGCTTACGATTTTAGTAGATTAGATTACTTGACATAATTGGGAGCATTCTGAAAATTTGACCCCCATAACCTGTACTTTGCATGTGCATCGTTGCCAGGAAGTGCATTTTTGACCCCTTAAAATCCATACAGAGGATTAGAAAGTAGTTTTTTCTTATTACTTGACTCAAGAGCAACTTGAAATATCAGGATAAATAATACAAATGGCTATAAAGTGATCAAAAATATAAAAAAATATCATACTTAAATTGGCATTTTGTACCGTATCCTGTATGCATGGTATGTTAGGCAAAAATGACTATTTTTGAAAGCGTCAACTTAATACTAAAACACAAAAATACAAAACAAATCTTATGTTCCTAGTAACATTAAACTACATTCTTTCAGATGCAAAAGACTAGAAATTCATATCTGGTGTACACCTAAAGTTATTAGGGGTCAAAATTTGCCGACTTTAAGTGCCATTTGTGGCTGAACCACTTTAGGGGTGGCCTAAAATTCTGTAGGGGTCTAGAAATTTCTCTTTTTTTTAATTGCTCATAGACATTGGCATATGGTTAATCCATTCTGAACATAATTAGGACCTATAAGTGCACTGTGACATTATCATTGGTCCTTCAAAATCAAGTTAATTTGATTGAACAGTACGAAGTGCTGATTTTGACCCCTCTGAAATCCCAACGAAATTCCGAAATCTATCTTTTTTGGCATTAGGTATTTCAGACACAGCCAGTGAGTGACCACATTCAAAAAGAGGATCACAACTGATTCAATTAAGAAGAAAGTGCCCCTCAAAGAGAGCACTTTGTCATTTGGACCCCTTAAATTCACAATTTTGGTCGAGGTCGCCAAACTTTGATTGCCCGCCATTCGCAAACGAAATGGAATTTGAATTTTTTTCTTGTGACCTCACCTAGGGATCCATGAAAGGTACTCCTGAGCCAAAGGAGAGCAAAATCCAAGAGGGTGGGTGTACACTCAATCTGTTTCGACATGGACTGACCCATATATTATTATGTAATATTTTGAGTTGTAAGTTTTGAGTGGCAATTTTCCAAACATTTCACATTATGAAAAAGTCAACCTTGGGTCACCCGAGGTCAAATGTTAACATTTGCCCAATTGCCCGATTGGGCTTAAAATGAGGGGAACATAAAAAAAGTCAACTTCAGGTCACCCGAGGTAAAAAGTCAACTGTTAAAATGGGCCCGATTGGACTGAAACTTGGTGCAAAGTATCCTTGATATGAGGGGAACATAAAAAGTCAACCTCAGGTCACCCTAGGTCAAATGTTAAAATGGGCCCGATTCAGCTGAAACTTGGTGCAAAATACTAGTATCCTTGATATGAGGGGAACATAAAAAAGTCAGCCTCTGGTCACCCGAGGTCAAAGGTTAAAAGAATCCTTAATATGAGTCGGATGCCCCCCTGACAAAAAATCAAAGAAAAAGTGCCCCTCTGACAAATAATCAAAGAGAAAATCTGGAGGGCAGAGGAAAAGAAATAGGGCAAGGAGGCCCTTTTCCACCAAAATTAACTCCAATCATGGGCCAAAAATGGGATTAATGGCCGAATATAGTGTATATTACAAATTTTGTCCACGTGCACATTACCCCAATAAAACTTTTTGGGAAGTTTGAAGACATGTACACTCTTTATCAATTTTAAACAAAACAGGCATATTATGAATTGCCACTACATTTTTTTCGTCTGTTCCCAAAATTTTTATTTTGCCACCCCTGACCAAGAAAGCTGGCTACGCCTCTGGGTACCTAGCACTCTGTTGTTATTATTTGACAAATTGTTTCTAACTAAATGTTTTGAGTAAGAGGGGCACAATTAACGATAATTAGTGTCATGTAGTGTTTTAGCACTACTATCACTAATTAGCGATATGGACAGCGATGATTAGCTTAAACAAAATTAGGGCAGTTTTTGGACTTTCTTATATCCTATAAACGCCCTTGTACCTATCAGTTTCCCATAAATTTTCTTGGTTTCAAACAACATGGTTCGCAAAGACAGTGGTGCCATTTAGTGCCATTTAGCATAACATAATTAGTGCTAATGATGTTCTATTAGTTTAATAAGCATTAGCGTAATTAGGACGGTTTTCAGACTGTCTTTCTGTCCAAGGTTGCGAGTGCAATTTCTGGTAAGGCGTATAGTGATGTGATTTGGTTCTAGTTGATTTTCTTTGCAAAATATGGTAATTAAGTAGCTAATTTGCATAATTTATGCATATTAAGCAAATAATCTTTTGGACAGATTATCTGAAAATCTATAAACATGTAGGTTACAGTGATGATACTTGGCGGGGAGTAGCACAGCCAGAAGTTCTTGACCTGATTTCGATTTTCAGCATAATATTTGCTAAATCGCAACAAGGTCATTTGGAGCTGTTATATGCTTAGATTTAATAATTATTATTTTCTTTATTCATTCCTTTCTTTTCCTTTCTCTGCACTTATTCTTTCTTATGCACACACTTAAGCAGTGGCGTAGATGTCTCTTTGGCATGGAGGGGGGGGGATATTTTTTTAAGTACCCAGTACAGTTAAACTTATGGTACAAATGCACACGAAGTTTTAGCATAGGCCTATTGAAACTAAACTGGTGAAATATGGGACAAAAGTGGAATAAATTTGTGCGAAGCGCTAAAAAATGGCATTTTGTGGCTAAAATGGCCAAATATGAGGTTAATTTCAACAGAAACCAATACACAGGCGTCAATATTGGGGGATGGGGATGATTACATCGACCATCCCCCCTGGCAAAATATTGGGGGGTTTTATCCCCCAGCGCACCCCAGATCTACGCCTATGTAATTTAGAGCCCTGTGACTCCGTCGCTCTCCTTCTCTCTCTCCTTTTTCCCCTCTTCCTTTCTTTTTTTGTCTTCCTCCCCTCCCCTACAATCTCGATCACCCATCCGCTTCTCCTCTTTTCACCTCTCGACCCCTCCTTAATTGGCCCTGGCTTTTAAAATGGATATTTGTGATATTAAGAAATCCATTTGATTTTATTGAACAGGCCTATAACCATGATAACAACATATAGCTGCGAAGTAGTTAATTATAGAAAGTGACACAGATAGACCTATATACCTGGCAGCAATGACACATTGTTACGGGTAATCGATCAGCAACTCTATTGAATTTATTTAAATGAGGCGCCTAAATTAAGATGGGTGGTAAATAGTTCTATATCGATGGTAAAGTGTGCTTTTGTGTTTGTGCGACAACTCAAGCACACCCTTGGGTGGTATTATAACAAAAGGTACCTCTCGTTTGTATAGGCGCTTTCATGTGACTTTCATTTGATCACTTATTGACAGTAGCCTGCCTATTATAGTGTTAATGCGCTGTTAGGTCAGTAACTGATTTAATGGCGGAAGCCCTTTGTCCCGAACAAAAGGTACCTCGATGAATAGCTTGACGCAAACTCTAATTGGCACAAAGGAACAATATGCGTTACGTAATCTATTTCCTCTCCTTTCTATATCTAACCTCCTTGGGAATGACCACCCCAGTGCAGTGAGACAAAAATGTCAAGGTTTGAATATTATGATCTACACTTAATATTTACTATAGTAGGATCATGTCCATGACTTGAGGTATTGGTTTTATCATCATGTTTTGCTTAATACATATATATGAGACCTGCTACCACAAAATTAGTGTAAAGTCACAAGCTGGTAGTTCCGAGACATCCTGGCTGCTGAGTTGATGTTCTTTAGGTGCCACGCACCTGTACAAGCCAGTAGTATGCCCTTCATGAATGAGTCATTGTGCCCCCATTCACAAAGGACATACATACATGTATTGGCTTAAAGTTGAACAGGTTCATGTGAAACAAAGAACACCAACACAGCAGCCAGGACGTTTCACAACTACCAACTTGCAACTTTGCACTCATTTCGTGATAACAGGTCACATATGAAAATTTGTTAGTCAAAATATCTGTTGCAAATGCAATAGTTGACTTGCTATAGCTGGTGACAATTGTAACTGCTGAATTTTGACAAAGTAAGTTTAATTATGTTTCTTATTTGCCCAGGTGTGGCTATGCTAAAGCAAGACAACTTTTCTGTAGTAACAACTACGATGGTATCATTGAACACTGTACAGAAGAAATTGAAACCAATGGACCACAGATGGCAGAGGCCATACTTATGAGAGCTACATTCTATCTGCTTATGGGACAGGCACTTGAAGCAAGACCAGATTTGGATAGGCTTATCAATATGGAAGATAGCCATCCCAAGGTAAATTGAACTTTATCATACCACTAAGGGAAACATCAAAGAACACCGCTGACCGCATATATTTTTGTATAGTGAGTACGTATTTACGGTTTATATCTACTCAATGAGATCGTAATGCGCAAACACAGTATGCGTATAAAGGCAGTTCGCATAAACTGGGTGTGTAAAATGTACACGATACGTAATACGCGGAACAGTCATCTAATTTTTGTAATGTTTATCCTAGACTCAGTACACCGGTCGATCTTACCGTTTCCGATGTTGATTAAGATACTTCTTGCATCGATCCCGAAATGCGGAAAAAACCAATAGTCATTTTGTCCCACATAAATGAATAAATAACAAAACCCCGATCCCCCGAGTGGACTCACCCATTCGGTGACGTCACACACGATAATCATCCCTTATCCTCCTTGGTTTCTAGATGAGATAGACGTGTGGATTTTTCTTTACCAACGCTAAGTATCATTACGAACCAAAGGATTTAGATATACAGTTTGTTTGTTACACCTGAGGTAAAAACCAACCAGTATAGTATGCGCTAGGAGATAGTTTTGACGACATTTTTCGACTAGAAAAGTGACAAAAACGATCCAAAAACTTAGCTTGTATGAGTGTTTCCGTTCGTATACGGGACACACGTTTTCAAAATGGCCGCCCTTAGGACGCCATTTTATTTTTGTTCTCACGTAAAATAACTATAGCAGACTAGTAAGTTACAATAGATGTTTGTACAGTACTGTGTATACATGTATGGTGAGTGATTATCGCTATGTTTATGGTGTGCTCTATCGTTATATCTTTCAGTACGCGCGTCTGATGACGAGTTACTGCTAAGAGTTCGGTGGGTTTCGAAGGACCAGCCTGACAAATCTATACCAAAAGGTTTTCAGTTTTTCATCCCTTTGTACATATATTTTTATATCATACCACTACATCAGCGACAGCCACTGTGCGTGTGGGTCTGTTTATTGGGCTTGAGCTTGTGTTCGGGGGTAGTGCTGTACGCTCCCGATTACTACAATGTCCAGGCCTTGTCAATCATGCCCTTCCTTGTGGCAGAGTGGGACCCGCATCCACTCTGCTACACCCACAGGGATTGCTCTAAATCAAATAAGTGTGCTTCCTTTTGCATAGGCTTATCGGACATCCACTTGAGGATTTAGAAAGTAGCGCTGTTTGGGTCTTCGACACAGACAGAAGACGAAGACTAAGAAACAGAAGCCTACAGGTAAGATTGATATGGTAGGTACTAGCGCGGCCGGCAAGGGCCACGCTAAGGTAACCTCTGGGGCTCCGGTCCAGGGCAAGCAGGCGGACCCTCCGGGGACTGCTAGCGAGCCCGAAGGCCTAGCAGCCAGCGAAAGCACTGACTTAACGCCTAAGCTAGTAGCAGGCAGCAGGGCGGTACTTGCCCTAACAGGCGAGTACCAGTCTACCAGTGAGATCTCTAGCGAGTTTCTTGCAGGTGGACACCCGTCTATTGCTGGCGAACGAGCGGGTCTAGCACCCGCGGACGTAGCCGGCGACGGACAGTATGCCAAGGGTACCCCGGGCTTGCCTGGGTTGAATCCTAGCATACAGCGTGCAAACGGACCTCCGGGCTTGCCTCGGCCGGTCTGTAGCACGCAGCGTGCCAGTGGAACCCCGGGCTTGCCTGGGTTGATCCACGGCACGCAGCACGCCTTTCGTTCCCCGCAAGGGTCGAATGAAAACGTGCATGGGTTTAGCAGAGACGATACCGGGGCTAACGCTTGGGTGTAGTCTTAGCAGAACCAACTGGGGTTGTCACACGGCAGCGTTCCATGGCGGGACCGCCGAGTGATGCCCTGGGCCTTGAATGGCTGCCGGCTGTCCTCCGGGACTGGCTAGCGGCCATACCGGGGTTGGGCTCGCAGTCCCCCACGGGACAGCGACCCAAGTGCAAACGGTGGCAGCTACCGAGACGAGCTACGGCTCGACTTCAGTGGTAGCCACTATGCACGCGCCCATAGCTGCCGTGAGTGGTCCGCCACACACAGCGACCTTGGGCGAGGCTCAAGAGGTTAGGGTAGGTAGTTTGAACAGCCTGGCTGATCAACAACCCACTTATGTCCTCGAGAGCCAGCAGAGCGTGGGTGATCCATTACAGTCAATGGGTCAATTACCCTCTTATGATCGATCACTATCTATTCAGCGGAGCATGGCTCCATTGATTGATACTGCCTATTCAGGTAGCGAGGTGACTGATCGAGGTATACACGCCAGCTACCCGTGATACTAGGCAAGCTCCTTTTAGCCAAGGGACAGCCAGTATAGCGGGGTACCCATACACTGCGGCTTGATCCTCTAGCGGGGAACGCTGTGAGGCATGGGTACAGTGGTGCGCAGCCGGAGCCCTACCGGGCACCTACGCTACAACCACGCAGGTACCGCGGTACTGCGTCCTGGTTACCACAGTCTCTGTGGCAACAGGGGAGGCGGTACTGGTACTGCTGCTCCATGGGGTTTCCCTGGTGGCGGATCCTTTCAGGGTCAGCTACCGACAGGGTATGCCCGTGGTATCCGCCGCAGGGTGGTTTCTTCCACGGTCTAGCACCGTGGCAAGTGCCGCCTAGCGTTGGGCAAGCAGTACCACCAGTTGTTACCCAGCCTGGGCGGCGAGTGGCTAACCCTGATACAGCTCAGGGTAGGCCGCACGCTGCTATGGCTAGGCGACAGCAGCGAGCGTCGCGGATCCCGGGTGCTATAGCTAGCATCTCGGGGTCTAGCGGAGTACTCCCTCTTCTGCTGGTGTTCAGTTGGCTAGCCACACGGTGGCGACACCTCCCTGTCCACCTTCAGATGCCCGTCGTCAGATCTCTTCCTCATCAGAGAGTGAGTCAGAGTCTGAAGGCGAGGGAAAGGAGTCGGAAGATGAAACCAGTAGCGACTCACAGTCTGATGAGGCTGTGCAGCTAGCTTCAGGTATCCTTCCCCGCTTCCCGTGAGGAACTCGCTAGCAATGGTCTGCCTGCGGACACCGCTGAGGTGATGAGCCGTGTGGCCCAAGGTTTGGGCCTGGCTTTCTCTCAGGAGGAGTCCGTTCAGGAGGACCAGGGCATCTTTTCAGTAGGATGCCCAGCTAGCGCGTCCACACAAGGGTCGCCCGCACTTGCATTCCCGGCGGACCTCAAGGGTAGGTTTCGTAGGGCTGTCAGGCTCGCTGGAGCTTCGACGCCGCGTGCTTGCACGCTTCCACTGCGTGTTTCGCAGGAGGACTACTGAAACCTACCTCAGGGTCCCTGACATGGATCCAGACGTTGCCAAGCGCCTGCCGCTAACGGCCAAGGCGCACGGGTCGTTCTCCCCCCAGTGGGAGGAGGAGCTAAAGCTCATCGATAAGCGAGCACGCTCGCTTATCAGAGTCTCTAGCGTCGCTACCACGCTTGCCGAGCACCTCGGTAGGAAGGTAGCGAACGACCGCGGGGCAACGTCGGAACTCTTCCGCGAGGTTAATCTGTTAGCGGTGCTAACAGCTAACCTCAACGAGAGTTCTATGGGCCTAGCCCATAGGATGTCATCTCGCCGGGAGATGCCTGTCTGTCCCTCCAGTCAACTTACGGCTCCGACTTTGCTGAAGCAATGAAGAAGTCAGACTCGGTGGGACAGGGGCTACTCTTTGGACAGGCCTTTTGCGCTACGGTGGAGGACCGGGCAAAGAAGGCCACCAATGAGAGCACTCTGAAGAAGTCAGAGGCTGCCCTGACCAAGGGGAAGGGCAGTAAGGCGAAGAAGAAGCACAAGAAGAAGAAGTCTTCTAAGCGTTCTTCAGCGCCAGCTCCGGCTTCAGCAGGACGCGCACCACAGACTACACCCGAGCCCGAGGCTACTCCAGCACCTCCCAAAAAGACTGGGAAGCGCAAGAGTAGTGCTGGATCAGATATGGCAAGCCCCTAAGAAGAGCCGTTCTTCTAAGGGTGGCAAACCAGATCGGTCCTGAGGGCACGGCGGTCGACAGTCCATGCCGGCAGGCCTTGGACTTCCCACAGGGGATTCCCCCTGTGGGCGGCCGCTTATGCATTACGCCCAGAGATGGCATGCCATCTCACCGGGCGCCTGGGTATTGTCAGTGGTCAGTGGGGGTTACAGGCTGGAATTTACCAGCCACCCCTCGTGCGCCTGCACGATTCAGAGGTCCACGGTAGTGCCGCCAGACGGCCCCCAGCGTCGGGCACTACTGTCAGAGGTCACTCAGCTTCTCACGAAGCAAGCGATTGTCCCGGTCTACCCCCCTTTCACCAAGGGGTTTTGGAGCACTTTTTTTCTGGCTCCAAAGAAGACCGGCGACTGGAGGCCCATTCTGAACCTCAAGCCGTTGAACGAGTTCATCAGGCCCAAGAGGTTCAGAATGGAGACTCTCGCTTCGGTGCTAGCCTGCCCCATCAAGGGTAATTGGGCGGCATCGCTAGATCTCTCGGACGCATATCTGCATGTTCCGATCGCACCTCAAGATCAGAGGTTTCTACGCTTCAAGGTACAGGGTCAAACTTACCAGTTTCGATGCCTGCCATTCGACTTGTCCACCTCCCCAGAGTGTTTACACTCCTGGTCAGGCGGTGGCAGCGTACCTGAAGCGCAGGGGAGTCAACATGTGTTGCTACCTGGACGATTGGTTCATTTACGGACGCACCCCACTGGAGACACAGTGTCTCGTGGAGTTAGTAGTCCGTGCGGTGCGGGACCTGGGATTTCTGATCAACGTCAAGAAATCCAATTTGGTCCCGACGCAGACACCACTATTCTTAGGGGCCCAGATCAACCTCAAGGAGGGGCTCGCGGTGCCCTCACCCGAGAGGGTGACGAACATGGCGAGGTGTGCCCGACTCTTGGCCGAGTCAGAGGGGGCACCCGCTGTGGCATGGATGAAGGTTTTGGGCCGTATGGCCAGTATGGTAGACCTCGTACCGTGCTGCCGCTTTCACATGAGGCCTATACAACTACACCTTCTAGCCTTTTACAGGCCCAGTCGTCACCCAATATCCCTCGCGGTTCCGCTGTCGGAGCTCGCGCGAGAGGAACTCTGGTGGTGGCCCCATCAGCCCACTTTGACTCAAGGTGTCAGGTTTCCTGCACCAGCGGTGCGTCCACGTAGTGACGACCGGCGCGTCAAAAGCTGGGCTGGGGGGCCCACATCCACGGGACTCAGTCTCGGCCTATGGTCGGCCACGGAGACGGAGTTCCATATCAACCTTCTCGAACTTTGGGCAGTGGAGAGAACTCTCCAGCACTTCGAGAAGGTGATCGTGGATCTCATATCGTTGTCCAAGCGGACAACACAACCGTGGTGGCCTACCTCAACAGACAAGGGGGCACCAGGTCACCACGGTTGTGCCTGCACGCACTCACGCCTGATAGGGTGGTGCAAGGCCAGGCAGATTACGTTGAGAGCGATGCACATAGCGGAGTCACCAACATCCTCGCGGACGATCTGTCACGAGGAAAGGTGTCGGGACCTACAGAATGGTCCCTTGCTCCGCAGGTCGCCCAGACGATCTTCGAGGTGATGTACCACCCTCGATAGATTTGTTCGCATCTCATCGAAATCATCAGCTGCCGGTGTACTGCTCGAGGGTCGCAGACCCACAGGCATTCGCCGTGGACGCTCTGTCCGTAGACTGGGGAGGAATGACTGCTTTCGCTTTCCCCCCGATCTCACTGCTCGCAAGGGTGGTGACCAAGATCGGGAGGGAGGATTGCAACGCCATTCTGATAGCACCGTTCTGGCGAAACACCTGTGGTTTCGACCGATGGTGGATCTACTAGCGGCACAGCCGCGAGTACTCCCCGAGTTACCAGATCTACTCCGGATGCCCGGAGGAGAGGTACCAAGTCTACCACTAGAGCACCTGCAGTTAGCTGCATGGCCCTTATCAGGGAACGTGCGGCGGAGGGAGGCTTTTCATCAGAAGCTGCTTCTCTCATCGCCAGGGGTAGACGAGAGTCTACCCTCCGTGCGTATAGTCAGCGTTTGGCTCCCTACTACGCATGGAGCGATGAGAGAAAGACATCTCCCACTAGAGCCCCTGTGCCTCTAGTGGCAGATTTTCTGACAGAAAAGTTCAGGTCAGGACTTCAGCAGGCAACGATAGCCAACTACAAGTCAGCCATTCTCTCGATTCATCGGGGATTTGAAGACGGGTCGACTATCAATTCAGATGGGTCCCTAAGTCTTCTTCTCGACGGTATGTTCAACGAGCCCGCCCGAAAGGAAGGTGGTCCCTCCATGGGACCTCAACACAGTCTTGGAGTATATTAAGGGTCCCCTTTTGAGCCCCTGTCAAAAGCGACCCTTAAATACGCCACTCTTAAGGCGGCCTTTCTTCTGGCGTTGGCTTGGACGGCGCTGCTCGGAGTTGCACGCAGTCTCAAGTCAGCCTCCGTGTTTACTAACAACGGAGCGACGCTGTTTCTTCGCCCGGATTTCCTTGCAAAAATGAGCGAAGTACATTCCGACACTCGCCCTCTTCCTACCCAGTATTGGGCAGGGTTCGTCAATAGCCGAAGACAGGTTGTCGTGCACGGTGAGGGCGCTACAGCACTACCTTGGCCGAACACCAACCTTAAGAGGGGCTCATGACCGCTATTTATCACCCACGCAGAACCGCACGGTCCAGCCGCTAAACAGACTCTGGCACGGTGGCTGGTCCAGGTGTTGGTGGACTCGGGCGGCAAAGACGCCGCCCCAAGGCCCACTCAACCAGATCTATCTCATCTTCGTGGGCCTACCATAGGGGGTCCCCATTGAAGAGATTTGTCAGGCTGTGTCCTGGAAGAACCCGTCGTCCTTTTCCACGGTTTACTACAAAAACGTAAACCAACGACCAGGCGATAAGTTCACCAGGGCTGTTCTGGGGAGATAACATGGTGGTTGGGTATCAGGTGTTTTGCTGACAATCAGAATTCCAACATGGTAAGAACCAGTGTTTCTATTCTTAACCACTGCACTTTCAGTTCAGGGTTTTTGTCTGTTCACGTAGTCTTTCTGTTTCCCGGCCGTGAGGGGGGGGGGAAATAGTTTGACCTCGCGATTACCATGCTACCCACTCTCCCGATCCTTATCAGATGCTGGCCAATCTTGTACCTCCATCCGTCGGTTACTTGCTAGATCGATCTTTCAGATGTTGATGCAAGAAGTATCTTAATCAACATCGGAAACGGTAAGATCGACCGGTGTACTGAGTCTAGTCCCAAACAAAAATGTTTGGTAGACTCATAACCGTGCGATCTTACCTTTCCGATGTTGATTATCCGACCCCGCCGCCCCCTACAAGTTTGGCCGAGTAGGGCTGCCCAAGTCGGATAAGGGATGATTATCGTAGTGTGACGTCACCGAATGGGTGAGTCCACTCGGGGATCGGGGTTTTGTTATTTATTCATTTATGTGGGACAAAATGACTATTGGTTTTTTCCGCGATATCGGGATCGATGCAAGAAGTATCTTAATCAACATCGGAAAGGTAAGATCGCACTGTTATGAGTCTACCAAACATTTTTGTTTGGGACTATTTTGCAACAATAAAAATGTATAAAAACATAATTATTTTAAAATTTAGAATGACTTAGTGGTATGATAAATTCGTTATTAGGTTCAGTATCGGTATGGTACGGGAAATTATTGTGCGCTCAGTGTCATACTGGGTTCAGCTTCACCCAGTATGACACTTTGCGCCCACCAATTTCTTGTACCATACCTCTGCTTCACCTAGTAACTAATAATATCCAAAGTAAAGATAGAAAACTTGGAAGGATGGTGGTTTGATCTCATTCTCACTTATTTCCATCCAATTGCTGGCCATAGGGGGCAGCCTCTGTAATATTATGTCTTACTGCAGTATACCGTTCGCGATGAACCAGTTTTTAGCTGGTGTACAGCTCAGCGCTACGGTACTTGAAACCTGACAGTAATCTCTTGATTACCTAATTATGAACAAACATCAAAGCTGGAATTGATTGGATCATTTGTAACTGTGCATCAGACTTGTTCATCCATGTATACAGCCAAAATAAGGCAATCCTGTAGGCTATTGTGAGCAATATCGTAAACATTATCATTGCACACATTCAGTTCATTATACTTGTGCTGATCTGATGATGCTGCACTTGGAAAAAGTTTTGAAGCAAATTTATACAGCATTTCATTTTTTTATTCAGTAGAGAAATCCAGTAAAATGGGTATTTTCACACCCGTAGAGGTCTACATTTTGTTTTACAAGTATTATGATATCAATATTCCTATGAAAATCAATCGTGTAAATCAATCGATAATTTTCGTAATATATAATTTACAAATCTTACCTACTAAATATTACAGAGATCCTGAAGCGACTTCATTATTTCTGAAGTTTAAGTCCAAAGTAGATAAAACTATACATTTTTCGAAAGGAAATGAATCAAGGAATCCTATGGTAATGTCAGATTTACATAAAAATGTTCAGTTTTTGTAAAAATCACAAAAATTGGGAAGGGTTTTTTAAAAAAAATTTTAAATATTAGAAAAAAACAGGTATAAAAAGCAATTTTGTCACTCACTCTGTTCAGCAAAAAATGCACATAATGGTGCATATTTTTATTTAAAAAATATGCATATTTATCTTTAAAAAATATGTTTTATGAAAATAAGAAAACCTTCCCTAGACTTTGATGTGCTCTAAATGATGGTGTAAAGTTCACCTTTTGCTTGCATATTTTTTAGTGATCGTGTCACAAAAATTGTGCAATGTTGTTAAAGGGAACTGTTTTAGTAAAAATGTTAAAATTATGAACAAAACGTCCTTATTAAAACAGTAAGACTTGTGAACGCTGTATCTGGTGCATGGTGTAATTTAAATGACCTTATTGGAGCTCAAGCAAACTGACATATGAAAATTTTGAGAGAGAGAAAAATCAGGACTCAGCGGGGATTGAACCCCGGTTGCTGGATTACCGGTGCAGAGGCTTAACCACTGCACTACTTGAGTTCACAGTTGGTACCAGGCCTAGATTTCGATTTGGTTTGCGAGAATCAAAATCCATCAAAGTCACTGCACTAACTGTATGATACAAGACAGTTGAGAAGTTGATTCTCTTAACTGAATCTTGCGAGAATCATAACTAGAATCAATTCTGTGATTCTCGCCGACATCTAGGTCCTGGGTACTCGGGCAATCTCAACTAAAGTCCCCATGATAACTCTCTCACTGTGTTTAAGCAGCCAATTATAATATTAAATAATCAAGAAAAATAAAATGGTCCCACATGAATATTTACTACATGTATGAATAGCATTCACTACCCACATCTTTGGATGTCCTATCTTGGACCTTGTCCCTTTTTATTGAAGTGCTAAGTATTCAGGTGTCTATTTACCAGATCTGACATGTTCCAAAAATTAAAAAGTGATTCTAAGTGTGTAAGGGTCAATAAAAGTTCAACACAGGGGTCAAACTTGCTCATATTTTACCAGGAAACATTGCAAGTCATGGCCAATAGGCTGCAATGGGGGTTGACTTTATTGTTGGATTTTGAACATGTAAGTAACAAAGGATCATTTTTGATTTACCACCCCCCAGATTTGTTGCAAGTGGTATTTTTTCTGAATCCTTGAAATGTATGTACTTTGTATGGTTTTTAACCAAATTTATTGGGATTCAAATTAGACCTCCTTACATGCCCAACTAAACGTAAATGATAGTGTTCACTACCCATAACTTGGGATAGCCTCTTTGGGTACCCATATATCGGGACCTGTCTTCCCTATTATCTTTTAAAGAAGTTAATGTTTGTCATTTCAGTTGAGGGCCAATGCATTAATCAAGCGAGGCAGCATGCATATGCAAGAAGGAAACTCAACCGAAGCCATGTCCGATTTTGCTACAGCTGTCAGAATAGACCCAGATAATCAAGATATATATCACCACAGAGGACAGGTAAGCAGCCCACCGGTGTAATAAGAGGACTGGCATATGGGACAGGTGTCAATTAATATAATAATAATAATTTTAATTATTATTATTAAAAGCCCATGATGTAGCGCCCAATGACCGAGGGCTTCCAGAAAAATAGTAAGAGCCATGATTAAAAGCAAAAGTATATGTAAAACCACAGCATATTGAAAATTAAGTAAGCACCAAAATTAAAGAAAAATTTCAATACAATATTATACAAGCAGCAATATTTTTAAAACATTTCAACAATAATGTAGCCAGATATTCTAAAATGACTCGAAAGCATTATTGCACTATACAGTTGGATTTACAAAATGATCAAGAATGGAAGTCTTGGATGGTGGGTCAAGGAGAGCAAGTAAAGCGTGTGTGCAAAAATGTAGTCACAAGTTGACATAGATGCGTGATCAGCCTTGTGATCACCAATAAATAGTTGAAAGATGTCTTTTGTAAGAAGCCATTGTAAATCTTGTTGCACATTCTTATTCAATGAGTGCGTCTTGTAAAGAATTCACGTAATTTGATTGGTTTTCGGGTGTATAATATCTCACAATAGTGGATAGTGATATTAGTCAGGACGCTACACGCCACGCAACGGCGGCACGCTTGTTGCTCCTCAATGATCGCGATAATGCGTTCAAGCGTAATACACGCGCGAGAACTAAGAACGCGATTCGGCGGCTTAGATGTTTGTGATGGTTTCGCTTCATTTAAAACAACGGGATGTTCTCACAAAAGTAACTTTATTTTTTTTTCTGAAAAAGGCAGTTTTTCTCGCAAAAATTACATTAAAACTGAATAAGAATGAGAATAATGATAGATTTTGTCTTTTGCCTATCAATATCGTGTCATATATGGATGGGCTGGCCAATATTTTTATCGTAGTGGATACCGCTGCGCCGGCATCCACTACTCAAAATATTGGCCAGCCCATCCATTATGACACGATATGATAGGCAAAAGACAAAATCCTATCATTTATTCTCTAAGTATATGGGCTTTTTTCTCTGCCTCTGTCCTCTCTCTCTCTCTCTCTTTTGCATTACACTGCCCGCCACACCAGCACCATGTGGTTCGCTAGTTATGGCTGCCCTGATGGAAACACCTAATCTCACTGGCTGCCTGCGAGGCTGTATGTCACCAATATTGTTTTATCTGAGCAGCGAACTACAGATTATTTCAAGCTTGTAACCTACATTATTAGCGGTGACTGGCTTTTGATGTCGTTGTTGTCGAATTGTGACTGTGTGTATAAACATGTCGCAAGATAAGCCAATATCGTAACAATTTGACACATTTGACAATTGATAACTACATTATTCTGAATTTGTTGTAATTTTGCAATAGTAAGTCCTGGTTGTAAACCATACATCCAGCAAGCTAAATTGTTGATGTAACAAATATTTGAACCAGAGGTCATTTTTATACAGGGGAAAGAAGAATTACGCATCGCACACTAGCACAATTTAACATGAATTTACAAATGGAAACATTACATGCATAGGCAGATATACCAGAGTAAAAACTCCGGACATACCTGCCTGTGCGGGGATTCAAACCCCAGACCTCTCGCTTGTCGGGCGAGTGCTCTTACCAATGAGCTACACAGACTGTCCCTGATAAACAGGACTCAAGTCTGGTACTTATGGATATGAGCAGTCATGCTTTACTTTCATCATTGGTCATTTTACTTTCTAGATCTTCTAAGTAGAGAAGTTGATAAAAGTTGTGCAGGATCATCATGCGATGGAAAGCACCTTATAGGTATTACTGTGCCAAACAACTGTACCTGCACCATATCTCTGTTATCTTAGGTGCCAAGATATTGAAATTACTTGTGACTATACTCTTCAATCTTGGCTACAAAATAAAAGTTATTTGGTTAAAATGTGATTTTTGGTTGTTGAGATGTGTTTGTTAAAGTGAATACAGATTTGGTTTGTCGGAAACAGTTAAAAACTGAAGCCAGTAAGCATCATATTGTAGCTTTGGATCTCCATAAAAATATTCTTGTGATGCGGTTGTCCAACTGCTTATAATAAATATTTTGTTACTATTTGAGCTCCCTGACTACATGCGTTGGGACTTCAAACAAGATAAAATATGTCTAATATGAGAAGAAAACATTGAAGGGTTAACACACACAGTTGTTAGTGAAATTTGCCAGAATTCTACTAGAACACGTTAAGTGTAATCGTAGTTACATGATTCCAGGGCTAAGACCTCCCTTAAGGTAAACACCAAAATTATACCTTCAAAAGGTGAACATTATATTCATACTTACATGTTTTGACAAAGATCTATATTTCTAAAATGAAGGTACCGTATTTCGTCAAATAGTCGCCCCCCCCTCAAATAAACGCCCCCACCACTTTTTTTCAACCAAGATGTTTCAAAATGCCGATATTTCCATGCTATCTTGTGTAGTAAGCTTACCAAGTTGCGCACATGGTCAATAATAGCGTCAATAATTGACGAAAATCTGGATCAGAAACCCAGAAGTGAACCAAAAGTCAGTGTCAAAAGTTCATAGTTCATCATTTTAGCGTGACTTTTAAGCTTACCTAATGATTTTAATGGGAATTGTCGTGCTAAAAATGACCTCTAATAAACGCCCCCCCCCCCCTTGGGAAAATGTAACGCCCCCGGGGGCGTTTATTTGAAGAAATACGGTAGGTATTTTCCTATCACAAATCCATCTACATTTCTACCACAAATAAAACATTTTAAAGTCTTCAACATCAGGTAAGTTTAATAATTATAGAATATGTAAAAAACCTGTTCTTAATTTGTTGTTTTCATATTACCACAGTTAAACCTTCTGTTGGAGCAGATCAAGATGCATCTCGTGATTTTGAGAAGTGTACCAAATTGAAGGAAGATTTTGCTCTGGCGCATGCTCAGCACTCTTATGCCAAGTACCGATTGGCAATACTACAGCAGAGTCCCATGCAGATGCAGTCAGCTATGCAGATGTTAGAAGAATGTACTAGAAAATTCCCAACATGCGCTGAAGCATTTGCACTATTTGCACAGGTTTGTCTGTTTGTCTGTCTGACAATATCTATTAGAGGTGAGGGGTGTGTCATTTTGTTTGTATATTCATTATGACCGTCACATACAATGGCACATGTGATGCCAATGGATGTGAGGTTAAAGGTCATTTTGGGGTTATTTGAGTTCATTTTACAAATACCGTATTGTCTGTAATAAACGCTCCCTCTCTAATAAACCCAGTAATAAACGCCTCCAATTTTTCTGTGAACAGTTGATAAAAATGCAAACATTTCCATGCTTTATTGTGTGAGTAAGCTTAAAACTTGCATCAGTCATGTCAGTCTTGTCAGTGACAATTGCTAAATTGCATGGACAAATCCTATTATGACTCAAACCTCCATCCATTCCATTGCCTAATTATGGTAGAATTTCACTAGATTCTTGCTTGATGATGCACTTACGGGTGTAATTTTGTTGTATTTACCACGGAAATATCATTTTACACTCGACTTCAGTGAGCGCCGCCATGGTATAGTATTAGTATAGCCGCAAATCCCTCCTTTCTACAGGAGCACCATCTGGAAATTTAATCCGATTTTGAAGTTTTTTTTCACTGACAATTCACCTTCAATAAACGCCCCTTTGGGGAAAATGCAGCACTCCCGGGGCGTTTATTACAGGTAATACGGTATGTTCATTCTTCAGCATCCTTTTCTAATCTTGTTATTTGGTAGGACATGTTTTACTCACCACATAATTTACTTATCTGCTTGTTGGTTCTAAAGGAAAAGATAGTTTATGTATGATTTGGAATTTTTAAAGAAAGCGGGTACAAAATGTATGCGGGTGTTTGCTTGTGTAAAAAGCATTTTTGACTTGCACAATGTTTTGTCATCTTAAAATCCCATTGAATTACTACAGGGGTGGAGTTTTGGCACTTAACCAATTTCTCAAAATAGCCAAACCTTTATAGCAGTTGAATATAAAACTGTTAGATTTCATTTTGCTGCCAATATATCACAGAATAATAAAAACCAAGTCACTTTGTGTTACTTACATATATATAATTTAAAAGGAAAGAGGTAATTTTTTTTGTGTTTTCTTGATTTTTTCTAGAAACACTAAATTAATTAACCAAATACTAGTACCTGGATTTTATTTAGCCACAGGGTAGGTGCTATTGTTACCAAACTTTCAGGTGTGGTTAATAAGATTAATATCTCTCAATTCTCTTGCCAGCTTTGCTGCAGTATTTCTAACATTCTCTAAAATAAAAATGGAAACAGTTATTTTTTATCAAAAAGTAAACACTTCATCCAAAAATTCCCTGGTGTTAGAATTGAGATATTTAGCTTATATAACAACCTGAAAGTTTGGTAACCGTGACACCTTGTGGGCAAATAAAATCAAAAACTGTCAATATTTAGGGAATTTTCAACAAATAAGACATTGAAAAACATAAGAATTATTACAATTCCTACAAATAGGTGGGGGAAATACTTTCCTTGTTATGATTTAAGATTTAAATGAATAGATTGGATTGATTTGACACATGAGCTTTTTTCTTGCAAGGATGTAGTATCCGAGTCAGCTACCTTAAATTTGTAATTAACATATCAACATTTATTGACATGGAAGAATCCGTGCATCTCGCAAGGGAATATGAAAAAGTTTGAATAAAACTGGCAAAATTGCATTAACATGATTAAAAAGTTGCATTAAAATTCATCAAATTATATATCATTCAACAAAATTGCTTAAGTTGCATGAAATGTTATTATTTATGGGACTTTTTGCATAACCCCTTGCAACATGGGTCTCTGGAATAACTATTTTATGATTGGCCTATAGTAGTAATAATTGACATATCGCTAATGTCATTTACATTTTCAGACTAAATGTATTGTACAGATGTACAGATTTGTGACAAGAAATATCTTTTAGTAAATTAATTCAGCACGATTAATTTAAGTACAATATAATTGTGTTTTAAAATGGGATAGAAATAGCACCCACATAGTATTTTATAATAGCTGTAAACCACAAAAATAAGCAGTATCATATACTTTTCTTTTGACTTATCCCTTATTTATGCTTTAAGGGGGTACTACACCCATTGGATTTTTTTGCGGGTTTTCTGCATTTTGTGGAGAAATGAGAAAAAAAAATTGGTCAAAGTGGTATGCAAAATGAAGGGGCAAATCTTCTCGTTCTATTGGTGGCATCGGTATCAATGTAGCTTACATGCTTTTAAAGGTAGAAGCTCGGAAGAGGTACATAGACCTCGATTCACAAAATCGAGTTTCTTTAGAATTTCAGAATTGATGCCGTTAATCCAATCACCCCCATTAAGCATTTGTGACAGACGCTAAAAGTACCAAAATTATTTTTTTGGGGAAATTAATTAATTATGTACAGCTTTGAAAACATTAATATGCATCAATTTCATGTTATCAATGAAATTAAACTTATTTCCCCCCTTCTAGTTGACAATGATATACAAAATTTGTGTTCGCAAGGCAGCATATTTGTTTCAGGTTTGATAAGGTTGAAATTAAAGAACAGTCAATGCCTTGGTTTTCAGTATTAGGTGAATTTTTGCTCAGTTTTCTGAGGAAATACGGGAAGCTTAGAAAACATGATTTATAATGCATTTGTAATGTGAATCGGTATGTTCACAATGATAACAGCTAAATGGGACACCCTACTAGTAACGGTGTCGTCACTTACCTCTACCGCATGCTGAAATCATTCCACTTTAAGAAAATCCAGTATCAATCCAGTATAAATCCATGAAACTCACTGCATTCGCTTGCGAAAGACTTCCGCATACATTTTTGTACAGACGCCATGATTTGGTTTTTTCTAGCGGTGGGCGATTCGATACCATTTTGGAATCGGTCATTTCCCGATACAATACTTTTATTTTTATGGAATGTAGGCCTATTGAAAACAAAAATAATTATTGGAAAAAAAAAAAAAAAATATTTAAAAAAAATCTTTCATTCTCTATTAGCGACTTCAGGTAGCGAATAAATTGTGTGTGGTAGACCTATAGGGACCGTCGACCGTTCACAAACACTTGCTGGGGGGGGGCTGAAGCAAAAAAAATCATCACAAAACTTTTTCGGGTCCCTCTTTAGCCTACAGACCTCCTATCATTCACATTTAAAAGTGTATAGAAACTAGTTTACGCTAGGAATCCTCATTTCATACAATGTTTCACACACCCGACGTTTTCGTGTTCTTGAGCATTGTAAAGTTGCAATGTTCGAATCCAATCAAAGTATAGTAGGCCTAATTGCAAATCTTTTACAAAATATTTTACAAACACCACCGTTATATGTTAAGAAAGATTTAAAACTATAGCCAATGTATTGGTTTTGTTTAATGTTTACAATTAATTTCAACACAAAAATTGTGTTAATAATGTTTTAAACTTAAATTGTCAACAGAAAGAGTCAGCTGATCATCAGGTTTTATGTCTTCTTTTAACAAGAGTTGAAACAAAGGAACGCAAAGAATGTGCAAAGTTATTGACTTGCTAGCATCTTAAAATTAAACTCTGTGTCAAAAATAAGCTTTGTTTCATTAATTTAAAAGAAAGTTGTTGCATCTTGTTGGTAAAGTGATCGATGTTTTATGTCTTCTTTTAACAAGAGTTGAAACAAAGGAACGCAAAGAATGTGCAAAGTTATTGACTTCGGCTAGCATCTTAAAATTAAACTCTGAGTCAAAAATAAGCTTTGTTTCATTAATTTAAAAGAAAGTTGTTGCATCTTGTTGGTAAAGTGATCGATGTTTGCTACTGGTTTTATTATCACCTGTGTTGTTTGTGTTTACGATTCGTAATCCCACGAAGAGTAGGCCTAAGTTTAGTTTGTTAATGTGGTACGGTAGGCCTACAGCCACACATACCCCGCATTCCCTGAACAAACACATCAGGCGCGGATTCAGGGTGGATGGAGAGCGCCGGACTGGCCCGCTACCCCCCCAAAAAAAAAAGAGGAAAGGAGAGAAGAGAAGAGAAAGGGGAAAGGAGAAGAGAAGGAGAAAAGGTGGAGAGAAAGGTTAAATTTCACGTAATTGAGTAGGCCCATGCTTAATAAAAACCCGCACAGTCGGGTCGATCGGAACACAGACCCTAGAAAAAAGACGGAAGTAGGTCCTATAATAATGGCCTCACCGGCGGATGACATGATCGAGCCGGCAACTTGTGAAACCGCCCGGCCGTGTGGCATTTTCCAATATAGTCGGTTAGTTTTTTGGGGTTCATTATCGAACCCCAACGGTTTTAGCTTGTATTTATATTATTTATCCACATAGGCCTATTTGTTTGTGACGGTTTTAAAATGTCAAAATAATCCCATTCAATTACACGGTTGACGATGAAAATTTACTGAATTTAGATAATGCAATGCGGCCACCACCTGGCCGTCACCGTGTTGCTTGAAGGCGGGTCCGCATCGTAAAAGCATGTGAAAATTACTATACGGGCCCGCCGATATGCAGGGTCCGTCACATTTTGCCACCGTGACCAAAGTCATTATTAAGACGGACTCCATACCGACTTCATCGATTTATGCATGTTTTGACCATGTTTACGAATCTCGAATTTTGCAAATTGTCTTCGGGCCCTTTTTTTTTTATTGATTGATTGATTTGATTAGTGTAAAAATTATGCACCAAATGGCTTGAATTGGACCTCAAATTTTTCAAACTTCTCAGGAGGGAACATCTGTACTCAGACAGGCTCCCTTGCGTAGTGGATAAACATATGCCCATTTTCGCTCTTCTTTCGACTTTTGCACATTTCCTATGTTGACAATTTATAGGGAAAACTTGTCCACGGAAGGTTTCATGGACCGTCATTTTACAAATTTGCGGCTTTTTCAAACTAAAATTTTACACACTAGTACCAAAATGGTCCACCAAATCACTTCAATTTAGTCTTCAATTTACCCTCCCCTGCGTAATCGATATACAAGTGAGTGGCCACTTTAAGCTTCTGCTTTACGATTTATGTTTAAAACAATTTATAGGCCTACGATAATAGGGAAACTTGTCCACGAAAGGCTTTCACAAATTTTCGGCCGCCAAACTAAAATTTTACACTAGTAGGCCTAGGCATAATAGTGCCAAAATTGTCCACCAAATCGCTTCAATTAGATCTTCATTTTGCACACGTTTTTTTTATTTCTCAGACAACCCCCTGCGTCGCGCAAGCGCGCTCCGCTGCCATTTTTTTTTCCATTTTATTTAATTTTTTCCACATATTCGACCCACACCCCCTGACTGCTCTAGATCGACAACCGGTACCAAAAGCTGGTATCGCCCATCCCTATGGAGATTTACTACGTACTCTCGCTAAATAAAAAAATCCCTTAAAAAGGGATGAATAAGCGTCCTTATCAACCAATCAACTTTAAGACAAATAGGTGAAAAACGATGTTTTTTCATAATTTTTTTTATTTCACATGATCCGTGCATATATCGCCTAGCTATAAATGAAAAAATATTTTTTTAGACCAATCAAATCAATATATGGGTGTAGTATGCCCTTAATTGATGACTGGACATGATTATGAGACCAATTCCTGAACAAGTGGTAGCTTGGATTGTAGATTTCTTGGAATGGGGTGCGATATTGTATACAATAGCCTTTTGTGAACCGTGCCTTTGTTATTATATTGCTTATTTACAGGCACAAAGTGACCAAGGTCAATTTCAACAAGCAGATGAAAATTTCCAGAAAGCGACAGCCTTAGAACCTGATAATCCCACTGCATATGTACATAGAGGGTAAGTGTACCTCCTCCTCCCCTGCCTAAGATTCACTTGTCCTCGGAAATGTTCACATTTTGCCGGTTTGATCTTGGGAGGTGGTGCTGCAGTGGCATAGCCAATATTTTTCTTAGGTGGGGCTCATGGGGAAAACGTTGACTTTGATGCAAATGGTATGAAAAGGGCCTAAAATTTTGTTAAAATTGTGACGTTGAGTATCCCACTATACTAAGGGTGGCACAATGTTCCACATGGGGAGCTACCCTTTGGCTATCATGGGTGCTTGATCCTATCCTACATCAACTTCACTTCACACATATGCTAGTTTGAAATCTTAGGTAACCATGTGACATGGTACCAAATTAGCTAGCTAGTGTGACAGCGTTGACGCCTCTGTTTGGACTAAGACCCGGTCCACACAAGTGTCTTTTTTTTTCGTTGACACATTTGCCTTTTTTTGTTTTGTTTTATCCTCTCAAATTTGGGTCCCTTTGATCTTGGGCCCAGGTCTATTTGGCCCTGTGGTAAATCTGACCCTGAGTAGATAGTGAATTAAATTATTGACATTTTGAATTGTTCTTACCATGAGGGAGTGGTCCCCACATAGTGGAAAAAAGCCATTGTTGTCCCGATCCCCAAAACAAAACCTCCCAAGGTCGATAAACTTAGACCTGTCTCCTTGACCGATGTTTTGTCAAAAATAGGTGAAGAATTTGTTGTGAAGTGGATTTTGGAAGACATCAAAGATAAAATTGACCTCCAACAATTTGGTAACATCAAGGGTATCTCGACTTCCCACTACTTGATCAACCTCCTCCACACTCTTCATCAAGGTGCTGACAGGGTCAACAACATGGGAATGGTGGTTCTGACGGACTTCTCCAAAGCGTTCGATATGATAGACCACACCATCCTCATTGAGAAATTTATCCACTTGGGAGTCCGCAGATCCATCGTTCCCTGGTTGTGTGACTTTGTCAGCAACCGTATGCAATGTGTCCGCTACAATCAATCACTCTCTGAGTTCAAAGTTCTCAATGGTGCCCTCCCACAGGGAACTAAACTCGGCCCAATTGGCTTCCAGGTTATCATTAATGATGCAGTTCAGTCCAAAGATGCAAGCATCAACTGTTGGAAGTACGTGGATGACCTGACACTTGCTGAAAATTGTCCGTATTCCCAACCAAGCAAGCTTCAAGATACACTGGACGAGTTCACTGAGTGGACAAACAAAAACAAGCTTAGCTTGAACCCTAGCAAGTGTCAGGCCATCCAGGTCTGTTTCAAAAATGAACCACCGCCCCCTATTGAGCTTAAGATAGCTGGTAAGCCCTTGAACTATGTAACTGAGGCTAAGATACTAGGTGTTCACCTTCAAAATGACTTGAAATGGGACAAAAATGTTAATGAAATAACAAAGAAGTCCAACCAGAAGTTGTATATGCTAAAACTGCTGAAAAAATTTGGTTTCAATGATGAAGAACTAATTACTGTGTACAAAGGTTATCTGCGCCCTATGCTTGAGTTAACAACAAATCAGACAAAGTCACTTGAACAACTCCAAAGACGTGCATGCAGGATCATTTTAGGCCAGAGATTTACCTCATATGCTGAGGCGGTGCAAGCTTGAGCGCTTGTCAGATAGAAGAGAAGATCATTGTCGAAGGTTAGCCGAAGGGCTTGCCAACTCGGACCGTACCAAAGATCTTCTTCCTCCATCTAGACAAAGTGCTCATGGTCGCAACCTTCGCAATGCGCATAAATTCACCCAACTGCGATTCAGAACCTCCCGCTTCCAAAATTGTCCTATACCATACTTTGTGGATCTGCTAAACAAGTAATGTGTAATAATTTCTTTTATATTCATGTGCTCATTGTATCCTGCATGCACAGTGACCGTGCAATCCCCCTCTTCTGAAGTGTATTTTGCAATGTTTTTCTTAATTCTTTTCTTTTTAATATTTAATGATACTATTTTATAAGTGCAATATTAGTTTCTGTAAATGAAATTTTATACCATTTTGTGTGTTTTATAGATGTCATTCTTTAAAAACTTTTTGAATGTTTGTTGTTTTTATCCTTGTAAATTTATCATGTAATTTGACCTTCAGGTCACCTTTTGATAAATAAAATATGAATATGAATACATCGGATGACTATAAGTGATATACTTTTGATCTGGCAGGTATTTTTGTTGATAAAAATTAATAGAACCATTAACAACATAACCAGAGGAGAAACTTGTCCAATGTGCAAAGTGAAATCAGATTACAAGAATTGGGGCCCAGTTTGCAAAACTCAGTTGTAAACATATAAGACAGTCCTACACAATGGACATGTCACGCAATGTACATACTAAAATAAGTCTATTCATGCATGACATATATCACTGTGTAAGTTGTTCCAGACCTGTTTGAAAACAAGTAATGAACTGTAGTGTACATTTTCTATGAATCATGATAAAACCTTGTTAAAATACTTGTTAATTTTCTCTTTATACAGACTTTTATATTTGACATGGAAGAAGGATGCTGATGGTTCATTAGCAATGATCAAAAAAGCTTTAGATATTGATAACAAATGTGACTTTGCATATGAGACGCTAGGGACCATTGAAGTTCAAAGGTATGTCATTAAAGAAATACGTAGACACTTGAATCATCTATCATATTTTTTGTGTGAGTTTTCTTCACTTTTGAGAAATTGCCTTTGTGCCCTTCTCAAATTTTAAACAGTTGCCGTGATGCCCTTTTGAATATTACAAATTGCCGTGTCGCCTCGCCTTTTTAATGGAAATCCAAGGCAATCAACTAGCCCTAAAAAGTTGCTGTGCCCCTACAGATCGAGGGCTGGTCAGCAAACTAACAATACATTTTATGTCTGACCAAATGTCTTTTGCATTTTGATTTTATTATTCTGTTTTCTTGTTTGTTTTGCAGGGGGAATATGAATGTAGCTAAAGAGTACTTTGAAAAAGCAATAGAACTGGCCCGTACCGAGATGGAGATGGCACATCTGTACTCACTCTGTGTTGCCGCTGAAGCCCAAAATAATGTCACTAAGAAGTATAAAATTACTCCACCTTCCGCTCTCAATATGTAATCAAATATTTGACATTCTACATTGATTTTAATTAGGGTGAAATCAAATGTCTAGTCCTAACAGATTTCCTGGTTTACTCCGATTCCAGAAAAATACAGCACTAATTTTTTGGTTTTAATAAATATTATCCTGTTTGCCAAATTGAAACATAGCTAAATCCTTTGGTTAGTTCTAACTGGCAATAAACTTCCAATTTTAATGTTTGGTCAATTTTTAGAAACAATGTTCTATATGCTGTGATAATCAGACTCCTTATTCCAGAAAAATACAGAACTAATTTTTGAATAAAAAAAATATTATCCTGTTTTGCCAAGGCAAATGAAACATAGCTAAATCCTAATCCTTTAGTTAGTCCTAACTGGCAATAAAAGTCAAATTTTCATATTTTTGCAATTTGAGGGAAAATGGTCTAAAAACATGCAATTTTGCATGTTTTCTTACAATTGTAGTCACAAAATTGTAAGACTAGGCACAAGTCTAAGCATTCAAAATGTTGAGTATAGGCTAAGAGTTAGCTCAAAATTTTAATATTATATGTTATTTTTACTAATTGGTTATGAAAAAGATTGGAAAATATGTTTTCCAAAAATTTAAATGCATAACTTGAAATTAGTCTTTGTTCACGTCTTTGGGCCTGATTGTCACATAATATGAAAAAGGTAGAAAAAAACCCTAACAATGCATGTTTTTGGCCCTTATTTGACTTTTATTGCCAGTTAGGACTACCTTAAGGATTAGGATTAAGCTATGTTTCATTTGGCAAAAACGGATAATAATTTTTTAATCCCCAAAAATTAGTTCTGTATTTTTCTGGAATGGGGAGTGGTTTCAGGTTATGTATTCTATTGTTTGGAAAATCCATTCACTAATATCTTTTATAACCAACTATCAAAATTAACATAAAATATTTGAATATTTAAAAATACATGAGCAAACTCATAGCCTATAGGCCTACTCCAAATTTTGAATGCTTAGACTAAGTAAATCATTAAGATTTAGCTGTGTTTCATTTGGCAAAACAGGATACATTAAAAAAATAGTGCTGTATGTTTTCTGGAAGTGGGAGTATTCCACCTTTTGATTCAGTGGAAGATGATATGACCAACCACACATGAATTCTAAAATACCATCCTTGCAAAATGCTTAATTGGGCAAGTATTTGACATATCGTTGTGATTTATGCTGAGTTTGCTACAAGCAACCCCTATACAACATCATGAAGTAGCAATCATGGCCAACATCTCCCTCTATAGTGAAAGCAAAGGTATGGTACAGGCCCAGGGGGCCACTAATGTATGTAACTTGTAAGCATTCGCATGAAAGAAAACACAGATTTAGGGTGGTTTTGAAAAGCAAAACAGGGATCCGTGCGGATCCCTGATTAGAAATCTCAAAAACTCATTTTACTGGAAGATGGTGTGGTTTTTTTAAGAATGATCCTGGCTTATTGTACTTTTTTTTAATTACCCAATTAAAAACCATTAGTGGTGACATTTATCAAGTTATTTGGCACAAAAGAGTGGTTTCCGAGCGATTTTACAAACCAGATTAAAAAAAATTCAGAGCAGACTTCAACAGCACCAATTTGAAGCTTACCAATATCACTGTCACTCATACCGACACACACAATGTCTATCCTTGTTCAGGGGCAAATTTCAAACCAATTCATCACTTAGGTTGTTTTTATAATGTCTGTCCTAGTTTAGGGGCAAATTTCAAACCAATTCCTCATTTAGGGTTAATTGGACAAATTTTGTGGTCATTTTTAAAAGTCAATTAATTCGGATTAGTACAACTTTTATACTTGAGTGGCCACCAGGGGTACAGAAAATTATTGTGTGCTAAGTGTCATACTATATGTGAAGCTGAAAGCAGAACCTAGTATGACATTGAGCGCATGATAATTTTCCATTCCATACCAATGCGGAAGCTAATAAGGAATTTATCAAATTCTGGCAAAAAAGAAAAATACTCATTGCATTGCATTGCATTGGCCTTTCCCACATAGCAAGAGAGATAACCCATTCATATAATGGATAGTTACAAATTTGCATATATGGGGATAATACGCTAATGTATTGATATAATACACTCTCACTGACTAGATATAATGCGTAAGTACATGCTTAATGACTAGATACGAAAATATATACTCTTCTTTGATGTTTTTTAATATTGCCTTACTTGGTCTTAGTGGTATGATATAATACAAAAGGATGACAAAATAGTTGGATATTGTCACTATGCAGTGATCACAATGATATGGTGTAGTTGCCAGTAGTTTGGCAAGCTTGGGCATGTTGCTGTAACTTACACCTTTGTGGGCATGTTGCTGTAACTTACAGCTTTTGTTACTGTGTGCGCGTCAATAAAGTCCCAACTTACACTCGCGTAAATTCACATAAGCGTGCGATAGTCACACATTACGCAACACACAATGAGGGCAAGCACTGCGCCCAATAGCATGCACGCCATTCTATATCACTACACGTTGTTATGAGTCTTATTTTTTCCGCCTTATATAAACCGAAACTTTAGTGACTGCAGTATATGGTAAAGAATATTCAGAATTGTAAGTTAAGGCAGCTGTGTACTCTCAGACATGCACATCGTAAAAGTGCCATAACTTTGCAATTATTCGCGCAAAACATATAAAAGTATACATTTTTATAAAGGCAAGACATCAATGAATCTTAATAAAAATACACATTTGGTGTAAAAACAACAATTATGAAGAAAATCATGAAAAAGTTAATTTTTGGCAATTTTGTTTTGGTACATCATAACAAAAAACACTCTTTCCAAAAGTTTTTTCTTAATCTTGAGGCTCTATTCCAAAAACTTTTTTTTCATAATTTTTTTTATTTTGGCCAGTTGAAGTTTTTCTACCTTACATTACGCGAATATCGGTTTAATCCACAGCCACTTGAGAAGTTTGAGTGAAAGCCACTCATAGTCATAACTTGATATTTAAATCGGTGGAAAGAACTTGAACAAACTCACATGTTATCAGCTAAAACTGAGCCATTTGATCACTAGCTTTTGTGAAATCAGTACTTCCATGGTGCTTCCATAGAATGCGCTGTGCATGCAGATAAGCGTCGCGTATGTGTAGCGTATCTGTGCTTGAACAAATTGCGCGACTACACAACGCAATACGTTGTTGGGCGCATGTACCCCGCTGGTACAACAAAGATTTTCTTTCCTTTTACTTTGCGAACACAAGTGAAATAGTGCAGTTGGAGTTTACAAATCTGAATTTTCTTGTATGTATAAAAAAACATAACAAGTACATACATATCAAAAAAAGCTCAATTTTGTGAAAGAAACAACGTCTAGAGTACACAGCCGCATTATTAGCAAAGATTGAAGTCAAGCAGCTGCTATCAGTATCAAATGACAGCCTCATCCCCTATGTTTCTTGACCCAAACTGAGATAATGGGATCAGAAGAATACCCCAATAAAATATAATGCCCAAGATATGTGTCAATTACAGATGGTGAATTATGGTAACCATACTAACCAATAGGCATTGCTCTACACATTTGTGCTTATCAAAACCAATGGAGCAATTCAACTTAAAATTGGGAAATGACTTGTTTTAATGGTAAGCCTTAAGGTGGTATTTAAGGAATTTTGGAAGTGCTCTATGTATTTAAACAGATTAATTGAGTACAGTGAAGTAGAGCTGTTTTTATCAATAATCAATAAAGTTAATGACTAAAAAAGCTCATTATGTAAATTTTGCCAATATTTTGCTAAAAATCCACACAAATGTTCAGGGTACTTTTATTTTGCATACTTTTGCCTTGAAACTAATACTAGTATTCACCGATTTTCCTATACCTTTGTACAGGAGCCAACCATTGTTATCTGTGATAACTATATTGATTATTGATAAAAATAATTAGATACAAAGAAAATAATAAACTGATGTATAATCCAAGCACAAGGAAGGAATTCCTACCTCGGAATTTTCAGATGGTGCTCCATCTTTCATCAGCGAGTGAGTGACTGTATACTCGCTAAACTGATGTATTATGGAAATCGCATGTCCGATTAGCTTCAAACAAAAGGCATATTGATGAGTGTACTCAATTAATCTGTTTAAAACATGACAATGTTAAATGATGTAGTGTGTTACTAGGGATGCTTTTCCAAAAGTAACCATACTGAATTCCAACAACACAAAATTATTTATAATGTTAAATCAATAAAGTTCAACATTATTCAGTGCATAGAATGTTTTAATTGCCATTCCAATTATAAGATATCAAAAACAGATTGTATGAATGGGGTAAAATTGTCACATGTACATTTCATGTGTGTTTCTGATCAAACAAAAACTATATCCTATTATTGATTATTGTACTGTGCATAATCATTTTGTTGGTAGCATGATAATTGCCCTCATTGCATACCAGGTACCGTATTCATTCCAATAAGTGCCCAGGGCGCTTCACGAAGTCATTTTAGGTGGGCGCTTATTTTTTACCTGGTTTACCTAATTTTGTCGTTAGGGGCGTTTATTAGAAACAAATTCACATACGTTGTAAAAGGGTCTCGAGATGTTCTAGTAGCTTTTCTGATGCAGAAAATGTATTGCAACTTTACACAGGACATGCATTCCTCCAGCTATTTCACTGTATCAACATCTATCTGTCACTTCAACATTAATGGTACCCTTTAGCAAATTGAAAATACACTGAGTGGGCGCTTATTGGGGCATGGGCGCTTATTGGAACGAATACGGTAATTGACCAATCATTTATACATTCATAGAATATGTGGTTTATTTGACCAGTGTTATAATCATGTTTTCAAGTAAACAGACAAATGCATACCTGCCAAGTGTCCCGATTTTGGCGGGACATCCCGATTTTCGACCCCCCCAAAACGTCATAAAGTCGGGATGTCCCGATTTTCTAAAAAAATAAATAAAAAAATTTTCAAAAAAATATTTATGGCCAAAAATGAAGTTATAGGCCCTAAATTACTTGTTATTGAAGGTTGGAAACCATAGAAATACTGCTACTTTTTTTTTTAAATGCCAATTTTTTTTTACAAAGTTGGATTAAGTTGTACATTTTGATTACTTTTGCTTCTATTGAACAGTCAGGGACACATTGAATTAGTGTACATTGTTAGCTGTTCAATAGAAGCAAAAGTAATTAAAATGTACGACTTTATCCAACTTTGTAAAAATAAATTGGCAATTTTTTTTTTTTTTAGTAGCAGTATTTCTCTGGTTTCCAACCTTGAATAGCAAGTAATTTAGGGCCTATAACTTGCTTTTTTGGCCAAAAATATTTTTTGGAAATAAAAAAAAAAAAAAAAGAGGGGAGGACAAAAATTTGATGAATTATCATTTTTATATAGCGCATTATATATATCAATTTAAGCCACGTGAGGCCATGTTATTAGGCAAAAAAAGAACTTTGAAGAATGTCTCTCATGTACAAAAGTATAGGAAACTGAACATTTGAAACCACTTTTTTAGGATGAAGGAAGCATTTTTTCAAAAAAGTCTAAAACAGGTTTTTATGTCAAAAGTGGTCTTTTGGGGTGCTAAATCTGCTAACATTGCCTGGGCTTAGGTACCTACTTTGCATATTTTATGGTTTAATTTTGAGAAAACAAGTCAAGATAACAGCCTTGAAGAAGATTGCATGTATAATAGATATTCTTCAAGGCTGTTCTCTAGGTTTGTTTTCTCAAAATAACCTTATTTTTTAATCCATTAAAATGTAATTTCCCCTCAGAAATGGTGTCTCCTGTAGTGTAAAATGTGTAGAAACCTCTGGCTTCCGGGGGCTTCGCCCCCTCGACCCCCACCAGGGGCCCTTAAGCAAGCCCCTGGCAGTAGTCACGAGCGCTTCACGCCAGCGTCATGAGCTCGCTCCGCTTCGCAAGTGTCCCTATTTCTAGTTTTCAAAAGTTGGCAGGTATGCAAATGTGTTTAAAATGTTATATACATGTTTTGGTATTGGTCAAAATGTTTCACCTAACATTTAAATGTCAAATTATACAGGTTTTGAAAATATTTGAAAATATTTTATATGAAAACACACTACAAAAACATTTTAAAAATGTTGTCAAAATGATATTGTAAAATATTTTTGGCAAAGATTCTGTCAACACTATTATGTTAGTAAGGTAACACATTTTTTGTTTACTGGGACATGAGTTATATTATATCATATTAAGGTGACCATTATTAGGTGGGCACAAACTTTGCCCTTAAATTGAATTAAGGTAATTCAACATTATTATGTCATCAGCTTGTAGACCATTATAATGTTCACAACATCCTTATGTGACATGATCTGGTCCATTAGGGGCCAAAGGTGGCAAATTTGATACTGAGGCAAAAAATATGGAGTGAAAAAGCAATAAACTACATACTATAAATTACACCTCACTAAACTTGAGAGCTTTAAAACCAAGTGTTTTCAGTATATGATAGCCTAAGGTAACAATTATAGTAAGTCAACTTTCAAAATGCCTCCTTTTGGTCCCCGATCAAGCAAAATGAGTCGTTCGTCAAGCAACATCATGAGTTAGTTTATTTCATTATATGCCCAATTTTCAGAGCTTTATTTTGATGAAAATTGATGACAATTGGACTTGCGATTCCACAGATATTATAAAGTGTTGTTCAGATCAAAGGAAGTTGCACACTGATGACAAATGATCCATTTAGCTTGATCACATCGCATTATGTGTATCAATTTGTAATTAATCTTGAAATAAGTCCAATATGTATCAGAAAATGTCCATGTAGAGTGATTAAACTGAGGAGATAATACCAAAGTATTTGTTATTTAGAGGTGTTGACTGCGCATCAGTTGTTTCGATGGTATTGTTAAATATCTGTGGAACTGAGGAATATCCTGAGGGTGCAGCATGATAGCACCACCGCCTGGGCTTGAAATCGCAATGAACAACATGTTTATTAGTCGAGTAGATGCCTCTTGTTCTTTTCCCTTTCGTGTAAAGTTGCTGATGACTAATATTTTCTTGTTGATGCCCAACATGCAGGACTCTTGAGCATTTATAGAAATATGAGGTCAAGCTATAAAACCAAAATATTCTTCAGGTCACAAGGATTCAGAAAATATGTAGTTTGACCTACCTATGACCAATCAGTCTGGTGATATTAGCGAAAAGATCAAAGGTTGAAATTTGGGTTCCATAGGGGTCAGAGACATAAAGTTTTTAAAACCAAATTTGATAAAAATGGTATAATATTTATTATAATGTTATAATAATTATGTACGACATTTTGTTCCATGGGAAATATGTCAACATCAATTGGATTCGACGGGCAGTAACTCCTTTTGGTGTTAAACATTGTACTATTTCTTTTCTGAATGATTATGACAATACAAACATATTAAGACCATTTTCATCAAAATTGGATAACTTAAATGTGTTTGACCCATGTGGAGGCCAAATTTCAACCTTTGACCTTTTTGCCAATAATTCCAGACTGATTCATCATAGGTGGGACAAACTATATATTTTCTGAATTGGGGGATATTTTGCAATAGGTTTTAACAAAATTGGAACAATTTTTGAGTTTTGACCCCTGTGAAAACTTTGACCCTGAATTTCTCGGAATGCTCAAGGGCACCTGTTATATTCTTATTATTCAATGTACCTCAGATGCAAAACATGTTAGTCATACCCAACTTTACACTCATAAACAAGTTATATCCGACTATATTATACACTAAGCCAAAAAAGATACTTATAATTTTTCACAAGGTCATATCTTAAAAATCCTCTCCATAACAATGAACAAAGATTGCACACAGGATTACTTCAATACTCTACTCTAAACACTAGTCAGTAACCAAACTGTTATCCAACTGACACAACAGCAAAATGCACTGACATGCAACACCTTCCTGGACCACATTCACAGCGCAACAGATTTCTTTGGCTGGGTTCCAATCATTCGCCTGTACATGAACAAAAATTACACACAGGATTACTTCAATACTCTACTCTAAACACATGTCAGTAACCAAGCAGTTGTCCAACTGACACAACAGTAAAATGCACTGACACAGAACAGCTTCCGGGATCATATTCACAGGCGAATAATTGGAACCCAGCCAAAGAAATCTGTTGCGCTGTGAATGTGGTCCAAGAAGGTGTTGCATGTCAGTGCATTTTGCTGTTGTGTCAGTTGGACAACTGCATAGTTACTGACATGTGTTTAGAGTAGAGTATTGAGGCAATCTTGTGTGCAATTTTGGTTAATTTTGATAGAGAGGATTTTAAATTATGACCTTGTGAAAAATTATAAGTTTCATTTTTGGCTTAGTGTATTATGCATATGTGCTCAATGAATCATTTGCAGAGCTTATTACAACATAACGCCTGGTAAATAATTATATTGTACAGCAGGGAAACTAAATCAATACCCGGGATCAATACACATGTATCTGCTATGCACGATTTGATATTCAGACGATAAATCTTTGGATACCAGGGTAGAAAATGGTGAATATCTCCCATAATTTTTGGTTTCATGTGTTGAAAGAACATGACCGGTGTTAGCAAGCGTATTGACAAACAACCAATGAAAACCTGACAAAAATTCAGATTTTATATGTGCAGAACCAAAAAAAATGATAGCTGCCCTCATTTGGAAATACTTGGGTTACCGTACAAAACACGGTACTAGCACAGTCAGACCACTGGTGGAGGCAGTCTAAGGCAGATGACGTACCAGGCTCACTGACATCTACAGAGGTCAGTCATCAGGCTATTGTCTATAGCCTTAGTTGGATATCCCTCGGCCCATTATATAAATATCATTGCCACTAATTTAACATCTTTTACCAAAATTTTTGTAGGCCTAAAGAAAACGAAACAATATTTAGCCAATTTCTCAAAGACAAATGCGCACAGCAAAACAAACGCGAGCAGCAGCTTTGACATATTTTTGAGCCCGTGCTGTGCATTCCACCCCCAGCGGTGGATATTATATTTTAAAAATGTCATCGCTGTATTCAGCCCCATGTGTCATGTCAAAAATGCAGATTGTCACCAAAACTAGGTAAGTCTTTATAAATCTAATGCTACATACTTAAAAGTGTATGCAGCATACATGTCAACCCAATGATTATATGGAATTTTGACCTTTCGTATTGAAGATAATAAGTAAAGTTTCCCAAAAGACTTTTGTAAGCCTTGCAGGAAAAATTAATATTTACTGACGGCAGTCGTGATTTTTACCAAACCCGGTTGGGAATTTTTCCCAAACGTCTTCTGTGTCTGCAAAAGGAGTTAAATTTTCGGACTTCAAGGACTGTTAAACGTAAAAATGTAAAATTTTAATAATTTACCATAAACTTAGTATTATATCACCAATTTCAAAATATTATATCACCAATTTCAGAAAATCAAAATTATCTGATATCATCAGGACATTCTTCGTATTCAGAATGCAATTTGATGTGCGTAGTAAGAGCCCCGGGCAAGAGCATCAGGGGCCCATGTACAGGGACCAGGGCGGGATTTACCTTATGGGGGCCCTGGGCCAGGTCAAAATGGGGAGGCCCCAAACTCATGTGCCGAGGAAGGCATGTGCCCTCAAGTCAGTGGCAAAGTTCTGGTTTACGTATGATATTGAGGAGGAAATAACATTTTTTGTTCCAATGTTACTAGGACATTTGCGTGCAAAGCATGCGAAAAAATTCAATTGCATAGGCTATTTTAGCCCCAGATCAACATGAATTTTTGAATACGCGCGAAATGCGGAAAATGTTACAATATTTTACATACTTTACACTTTAAAGTGTATGTAGTACTTAAAAGTAGGCCTACATATCAGTTTAATCATTTGCCATAAAATTTGTGCGAAACACACAAAAATTTGCACTTTTCTGCTAAAATGGCCAAACAAGGTTAATTTGGTCAGAAACCCACATACACTTTTTTCCTCCATCCACAGTAAATTCAACTTCATTGGATTGTGTTAGGGCCGTCAATATTTTCCACCATTTTCACATATGTACAAAGCGTACGTAGGAGTAAAATTTCTGGGCATGTGTACGCAAGAAAAATGGCGATTTGTTTGAGTAATAAAAAAAAGTGGAAAATTACAGTATTCTCTAATATTTTATTCATAACTTGTAACAATTTCTATAACAGTAATTTTCTTGTTAATTTTGAGTCCTAATATGCAGTTATGGACCCATACCAAATTACATAAAAAGCATTTTCTATTCTACACTAGGATGATCAATGGCAGCAAATTTTGTCTGTCCTGAAACTGGATTATCACTGTTGGCACAAAAGACATGAAGCCCATAGTTAATTGCAAGAACATACTACCAAAGGGATGTCCCTCCTGATTTCCCCCTCACATATAATGTGATTTCTGGGGTTCTTAGTGGAAATGAGAGTAGGCCTACTGGGATGTGCAGCAGATTTGGGATGCATTCAGATTAGATTGGGGCTGCATTTTCAGCCATTTTAATTTACTGACATGTTTTTCATGATAATATTATATTATTTAATGCAGCCTTAAGGGATCTAACATGAGCGTTTATTGCGTTTCGACAGTATTTTTTGTGGGACATGAGAGCACCTCAGACTTATCGAATTGCATTCTGAATCTGAAGCATGTCTTTCTGATATCAAATAATTTTCATTTTTGAAAATCACAATATAATACAAATTTTATGACAAATTATAAAATTTGATATTTTTCAAATTTTGATATATAACAGTCCTCGGTAAATTATATAAATCTAATGACATATTCTTAAAGTGTATGTAGCAGGAGGAAAAGCCGACGGTCAATTGAAAATTTTGACCTTTCATATTGAAGATATGGATTTTTTACCAAAAAAGACCTAATTTTTTTTTGTGTTTTGGGAAAAAAAATCCATATCTTCAATAATGAAAAGGTCAAAATTTTCAATTGATCGTCGGCTTTTCATCCCACCTACATACACTTTAAGTATAAATCATCAGATTTATAAAGTTTACTTCAAGTACTGTTAAATATCAATTTTAATGATTTGCCATAAAATGTGTATTAAATTGCTAATTTCAAAAATCAAAATTATTTGATATCAGAATGACATTCTTCAGTATTCAGAATGCAATTGATATGTCTGATGTGCTCTAATGTCCCACAATAAATACTGTCCAAACGTTCATACCCCAGCCCTTAAGTGGGTCTTGTTTAACATTCATAACCTCATTAATAAACACGATGCGTGCGATCCAATTACATTTAGTTATTTGTGAAAACGCGAACGCAAATCGAGGTCATAAAATTGACCGCAAAATGCGTAATTGTTCCAAAGTCGCACACAATTGACCGGCGTTTGCGTGTTGTTGTGCGTCGAACAAACTGCGCGCACGCTGGCTACCGTATTTGGATTGCACGCTACCATATTTGCGCAGATTGTGATACGCACTTTTGTTATTGGTCGTCCTGTTTTAGCTGATCGTTTTTGGAAAGGGAAGATGCAAAAATCATCTATTTTTATAAACTTTTGAGCAAAATTTTGTGTTATTTTGTAATGTGAAGAGATTAAAGTGACGGTTATGAATGAGGTTAATAACTTTGCATCGGTAATATGTCGGGCATTGTGAAAAATCTAAACATTTTGCTTTGGACCTCGGAATATCCCTCGGTTCCAAAGGCAAAATGTTAAGATTTTTCATAATGCCCTCCAAATAACCGATGCGCAGAACTTAACCTCTAAATAGCCATCCACCGACTAGCATTCTGCGTGTAAATACTTGCACAATATTTGCACCAATACAGCCTTTTTACATTTTTCTTTCCCTTTCTCTCTTGAGATCTACCCCCATCCTTCCTTTCTGTTTTTCTTTTCCTGCTTTTATTTGTACGTAACTTTAGGGGAGGGGGTAAAAAGTTATGTATGCTTATGTACAAAAGTGAAAATGGCAACAATCGGTCCCATATTATGATAATAGGCCAAATTATTGTCATTATTACTCTCACTTGAATGGAGCAAAGATATATAGCACCTGGAATACAATGCTTAATTAACTGCAACTCTATACATTGTGCTCCACAAATGTATGCTTGACAAAAATCACAATTTTGCTAAATAATGTTCTTGGTCTACAGGAAGCCAAAGAATTAAGGTACTAGTTATGTTCACCCCCTGTATATCCTATACAAAGACAAATATGTCATAATTGGAACCAGAAGTCGCTGAATCTTTTAGCTCGAATTTAAGACATCATTTGTTGAAATTGTTTAAGAAATAAACAAACGACGATCCAAAAACCCAAGGAAGATGCAAATTTAAAAGTTGCAGTTTGCTCCATTGCATGCCATTTTGATTTGTACACATGTTCACTAACAAGAGAACTAGCGCTGTGCTTCCATTGATCAGCACAAACTAGCATTGTGGTTTCATTGATTAGAAGTGCAACTTCATTAGGTTTCGTTTCTTCATTAGGTTTTAGATCACTGTTTCTTTAATTTGAACAAATAAGGTCTTAAGGGATCTGGAATGAGCGTTTCAACAGTATTTTTTGTGGGACATGAGAGCACATCAGACATATCGAATTGCATTCTGAATAAGAAGAATGTCTTTCTGATATCAAATAATTTTCATTTTTTGAAATTCACGATATAATAGAAATTTTAGACAAATTATTAAAATTTGATATTTTTCACATATTTGATATATAACAGTCCTCAAAGTAAATTTTATAAATCTAATGATATATTCTTAAAGTGTATGTAGCTGGGAGGAAAAGCCAATGATCAATTGAAAATTTTGACCTTTCATATTGAAGATATGGATTTTTTTCCCAAAAAGACCTAATTTTAATGTGTTTTGGGGAAAAAATCCATATCTTCAATACAAAAGGTCAAAATTTTCAATTGATTGTCAGCTTTTCATCCCACCTACATACACTTTAAGAATAAATCATCAGATTTATAAAGTTTACTTTGAGTACTGTTAAATATCAAAAATATAAATTTTTAATGATTTGCCATAAAATGTGTATTACATTGCAAATTTCAAAAATGAAAATTATTTGATATCAGAAGGACATTCTTCGTATTCAGAATGCAATTCGATATGGCTGGTGTGCTCTAATGTCCCACAATAAATACTGTCCAAATGTTCATACCCCATCCCTTAAACCAGAGCTAATGAGCTTTATTTAGGATATACAGGGGTAAACACAACTGGTCCTTAATATTTTGGCTTGCTGTAGATTGTGCACTGTATTCCTTTTGTTAACCAGAGACTGATCTTGAGCTATTGTGTTGATGGCCTCAGGGTGTCCTAGCTACTTCAAATACTCTCATCAACTGTGAATAAAACAATGGATATCTATACTGCGCCAATTAAGTATCCTTACACTTGGAAAAACAATCACAACTTCCAAACTGAACAATATTGGGGTAAATTTGTTTTTTAATAGATGCCCTATTTAATCCTGCACATTATGACACCACATTGAATCCAATGTGACTTCAAGAAGCAAAGTTACAAGCATTTGATTAGACGAAGGTCCATTTTTAATAGTGACAAACTGGCCTATTCAGAACTCCACAGACTAGACATCTGGTTTGAGAGTGGTGAATGGCTAATTTATGTGTTTGGAACAAAAGGAACAAAAGAAAACTGAAACAAAAGAACTGACAAATAAAATGAAAGTTATGAAAAGTACAGAGAAGCAAAAACTGAAATAAAAACTGATTTAAATAACGCTTCATTGAAGAAGCTGTGTTGTCTCTTTGTTTAAGCTTGTTGGAATCTTTTTAGCGCCTTGTATAGGTCAGTTTGTCACTTTTAAAACTGTACCTTTGTCTATTCAATTGCTTGTAACTTTACTTCTTGAGGTCACATTGGATTCAATGTGGTGTCATAATGTGCAGGATTAAATAGGGCATCTATTAAAAAAAAATTTACCCCAATATTGTTTGTGCGCCTTGAGTTCTTTTGAAGATTGTGCGCCTACTAAGAACCCTCCATTATTATTATTATTATTATTGTTCAGTTTGGAAGTTGTGATTATTTTCCCAAGTGTAAGGATACTTTATTGGCGCAGTATATGAAGAGAAAAAGGCAAAACGTGAATAAAGACATGTAACACACTGTATAATATTGTTCCAGCTATAGTATTATTGATCCAACAGACAATAAGAACCAGCAATAATAGTTGCTGACATCATACAGTTTATTATGCATTATTTTAAGGTTTTACATCATATAAGAAATAGCAGATACAAGATCCTCGAGTGAGAAGTTGGTTGTAACAGGGAGATTTCACTACTGTCATCTTACCAACTGTCAAATGTTACACAAATTTAAACATTTTGGGGCAATGTTTTAAATCCTTACCAAAAGTACGCTTTTTCAAGCTAACTCAATATTTAATATTTTATTTGAAACCTTCTCAACATGCAGAAGCTACTACACATACATGTTACTTTCTAGCAAAATCTATGTGTTTATGACTGTCGCTTACACAAATTATTTTGCCTAAGTTTGTGCAAGTGAGCAACTAAGAAAGTGGGATAGGGTGCCAGGTATTGTCCATCAATATTGACTCTGAGGGAGGGTCTTGTTACAAGTACACAAAATACACCATTCTACAAAACTAAAGCAACTCTTTGATACCAAAACCAATTGTATTCCAGTAACATATTTAAAATAATTACAATTTTGCATTATCTAATTATAATACACAAAATAATAATTACTTAGAAAATTTAAAGTTTTGTTTTAAGACCCAGCCATGTATCCATAGAAGAAAGAGATAAGTGCTCTTTCTTCCATTGCAGTTGCACTATTATATATTCCAACTAAAAGGAGTATTTTGTGATCCTAGCATCCATTTTTTAGTAGATATCCACACAAAAAAAGCGTTATGAGTTATGCATGATTATGTGTATTACACTGCTCCATAGACAATGTATTGTAATAATTTTGTTATGGTATTTCATGATATCTTTGCTAAACAAATTTATCTGCAAGAAATTTTTTGAAAATAAACATTATGTAGCCAGGGGTTTCCAGTGATATATAAAAAAATCTCAACTTTTTTGAGAAAAATGGGGGGATGATGCTGTGGATCACGAAATGCCCTTTTAAGTGACACCTCATTCATTTGTAACTCTGGATGTATTCAAATGGGTATAATAGGGTTGTTAGTGTTCTTCATTGAACACCTCAGTGAAATATACCGAAAATCCTGGTCAGGACAATATGCATGAGGTGTCACTGGAATTGGAACAGATAACAGTTCATTATGCCCCACACATGTAGTGTTGCTTGCAAAAGACCATTCATATGTCGATAGCATGATTTGGCCACACTTGAAATTCTTGAAATACATTATTACATGTGAGAATTAAATGTGAGGTTTTGAAAGAAAAGAGAGCATTTCAAAAGTGACATATACTTTTCTCTCAAGACATGCTAATTATGAACCCATCGTGTAAGTTTTCATCTGCTAGGCTGGAATGAGCCTGTTATAAAGCCAGTGGAAATCGCCCTGAGGATGAAATATCCCAAATGTGTCACTTTTGAAATGGTCTCCTTTTCCATTAAAATTAGTGTAACTACAAACAGGCAGAGTTATCTATCTGTTTCACTGTTACTCACGACCATACATCATATACAAGTGTCAGTGTGTAAAATGAAGTTGAGCAAAATTGACCAAATATGGTACAAAACCTTCAGTAAACCGATTTAGCAAGCACAATATTACACACTGCATAATTGATTAGGCAAATCAATTTCAAATCTGGTACTCTTGCAACAAGATGTGTGTTCAATTACAGCATTATGCAAAGCAGTGCCTTTGCAAAAAGTATTACTACGCAATTGTTGAGAAACAATTAAAATAAATAATCTAATTATAAAACAAAAATATTAATAATCAGAAAAACTTGGGTAACTTGTAACTGTTTATTTGTATCGCACATATTTGAAGTGATTTCATCCGTGTATCATCCTGAATGACTCCCTACATGTTTACTCAATAGGGCTTATACAGAATTCAACCTATACAACCACATATCATGAGCCCTGTGTAAAGTTGAATCACTATAATCAATGTGATAATCAATCTACTACAATTATTGATTAATCCTTTGATTTTCTATTTCCACTAACTTTGAGGAAAGGAAGTTGGAAAAAATGATAACTGATAGAAATGTAGCTAGAAACATTGAAATCAAATATTCATTACATTTTATTGGCTACTTGTCAGCATGTACATTTAAAAATACCACCCTAGATCGCAAATATAGCAATTTTGTTTGCAAATATAGGAATTTCAGGTTTGCTTTGTCTTAATGCTTATGCAATATTCTAGTTTAACAACACCAAATAAAGACAGTGGACTAAATAATTAATTTGACAGACTTAGAGAAACTTATTGAACTGACTATACTGAAGTCAACAAAATAATGACTCACACAATGCATAATACTATCCATGCATCCACTGAAGCCCATAAGATGCCATGCAAACAAACAAAATGACAGCACAATGACAAGCAATAACTATATCTTTAAGCTGGTTCCATATTTTCATTATTTTCTATTTCAATATTCAATATTGATAATAAACTAACTTCAGACACCATTTCAAAAAGTTGCATAAATTCTTGGATGTCGCAATACGATACGCTGTCAGTGGTTGCTCTTGCCAGTCCATTCTTCAACCTCCATGGTCAACATCACTTTTTCAGCCACTATTTGACCAGTGGTGAAATATACATGATATTATGTTGAAAATAGCACAACAAAGGTTCTAGTGCGATTGATAGAAAGAAAAAAGAATTGGAAATATTACTAATAATTGTAAGTTGCTGCATTCATGTGTAATACCATTATATTTACAAACTAAACAAACATGGCAGGCATGCAGCCATTCAATATCTGTATAGCGTATTTTGGCTATTGACTTCCCCATGATGAATCTCCAAGCAAACAGCTGGCAGTGCATCATATTGCGAAAAACAAGAATTGTTGAAGGTGCTTATAGAGTAAAGGCTGTAAACTATTGGACTTTGACATCATCAACATCTCACACAACTTTCAAGACCCAAGTTCGTATGTTTATAGGCCCTACACATATTGGGGAGCCAGCATAACTGCACATTGATAAATTCAGCCTGTCATCCTAACACAAAATAGAAGGTATAGTTTTGTTTAGTTTTGTTGTTGCTCACACAAACTGTCCAGATAGCAGTCATATTGCCGATTGCAGCCTGCCAGTCCCCAACCTTGTGGTAGGCTTGCTGACCTTTGTGCTTGCTCATTCATATGCACAGATGCCAACATAGCTGTAATAGATGCAACAGGATTACATCACATTTTCTCTGTCAGTCAATAACTAAAACTTATCACATTTTCTGATGAGCTTGGGTAATTCCCATAACAAAAATCTATGATTAAACCAAATTGATGTTAAAGTATTTTGGACCAATTGGTTACAATTGAGGCCACTTTAGTAATAACTTTGTTATATTCCATCACTCTATAAACACCTTCCTCCATCCATTCATGTAAATACATTGGTTTTGTACTGATCCATTTTTGTTATTAATTTAATATTTATAGTACAATAACACTCTCTCACACACACACCCACACAAATAAATTCCATCCTATTAGAAAATGTTCCTGCATCTCTACAGCAGCAAAAAAGAGTTTAACTTTACGGAAAAAAGAATGACTCTATAAAAAAGAAAGAAATTGATATACTATTATTACAGTACACTGACAAAATATACACCATTTGGATACAGCATGATTGATATCAAAATAACTTGTCAGTGACCTTATAACTTACACTTGAAGTAGAGCTTGCAATGACCTCTTAAGCCAATGTCTAGAATTAATGCCAGAATCCTTTGTAATCACATCATAACATCTCTATGCATGTTAACCAGTACAGTAATGATGTATGCACCGGTGTCACATACTTGGGGGTTACTTTTGCAATGGTTTCCCTTAACCACTGGTAACAATGACCCTGTTTGAAAAAATGATGTGATATCTTTAATAGCTGCTGCCAGAGTGTAGACCATAAGACAACATACCATCATAAAAGGGATGTAGCATTGGCATCAGGTACATACAAAGCCTTGTAAGGTGTAGCAAGGGATAAATGAATCAACTCCAAAATTTTAGTTCTGGTATTTTGCCCTAGCTCGCAGGCTCTAGTCAAGCTAGTGCAAGACTCATCCCACACCCCACTCTCTCAATCATCATAGCTCATGATCAAAGGCAGCAATAAGGTGTACCTACACAATGATAGTATCCTTTGAAGGATGTATGTTCTGATGTGTGTCACTGGATACTAGATTGAGAAAGGGACCACACCAATGATAATGAATATATATAACAAAAATAAGATTAATATTTGTTATCTGAGTACAAATTGAGAAATGAAATCCATGATCAACTACAGGTGAAAGTTTAACCTAGGATGAAAGGTCAATTCCACTTGACCTTCATCAAGATCCATCTGTCAACAAATATTATATAAATATTTTCCAGGGACTAACATCTCCTGTGGTGAGAATTATGTTGACAGTAGGTCAAGGTAACATATGGGCCATTATTCAGAGGCAGCAACTATCAAAGACAAGAAGAAATTTGACATGTTCAACTTACAGTTCACCACACCACACCACACATCGCCTAATTCTCTGAGTACATAATTCAAATATTTACATTATAATTAAACTTTACAATAATATATTTTTTGTTGACATGATTTTTTTCTTGCAAAAAGAAAACAATGTTGAATAGTTATACAATGAATGACAAAATAGAGGAATAAAATGCAAAAGAAGCACTTAAGATTTGATAAGATCTATGTAAAAAGACTTATCCAACAACTCTACCTACAAGTTGGATTGCAAATCAAGTCTTGTAGTAATTTATGTCAAATTCTGAATAGGAAAAATTATTCAGAGATTGATGATAAATTTGGCCATAATTAGTTTGGATAAAAATGAACACTTCGTGTGGCTAAAGTTGCCTAAAACACCATATTTACAACCTTATGATATCTGCATCAAGTCAATATTTTGGAACATATATAATAATTTGCATATCTTTACATGCCCTATGATCATTTGCCGATCTCATTTTGCAACCAACCAATGAGCAGCATTCATGTTATGTCTCATTTGCATATCTGCATCAAGTTGATGGGCAAATCAACATCAAACAATGGGACTAGTCAGCTACCCTTAAGGTTGGTCAAAATGTGGATCTTCGCTGATCTCTGACTGGCTATGGAAGGCATAGAGTATGACCAGAAGACCAATCAATGTTGAGGTCTCGTGATATCTCTTTTACAACTTACAACAATAAGACATACTCTAAATACAATTATGACAAAACAGTGTTTAGAAAAACCTCATCAAAATACAGTTTGTTATTTTATCATATTTATAACCACCATATGACTTCTTTAATGAAATACATTCATAACCCCAACAGAAGGTTAATTTAGTAATATTTGGTTGAATGTTCTTCCTCATCTATATGACTATCTGTTTAGGAAAAAAAGGTTTGTCTCTGGTTTCATGAAAGATTGGAAATGCAATGCAGTATGCATTTTTTCCTGAATGATTTTCAATTACATTCAGACTTTTCATGATTTTGCTGGTTAATTTCTTTTAAAATAGTGAGAGCAAAAAATAAAGAATTTTTTATGAATGTGCATGGGTGACCAGAGATAAACCTTTTTTTTGACATGTCAACCAGTGACATCATCATAGCCCTAAAACAATATTTTCTTACAATATAGTGAACACAAACTTGTATGGTAAGAAGGTTCATGCTATGATGATACCAAGAGTTGATAACAATATGCAATAAGCCAAGTTGCTACCTTTACTTTGATATATTGTGTACAGTGAATAGTAAGTTACTGTATTTCTGATGCAGCCGGTCCCTGTATGAGTGGTCAAGCTTTCAACAGATTGTAGGTATAATCAAGGCTCTGACTGTGAAACGTGCACCAGCCAACTTGCACAAAAATTGACAGCATGTCCTTTAACTAGACTACTTCTGAATAGACTGATTCCAAGTCTTACATGTACATATCAGAACATAACATGGAAAAACAGTAGCATGATCGACATGAATTATATAAATAAACATAATTTTTCACCAGGTTAAGTAAGTAGCAAATAATAAAGGAGACAAGTAGAAAAGGTGATCCTGCCTGGGAATTGAACCCAAGACCTCAGGTTTACTGAGACCTGTGCCTTCATAACTTGGCCACGGGAGCTTCATGATTAGGTTGGTTGAAATTCAAACCCATAAGCGGTCACATAACAGGACATATTATGAGTATAATTAAAGCAATTTTTTTTGTATTTTTTATTTCTATTTTTGGACGGACCTTGGTCAGTTTTATGTATTTAATAAAATTATGTTCATTGTACATGCACTAAAAACCGAAATTCAAATAAAGTACCTTTTCACCTTTTGAAAAAATTCACGAACAGCAGGCTTGAAACAGTTGAAGTGTGGATGCACCAACAATTTTAGTGCTTAAAAGCGTGAGCATCATGTGTGATGCACTCGGTAGTTGGCTGCAGCATTCAAGGCCTATGTGATGGCTTTACAGATTAGTCTCATCCCCAAGTGTGCAACTTGAACCATTGTTTTGGATTCATCCCAAATTAGTCGTGATGAAGTGCGAGACACATCTTACAAAAGCTCAACGGCTCACACAGGGACTGGCTGCCCCCAGGGCTGCACTGTGATAACCGATGGTATACTTGTAGAAATACAATAATTTATTATGAATTCACATTGAGAAAGCCTATCTACTTATTTGATCGATGAATCCAAATCCAACATATAATATGATGACCAGTTTATAATAATATTCTGAGTTATCATGCAGCTGTTGGGCACAGCACTTATATTTTGCATAATGCATGTCACTAGTGAGCGCTTCTGTGTATTTACTCAAGTGTACACTTTATTACGCTGCATACACACATGGTGTATGAACATTTCCGATGTGGATTTGAAAAGTTCTACAGACTAGCTCAGAATTTCTCCATTACAATGTTTGATGTGAGTGACTACAAATAATGCATATCTGATCATCATGTTGTTTATCTCCTTCAATGCCACTTCTCAGCTCAAACAAGCTCTGGTTCTGGTTCTGCTTGGATGTCTTCTTGCTTCTGACCATTGGAATCAGGATGAGGTTGAAGGTCACCCTCCAGTTGAGTAACCTCAGTTTTGGGGTTATTCTCCTGTGCATGCTGAGTTTCTTCTGCATTCTCATCTTTTTCTTGCACACCTTCTGATAGCGGAGTAGCTTCTTTAACAGTCTCCACCTTTTCTGCATCAGAAGATTCTATCGTTTTTGTTTGAGCTTCCACTTTTTCTGACTGTGCATATTCTGTTTGGGAAGTGTTATCTATTTGAGTCTCGGTCTCTGATTGAGAAGTTATCTCTTGCACAGATTCTGCAGGCTTGGATTCATTATCAACTGCAGCTTGCCCTTCATTGGTTCCCTCAGGTGAAACATCAACCTCACCACAATTGGTCTGTTCATCTTGCTTATCTTCTCCATTTGTTTCATTATTTTGTGGATCAATTTCCATCTGCCTGAGTTCAGTTTCTGAGGCAATTGTTGGCTTATCATCATCTTGTGGCTTTTTGAGTTCAAGAAAATCTTCCTTCAGCTGGAGGTCATCCTCAAATTTAATCATATCATCTTGAGACAGGGGATCATCTTGGGGTTGAAAGTTGTTGTCTTGGGGTTCAGGTTTATCTGAATCTTGTAGTTGCTTTATATCACTGCCATTAGGTTCATGTTCAGAATGTCCTACAAATGAAAAACACAAATGTGATGTTACATAATGGGTACTAATTAGCAAGATAGAGATGAAAGATAACATTCTCAAAATGAATACAATTACAAGCCATATTTTTGTACTGAATGCAAGGACATTTACCGCTCACAATGCACTTTGTCTTAATAGTTAAGGTTGTTGTTTATTAGAGATTCATGCATTACATCATGCTTTTTACAGCTTATGCCTGAAGTGAACAAATTTTTAGATTAAAAAAAGATTTTCAAGTTCTGCCAAATGAAACATAGCTCAATCCTAATCAATCATTTAGTACTAACTGGAGATAAGAGAAAAAGTTCACTATTTTACTAATTTCTTGAAAAAAAAGCCAAAAACATCATTTTCGACTTCACAAAGATCAATTCTTGAGAAAATGCCTAAATTCAAAATCCTGAGTATATGCTGCTGAAGTTTTGCTCTAATTTTTTTTTTTTTGTGTGTTACTTTAATTAAGTTATAAGAATGAAACAAGTCCTTTCCAAAAATTATAATGCATAAATTGAAATTAGACTTTGTACTTAATTATCAAAGCATGTGAATAACACCATAAAAATTTAAGTTTTTGGCCCTTCATAAATTTGGCCAAATAGTAAAATTCAACTTTTATTGCCAGTTAGTAGTACATGAATAATTAGGATTGAGAAGTTGGTAATATTTTCTAAATCTCATTTTTGTAGGATGGGAATAAGGTGGCCAGCAGTATCCACTTGGCATGATATGACTTGCAGATGCTGCATTTTACTACTCACTCTCCTTCACATAGTGCGCAAACTGGAATATAAAACTATGCATGAATCTATCAAGGGTTTCAACTTCATTCAGAATTCATTCGCTTAAATGCATACATCTCATGGCTTATTTCAATCTTGAGTATGCTAAATGTTCCATTTGAAAAGATTACAGATAAACTTCATGTAGAAACACTGATTTCACAAAATGCCAAACACACTTACTTGAGCTGACTGACTGAGATAGAGGCATAACCATGGTTTGTAAATTGAGGCAACAAAATGAGTGTGATTACTCTCCCTTACACAGACAGTAACGTGGCTCATATATCTTGTTATTCCACAACAAGCATACAAAGTCTACTTTTGAAACTGAATGCATATCACTCTTCAATTTCAAAAATGCTTTTTATCTGATATCAATTGCTTTGGTTTTGCCTCCCTCATGCATGACCCAATCTAATCCAATCAGTCCAAAGGCTGCAAATAAATAATGTCTCAAATTGACTGATGTCCTGCCAGGACACAGCAGATAGGCAGCCCTCTCTAATTATAAATAAATAAATGAATACAAAACTGGGCATCAAATGCATTTGATGCACATGTAAGGCGTGTAATTTGGCTACAGTATTATTGATAACTGGGTAATAAGATAGAGACCATAATAATAACTGAAGTATGTCTGGAAACATTTTATTTGATTTATTTCTGAAGGCATTACTTCCAATATAGTCTTCCAAATTGCTTCCTTTGGCATGATTCGATAGGATTGTATCATAGTGTGTACAAGTAATATCTTGCTCATGCTTTACATAAATAACAAGAGTTTACCATTGTGATTGAGTTTAAGTGGTATACAATACAAACTGCACATTATTATTAGACATGCAATAGAGTGAATCACTTCCACCAGAAAGTTACTGCAAAGCTATACAAAAATGTTATTTGATTTGATGGACGTATTAGACATGCAAATGCATCACAGATATAGAGTGCAGGCCTATAAATATAGTTATTCTTTTTATAGGCAGTGGATGGGAGGAGGGACACATCCCCCTTAATTTTTTCCATGGGGGACATCCCTCTAAAAATCCTGATAAAAGAAAAATAAAGCAATAATTGCCCCGTGCATCCTTTTTAGCCCAAAAAAACAATGTGTTTTGGACCAAAAAGGGTAAAATGGCAAAAAATAGCCCATCAAATAGCAAAATTCAAATTCACCTTCATTTGGGGCTTATAATAGTCTAATATTAAAGAAAAATGCTTGCTGTACAGCTAACAAAGTTCTCCACATGTTCAAATTAATATTTTTAACCAAATAATTCTTGTCTATTACGAGCTGATCATAGCATAGTGGTTTAGGCTGCCTTTGGTCAGCCTTTGATGTAAAATGTAAGAAATGAAACCATTGTTCTGAAAGGTTCAACTCACTTTGCCTATCACAAACATTTGTGAAAGGGCATCAAGTGAATCACTTTGAAGTGATCTGAAAGGTCAACACATCTAATCTGAAAGAAACTTGTCCTGAAGAGTGAATATGTCTTCACATTAACATATTGTCCCATATCACTGATTGGGTGAGTTTGCTATATAACTGATTGGGTGAGTATGCTATTGGGTTTAGGATCAGTCATTCCTACAACCAATACCACTTATCCTTTCCCCTATTAATTCACTTGTCATATCATTACTGATGTATTGTAATGACTAGCTGGCTGGCCTAGCCTGGCTGGCCTAGCCTGGCCACTGTGGGAGGGACTAACTATGCTGAGGTTTATTATATCAACCACCACCTGTTTACATTCAACATGCATCCTCATGCAAAGTGCTCAGTAAAACCATCAGCAGCAACATACATACAGCCACCAGTGCAATGCAATCAAAATGTCTTGTTACTCTAACTAAAGTAATCATTATGTACATGTATGGCCATTGTTAAAGAAACTGTTTTGTGATGTATGTGCAACTGTTTACACTGAAATAATAAAGAAATTTGAATCATGTAATGGAATGGCTACTAGACAGTATGTCAAAATGATTTTTTTATGACTTGGTCTGATTTTGATTGAATATTTCTGTTCTGTTGAATTATACAATAATAATGAAAATAATAATAATAATAGTATGGAAAAGTATTATATGCAAATATTTCACCTCTTTTTGCTCTAAACATTTATCATGTTATGGTTTTAAATAATGCCAAAGACGGTATCCAACCAATAGCATGCACAACTGACAACTGGACTCATTGGATTACAGTCCAATAAAATGAATCTTGATATATCACAAATTTAATTTTATCCTATTTATTTGGAATAGATGTATAATTGGTAATAATATTTTTCAGCAGTTAGGAATGTGAATAAAGGTATTGTCTAAGCCTCTGCCATGCATCTATCGCTTCATAATTGTACCATGTCAATAGCATCATATTTTGAGTAAAAGAACTCTATATAATAATGGTATTGCCATGTTATTTGAGATGCATGAGAGACACTAAAACAATGCACTTACTCTCTTAATGTGTCAACATATTAGCTATGAAGACACACATCTGCATGTTTTGGACATTAAAAGCACCATGTGTTATTCTGAGAAGTGAAAAGCCCTCTTCAATTAATTCCATAAGGGAAAGAGAACAGTATATAAACACATCAAAAGAAATAAGTCCCCCTCTGAAAACTTCGTTATAACATCATAAAGTAAAACTTTGTACCAATAAAACTTACTTAGAAATAATTATATAATTGTTTACTAAGTGTTTTGTGAAAATGAAAGATGTCCATGACTTCATGGCTGAATGAACCCAAATTGAAGACAAAACTGCCCTTTCCAAAAATCACAAAGTAGGCTTATGCTTGTTAACTGCAAGGCGTATTGGGACAAGGAATGGAACTGGCCATCTTACAACTCACTGTGCTGAACTCTGCACCAAGGGGATTTGCATGGCTGAATGATCAAGAATCGATACACATTACAGTAAATGTTCACTTGGTGAGGATTTTAAACTGCACTCAAACACATGGGGTTTTCCATTAGTAACAAACCATGAATCAACTTTTGTGACAAGCATAGGCCTCCTTTGTGACTTTTGGGCAGTCTTTGCCTTCAATTTAGGCTCATTCAGCCCTGAAGTCATGGAAATCTCTCATTTTCACATAGCACTTAGTAAACAGTCATATAATTATTTATAAGTTAATTTTATTGGTACAAAACGAAACCTTACAATGTTATGACAACATGTTCAGAGGGGACTTAATTCTTTGATGTGTTTACTATTTATATAGGTTAAGCACTTGCAAACTTTGAGTGCAGTTAGAAAGCAGTTGAAGCAACCAACCTAGGGACATACCGACCATCCATACAATCTTACTACTGCTGCGACTGTTCAAAACACTTCATAAAACATACTTCATTTTAAAAACATTCTTATGTTGTTGTTTTTCGCCCAAGAGCTAAATGTTATCTATACTTAAAGGATATTTTAGACTTTCCTAATCTACATGTATGTGTCCGTTTCCAAAACAAACATATATAGGCCTATAGTGCACTTGGGTAAATCTTGGGTAAATACCAACTACTCTAAAAATTCAACTTCATCAATATCATAATTGTTTCTTCCCCAAAGTTTCTGCCACAAGTTCAAGTCTTACACAATAAACTACTTTGACACCAGAATCCAGTGTAAAGTAGCACTTTTGAGTAGCTTAGGTTATTAAACAGTTGAAATCTCCATTAAACAAGCTTTAAAATGGTAATCACTTGTCATAACTGTTTGGAAGTAGGTGCTCAAAAATCAATTTTGCTCAAGAAATTCCTTTGTTTTCTATTGATTTCTGGATTTTCCTTAATTCCAAAAGCAACATGTTTAGCTTTTTCATAATACACTCTAAACAACTGATGTACAGTCAGTAGCCTCTAAACATCACTCGCCATACCATCACTGTTTTGTCAAAACCTTAAATGTATTGCAAAACACTGCCCCATGTACTTAATCCAATGATTAAATGGCAACACACAAGGTTTTTGATTGTACTGTTAATATTGCTGTGCAATCAAATCCTCACATATGAACATTTAATCATTGCAATAATAAAACTGGTCAGCTAGATTCAGTTTCCAACTTTTCTAAACTCTTTTTTTTCTGTTGTCATGAAATTCGGTGTAGTGGGACTGTAAGGGTGTATTATAATGAAAGCTTATTTGGAACAGTCACAGATAGAGTAGAACAATCATGGAAATAGTAGATAAGGTACAATGGAGCACTTCATGGAAAGCAATTAAAGGCTTGTTCAGTGATTTTCTCATCCGGAGGATCGAAAAATCATCAAATTTAAGATTTTGGCACCTGTGTTAGTGTTATAGATGTGCTAACATCGCGTGCTTTGGTTAAGCCGACCGCGTGCTTTGGTTAAGCCGACAGGCGTGTAAGAACAACAAAATGAGACATTTTACAGCTCAACTGATCATACTTTTCCTACATTCGACCTTGCATGATTTTTGAGTTGACACAGTCATGAAAATAACTATAGATACTTGACAGACCATTAGTAGCCCAGTCTGAACCTTTTCATTGATCATTCATAACAATAGGTATCTGATGGATCAGTGAAGATAAGGGATTATAATATATCCGTAACCTTGATATTATAGTACATCTCGAGGAAAAAGTGCAATGGACATGTTTTCATTTATGTTTCAAATATCCTGCGCATGAAAATTGAGTATTTAACCCAAAATGGAAAATGGAACAATTTATTGGAAATCTGTTTAACAGATTTTTTTGACATCTTTTTCTGCACTGTATTATACCTAAATTAAGAAATTTGATAAATATTCAAAGAAAATATAGGTCATCCAAAAATGTTGATTTTTACACATTTTGGGGCAAAAAAGGAAAAATAAGCAAAAATATCAAAATCTGTTTTAACAGCTTCATTCATCAAGTCATAACAAACGGCCTACATGCTTAATTTCTAATAAAATATTGAAATTGTGAAAAATATAGGTATTTATTGATTTTCATGTTTTTTCTTGCAAATATGCTAATAATATGCAAATTATGAAATTGCAAAATAAAGTTTCTACATAGCATACATCTTTCAAGTGTGATGTTCAAAATGACAGACATCAAAAAGAGATTCGATGAAATGTAAAGGTGTAGTAACAATTTTGGCATGGACTGTCTGGTTAGGAAAAGTACGGTAAGTTGAGCTGTACATGAATCTTAAATTTCTATACTTAAGGTAGTATGAACGGCTAATCAAGCTTGCAGCAAAATAACCACAATAGCAAATTGAAATTGTGTATTAATTTAAAACTTACAACAAACTAAAGATAAGTCTTTACTCCAACTATTTTTAGAGTTTCATAAAAATTTTACTGTTTCTTATGTATTTCTTTATTTTTTGAAAATTACCTAAATTTTCCCACATCATAATTTTTTTTGCCAACATGGAGTATGCTATATGGGTTTAATTTAGTTTTTGATTTTAGGAAAATTTAGAAACACCTATTTAGAAAGGCCAATATCTTGAACAAAAATGCTGTCCTTTATTAAGTAGCATTTATGAAATAAAATAAATTAAAAATCAGATTCATGCAGTAGGTATAAAGGAGAGAAAATCACATTTAAACAAATTACTTGTTTTCCAAAATTAGGCTGATTTGAAGAACTTGGCAACATGCCAAAAACATGCAGTGTGTTAAGGGATCTAGAATGAGCGTTTATGGCGTTTGGCAGTATTTTTTGTGGGACATGAGAGCACCTCAGGCGTATCGAATTGCATTCTGAATACTGAAGCATGTCTTTCTGATATCAAATAATTTTCATTTTTGAAAATCACGATATATTACAAATTTTATGACAAATTATTAAAATTTGATATTTTTCAAATTTTTGATATATAACAGTCCTCGAAATAAATTTTATAAATCTAATGATATATTCTTAAAGTGTATGTAGCTGGGAGGAAAAGCCGACGATCAATTGAAAATTTTGACCTTTTATATTGAAGATATGGATTTTTTCCCCAAAAGACCTATTTTTTTTGGTGTTTTGGGGAAAAAATCCATATCTTCAATACGAAAGATCAAAATTTTCAATTGATCGTCAGCTTTTCATCCCACCTACATACACTTTAAGTATAAATCATCAGATTTATAAAGTTTACTTCAAGTTCTGTTAAATATCAAAATATCAATTTTAATGATTTGCCATAAAATGTGTATTACATTGCGAATTTCAAAAAATCAAAATTATTTGATATCATCAGGACATTCTTCGTATTCAGAATGCAATTCGATATGTCTGATGTGCTCTAATGTCCCACAATAAATACTGTCCAAACGTTCATACCCCTTCCCTTAAGTCTATGGGGTTTTCCAATCACAAAAATTACATAAGTCAAAAAACGCTCTTTTGGAAAAAAATAAAAATTGGCAGGTGAGTTTTTCTCACCCATCTCCACATTCTGTATCATTTTCAAGCAAATCTGAGCATGACACCGTAGCCGTTCATACTACCTTAAGTAGTGAAATTAACTACATTTATTTCAATAGAGCTTCAACTTTGTCAACACTGACATGTTCCTAATTTTTTGCCAAATTTTTTGTAGCAAAAATACAATTTTAATGACTTATCCTTTACTCTTAGGAAATTTATAAACAATTTAAATTTGTTTTCACTTTCGCTGGGATCACTGAATGGGCCTTTAAAATGCATACAATTACCAGAGATGAAATACATGATACTTATAATAGCAGTGCATGATTATGGTGACTCCCGCTAGGTATTTGTTAAGTAAGTATATGTATATAGAATAAATATGTGTAATTTATGCAAATTAATAACTATTCATGCCAACCTACATCACACCATTTGAGGAGAGTGTACTATTTTAACATTTTTCCTGGGATATTTTCCTGAAATAAAAAGTTAAAATGGAAGAAATAAAACTAATGTGAGAAAAGGGTCACTTACTAATATATAATAATCATAATTGCTTTATATCTCCACATCATTTAATGGGATAACCTTAAAATGATCTGCAATCAAGTGACTTAAGTAATATAAGCAGAAATAGGTGCATTTTTTGAAATTGCTTTCTTTCACACACAAACACTCTTCTCTCTCTGCCTTATATTTAGTATCCCATCACCTCTTATCATCTCTACACTATTAGTTACTCCTATATGGTTGCAACAAGTCATTCACAACTCAACTTTGTGTTTTTATCCTTTGTTTCTCCACAATCTCATTTTCATGTTTTTTACTAGAAACTGTGTGAAAAATGTGTACAGGAGGGCAGGGCTTTTTATTCTTGAATATTCATGTGCAGTATTAGTTGTAGTTTTTCTTTCCCAAGCACAACAGGAAAACATGGCTAGAAATATTTATTACTTATAATACGTGCACAGGGGTACAGCCACAGGAAAACTACCTCACAGAAAATTGTCAGGGATAAAATGAGGATGGCACAGAGTAAATGACTAAAAATGGGACATGAAATTGACAGATGGGGACAAAAATTTGGCTTTTCCTAATCATACTAAAAATGCACTGCATATGTGAGATAATTGTGCACAAAAACAACACTTCAATCTGTGTTAGATCTACCTAGGTTATGAGTCAGTCACAAAAAGGTTACACTACCAACTGTCATGCACAAACACCTTCTGAAAATGTGAGCATTTCAAAGTATTAAATGCATATCACACACACACAGTTGGTAGTGTATTTTTCTTTGCATGAGCCAGCGATAGGCAACACACAGTGGAGTATTCTTGACACTCCTAGTATAACCTCTTTGGACAGTCACTCAAATAATACATGGCAAGTTTCTTGTAAGGTGCTCATTTCACATCATTTGAAGTGCAAACTGCTACTGTAAACAACTACTTTTACATCATTCGTATGTACTGATGCAACAATAGCATACTTGTGCATAGAAACTTGGTAATAAGAAGTTTGAAAATGGTTGCATTTCTTATTTGTTTATATTGTCAAAGTGAAGAATGATATTATAACATTTTGCCAGGCAAAACCCAATATTGATAAGTAATATATTGAAGGGATGCCTAAAATTGTTATCACTTTTGTTTGTGTTTTGCTTTATTTAGAATATTGCAAATTGATAAAGGATATATTTATGTTCTATTTCCACATTTGCTAAATAAAATCATTTCTATGGTGACATTCTTTTATTAGGATTTCAATCTTGAAACATCAGACTAGAAGAGTATAGCGAGTCTGTCTGCCATGTTTGCATGTCACTTTCGGGGAAGAAAATACACTTTCATAGGTTTGTCATAACTATGCAAATGAAGTCATATATGTTGTCATGCATGAATAAGATGCTCTTTATTCTGTCTATAACAAAGAATGACCTCATTTGCAAGGTTGCTACAAACCTGGAAAATGATAGCCAGAAAATAGGACACTTCTGCATTATTTTGCCATTTGCCTGATTTGTCCTCATTTTTCCTGTTGCAAACAGTAGTCTTGCTGTTTGTGAAGGTTGGTCAGTGAACATTATTCTGCAACCAAATTCTAAACATCTTAATGAGGTGGGTGTTTTCACACAGGCAATGCACAATTTGGCATACATAGCATGGTCAATTGCTTCATGAAAAACAGAAATTTCACTGTTTGGTGCAACTTCTTTTATAAAAAATACAGGACACCTAAACCAGGATGTATACGTATCTAGTTCAGGTCAGCAGAAAAAATAGCCCATTTGACACTTGCCATACCAAAAGGTTAGTAGGTTATCAGCTCCAATTTGTATTTATCCTGAAAATAAGGCAGTTAATTTGTCTTCAAAATTGGGAGGAAAATGCTACTGCATGACCTCATTTCTGTGTTTTTCACTTTCATGATTCTAACAATCAAAGTATGCTATTTTAAAGATATGAATAATGTTCTTTGTTCTGAACAAGCAATGGACCACACAATGCATGTAAAAAGATGCAAAATCTAATCTATTGTGATCCTACAAATGCATCTCTAAAGGCCCGTTCATACTACCACCACATTTGCGATGTGTTGCTTTGCGATGCCGATATATCGATTACTTTTTGCAGCAACTCGTCGCAATTCCAAGTTAAAATGTATTTAACTTTATTGCAATATCGCAATGCAGTAGTTCGCAGATACGGCAATGCACCGCATCGCAAAGCAACCCATTGCAAATGCTGTGGTAGTATGAACCGACAAACATGTGCAAATACAGTGATCTAAGACATAACTACACTACATACTCTACTTACAAATGTTGCCAAATGGATCATTTCTTTCTTTAGATATTAATTTCTGAGGGAATTGCAAAGAAATACTAAGGGTTGTAAGTTTAACAGTGACCTATGGCATTTTCAAGACTGCCAATGAATGTCAGCTATCTGGTCAGGAACAACCAAATGAATGGATCAATGGCTAATAATCATTTTGGTTCAAGACCAAGCACAGGTTATCACTAACAAATCAATAATGCCCCATTTCACCAAATGCTGGAATAATCTGCCATTTCTTGATTGTAAGTAATTTGTTCTAGTTATTCAAGTCCTTGGCAAGCAACACTGTATAGAGGTAATCCCCACAGGTCCACCACCTTGTAGGTACACACCTGTTGGGTGCCTTCTGCATTTGATCCTTCACGCACCAAGGCAAAACACTGTGCAAACATATGATGATAGTTGCTTGATGCCATCTGCGCGTAGTGTCCAATGCATGTACACAAATGGATTTGAATGTACAAGATGGTGAAAGGAGGAATAACCTCTGTCTATTGTGTTACACACCTACTCATGCATACATGTCTAAATCAAGATACTCTACTGCAACACACCACACACTCTACTCATTCAAATTTGTTCTCTACATGTTAATAGATACTACATGACCTAGCCTATGGGCACCTACCACTTGTCGTTGTCTTGTCTGCACTTGATGTCGGTGAATTTGTAATTTGCATATCAGATGTGGGAGACTGTAAACTAGCTTGGTCTGGGGATGTCTGTTCCAACTCTGCACTCCTTGTAGGTTGTGAAGATGGTGACTCTATACTTAATTGCTTATCACTATCAATAACTTCTATGTGGCAAGCTTTGTCCATTTCTAAACTTACATCCTCTGTTGTGACAGTATTGTTCCTCAAGGCACTACTAGCATCACTACTAGCACCACCATTACCCTCGCCCCTGTCTTCTAATGGGATGGCTGGTGAATGCCTTGAATTACTTTCAGATTGTTCCATTTGTGAGTGTACTGTAGGGAGTTGCTGCTGTTTATCATCAGTCTGTTGTTGTGGTGAGGGAGCATTTTCCTGCACAATTTCCTGAGTTGTCTCAACATGATCAGAGGGAGGTTCTTCAATAGTATCAAGAGCCTCATCCATATCACTGTCTCTATACTCCCCTACACTGGGATTTCTACCACCATCCTCATCCGGTTCAACAGGAATAGGTGGTGGTGCCCCCAGCGGCGTATACTCATCATCCTCTTCTGTGGTAGATTTATGACTTATTGCTTCATTCCTTTCTGGTGATTGCGATCTACCACGGTGCAACTTGTCTAGTTCGTTTGCAGCAGCCCTGTGGAGAGATGCAAGCTGGTCATTGGCTAGTTCAATCGCTGTGTGCGCTTCCGTAGGCTGCAATTCAGTCACTACATTTGCAACAATCCTGACTGGTAGCTCTGCTTGGATACCTCCTTCAATAGATGGTGCTGTTGCTCCTGCACTAGCACCTTCATCTAACTCACCCCCTTCAGAGTCTGTTGTGCTCCCAGATTCACCTGAATACGACAATCTATTATTTGCTTTAGCAGCACTTTCCTCGTCTGGAGTCCTGTCAATATCTGTCGTTGGTAGCGATTCATAGCTGGTTGCATCAGCACTAGCCATTGGTTGGTCACCTCGGATTTGTTGCATAGATTCGTTAAGACATAGTAATTCATGCTGTGATGCACTGAACTCTTGCTGTAGGCGCTCTTTCTCGTCTTGAAGTTCATCATTTGATACTTGCAAGGTTCTACATCTCTCCTGTAGTTCATGTCTTTCCTGTTCATTGTGGACAACCAAACTCTGCACATAATGACAACAACAAAAAACAACCAAATTAAGAGTGCAGTTATAATCTAGTTCCCAGCTATTGTTTCCCATGCACCCAGATGATGTTCTAACCTATTTCATTGTAATTCTTAAAGTCCCTAGTACACAACTTATGTTGTTCCCAAAACAAAATATTGTCCCATGGGTGGGGGAAAGAACATTAAAACTTTACACAAGGTCACATTTCAAACTTCACCAAATTGTGTTGAAAACATTACTAATGCATTCCTCTGGTCAAAAGGATTCAGAAAATGTATAGTTTTACATATCTAGGATGTACCATTCTTGAGTTATTAACAAATAGGTCACAGGTCAAGCATTGACCTCTTAAGGGTCAAAATTTTCAACTTGCTCTGATCTTGATGCCAAAATCTTTGTTTTGATAAATGATCTTAAATGCTAGTTAGCAACATGTGAGGATGTTTCATGTGAGGATGTTTGCTGAAATTTTTGTGTTTGGGCTTTAAGCCCATTCTCATCCTGAATTACTTGCTTATTGTAATTCATTAGAAGTGTATATATTTGTTATGTTATTCGTTGTTATTTCTGTATTTTGCAAGTAGTTCGAATAAATATTATTATTATTATTATTTAATATTATCATCTATGTACACATCAACACATGTCAAGTTCAATGGGTTTCTTGGTCATTGACCTATTTTGATGCGAAATCTAGGTTATGAAACATCCTACTTGAGCAATTAGCGTAGTAGGTTGACAATATGAATTAATTTTGATGTGATGTAACTCAGTGCTTTTTAAGTAAATCATACCATTTTACCGGCATTTATTAATTTGTTTAATTCCCTTTGATATTATTGATTTGTTGATTGATTTCTTACCTGTAGCACAGCCAGTTTGCTTTCCATAATTTCTACTGCTTTCAGGATGTTCTCTTCTGTTTTTGTACACGATCTTTTCTCATGGACATCCTCTGTAATTGTTAACAAAATATAAACATAAAAGTGTATGTGGCAACACATTGCATTCATCACAAGGCCTTGAGGGACTTGGTAACCAACTGCACCAGTCCCAGATATCTCACTTTGGGAGTTCAAAATCACAGCAATGGATTATTTAGACTACAGGTATTCTTCTTGTTAATTGAACTTCTGTGTCATTTTAGAAATTTTCAATTGAAATCTGACTAAATTTTAAAATTGTCACTTGCAAGGATGATGAGGTATTCTGTACATATCAATATGAAAACTGATTTGAGATGTGATTATCTCAGTACAAATGTGACTTTCTCACCTATGGTAGTATGGTTACCAGTTAGGTAAGTAATTTGTGTGTAGAAGCAGTAGTAAGAGTTTAATGTGGACCACAAAGTAACAAGCCAGGTATCAGAGAATAATGTCACTTACTCAATAACGGTGTGATTCTAGCACTCATAGTCACTAGGAAGTTAAGTAAATCTTCTGTTCCTATGTCTTCTGGAAGTTTCTACAAAAGAAAATAAAAAACACAAAAATATTGTGATGAGAATGTCAAAACAATAATTGCAAACAGGCATACCTGGATCACAAAAAATATGAGAGATACTTGATATTGCGCACTGAATTGGTCAGGGTTCATACCACTTAAATCTACATACACATTAACCACAACTTATTATTCCCTTGAGTCAGCCTAGGAACATACATTTTTCAACCTTGACCAGGATTTGAACCTGGGTCCCTCCCTATCCAGCTAGCAATCAAACCAACTGAGCTATAGACCACTTGACATCACTGTTTATCAACAAAGGCGAGGGACTCGTCTATCGATATGCTTGAACGAGCCGCTACACTGTTCAATGGCTTTCTTGTACTATATGAAATGTGGCGGTCGATTTAAAATGCACGTGCCCTTAGCAAACTATGATGCGTACGCACACTGCAGGGCAAAGAACAATGGAAATTGACATAATTCGCGCGCATACTGCCGGGCAATGACGTCACATGCCAAGTGGTCTATACAGAAGCTAGTTGCCTTGAAGAGTACATTATAAGAGGCCCGTGGTGCCAAATCCTGTTTCTTCTGCTTCTCTAAAGCAACAAGCATTAAGAAGATATAATACAGGGCTCTCTCACTCACACACCTACAATCAAGGAAATTTAATGTTGGCACACTCTGGCATACTAAATGTAGTAAATTGTCATCCCTCTCCCCCAATGTTGGGGTTCAATGTTGACGAAAGCACTTTTCCCATTGGGCTCTCCAGTCTCTCCAACATTGGTTGAGGGGGAAGGGGAAAGGGGAAGGTTTGAACCTCTCATCAAACATTGTTATACTAATTTCACTAAACTCTCAGAGCGGCAATGAAGAATTCCAACATATTGTCAGAGTGTGCCAACTATTTATTTCCTTGATTGTAGCTCCTTCCGAATTCGAGTATCAAACTTTTTTTTTTTCAAGACTTTTTATGACTATCCTCATTACATTAAGTCAAGTTTTAGGCTCACCATTCTTAAGTTCACCATGAAATATGTATAAAGAAAACTTATCAAAAATAAGATATTAAAGTGCCGGTGCTACTATTTTCAAGAACTTTCAAAGACCATTTTGTAAATTTTCAGAACTCTGCAGGGGGAGCCCTGCAATCCATTTATAACATTTGGAACCTTAATTTGGCCTATACTATTATGCTGCAAAATCTTCTTTCTCATCAATAGTTCCTTTTTTGATAAGTACTTCATTATACAACCAGCTGTCCCAAAGTAAATATTATTTTAAATACCCATCAATGTATGCTCCATTTCCCTTATAACCTAGTTCTAACATACAATTCTGAAACATGCCGAAAAACAAAGCAGTCATACAACTCTGATGGTGACCCAAAATCAAATATGAATCAACCAACCCCATAAGGCAAATTCAAACACATGCATATAAACTATACAATGATCAACAACCATACAAACAAAAAGCCAAACAAAGAAACAATTTATTACACAAGGCATAATTAACAAAATTAATACAGTAGCTTTTTAAGGTCAAATTCAGATGTACAAAAATGTCTATGCACAAATATGTAGTAAAACCATTAAACATTGAATTAAAAATATATGGATGAGTAGGAATAACTTAACATTTCATAATGAATTAATAAACTGAAAAAGAAACAATTAAGTTAGATACTAAAAATGGGAACACAACTATCTGAAAAGGGCATAAATTTCCACACATGTCAGTATTTTTTTTACATAGTGGTCATCTCTATATTCTGAACATCATATATGACAGTCAATGTCAGTATGTGTTACATAATGGTCATCTCTATATTATGTACATTGTATGCCGCAGTTAATGAATATGACCGAGTGTTTCATAGTGGTCCTCTATTATAATGTACATACATGTACCGTATTCGTTCCATTGACCGCCCATGCCCCTATAAGCGCCCACCCAATAACTTTACAACGAACTCCCCATGCAGATCTGGATCATGGCCCGAAACATATGGCACACTGATGATGATGGTTGAATATTTAGGGCCATTTTTTATGCATTCAATTAAATAAGCAATGTAAAAAATAAGCACCCACCCAAAATGTCTTTGCTAAGCGCCCTGGGCGGTTAATGGAATGAATATGGTAGTTAAAATATTATTTACTTTACATATTTGCATTCTGCCATTCCCTCATTCACTTAACATTGAGTCACAAAACACATGACAATATTTAAAAAACAAAAACAAAACAAAAGCCAAGAAATATGCAAAATCAAATTCCAAAATTAAAATGCAATTTAATAGCATGCTGTTAGGCCAAAACACAGGGATAAAAGCTTAAACCAGTTAATTAAAGCACATGCAAATTTGTGTGCAAATGAGCTTTGCATAGTATTTTGTTCAACCAACCTGCATTTCGTACGGTGACATATCATCATGGGAACACTGGGATGTGAAATGAGATTAGAAAAGGGGAGATACTTTGGATCAAATTGCTTTACAGCAAATAATATACAGCGGGTGCCTTTGGTCATGTTATATAAATTAGCTAGTGGTAAAACTGGTAAATATAGTCCAATGAGAAATTCAAATTTCTCCACTTTTTATTCTCATTAACACCCAAGTTATTTTGCAGTTAAGTTTGTGTAATTCTAATGAAATAACATATTGTCCCTGACGTTAATTTATGGCAGACTAAGATTAAATTGCATTGGCCAAAATAACATTGGGCTATTCCAGCTGAAATCCATACACCCCTATCAATGTGTGCAAACCTACTTTTATACTCACTGATAACTCATGGAGTAGTTATTATAGTTAAGCAGCAACTTATATGAATTTCAAATGTTGTGCAAAATTGGAGATGAAGGCTTGCATTAATTAAGTTAAAGATCTTGTAACACCAGAAAAAAACTTCAGAGGCTAAATGTACCTTGCTCCAAAAAGAGTTCTGGCCTTAAATTGTCATACACATGTCAAAATTGGATTCAGAAAAAGTATAGTTTCCAGGCCTTGCCATCTAGATTTCAAAGGCGAGTAGTCAATCGCTCGCTACCTTGATGCCAGGCAAGTAATCGAATCACTCGCTAGTGGTCGAATCACTCTCTAAGTCTGAAATAGCAATCAGTATGACACACTTACACACTGCTGACATCCTGTCTTTCAGAAATCAAGACTAATTTATTACGATAAATTGAATACATTGGAAGTGCTAAAACTTGAATGTAATTTAGATTCAATTTGGGTGATTCGCAGCGAGCGATATTTATTGTCTATGGTGAGTGGAAAATCGCTCGCTAGAAATTGAGTTTGTGCGAGCGGTGGCACGCGAGAGCGATCGCTCGCCTCAAACGGCAAGGCCTGAGTTTCACCTACATAATGCTCTCAAGTTATAAATAAGGAAACAATCAAGAGCATACTGTTCCATAGGGGTCAAACTTTTTTTCACTTGAATTGCATTAATGAAAATCTTCAGCGTTTTTGTCAATTTTGATCTCTACAGAGTAGACACTTAACCTTTGAGACCTTTTTCCTTATAAATTGAGAATGACATGTCATACCATGGTCAAAGTATACCTTTTTCTCAAATTTGGTGTGAACTTTATAAGATATGAGCATAGATCATTTGAGTAATGCCATAGTTAATGGCTGCTACCAAGACGTTTGTTATTCTTTGAAGTCGGTTTACAATATTAAACCAATTATGGACCTTTATCACAATAATTGCTGGGATTTTTTTGCAGCTAGACTATTAGGTCAAACATCTTTAGGTCATAATCTCTCTGCATATCCCTTTTACTTAAAAGCAGAACCGTAAAAGCAGGGAATACAATACCCTAAGCAATATATGATAGAACCAATCACTATATACTGGCTACTACTACATAGGCATTCCTTAAGTTAACAATCCCCCATCATTTCATTGGAACATCCTTTATACAGAGTTAGCCCAGAGTCAAGACTTCATTGGGGATCACACAGCTTACTTAATTATAATGAACACATCAAAAGAAATAAGTCCCCCTCTGAAAATTTTGTCATAACATCGTTAAGTAAAACTTTGTACCAATAAAACTTACTTAGAAATAATTATATGATTGTTACTAAGTGTTTTGTGTTTTGGCCCCCCACTGGCTACGCCACTGTTCAGAGCGTGATTCACTGACTCTCAGCCACTGGTTTCGTGCCTAGTATAATATGTAGTTTGGCATGATTACGCAATTGGATCACATGGGATGCATGGTCTCGCTTCATGTTGTATGGTTTTGTATGATCTAGGAGCTTTAGGGTTAATGAAGTCTTGACAAAACACTTATTTTGGGTAATACTTATATGAAGGAAGAACTATTTCATTTAATCTACAGGTGCTTTTAGCTTGTGCCACTTTGTGTTAGGTGCATCCCTGAGATGGACCATCTACTGCTATGCTAATGCCACAGTAACAGATACCACATATAGAATATTGAGTACGCATATTTGATTGATGATTCCATCATATCTGCAACTAAACTGCCCTCAAAAAGAAACTTTTCACAAGGTCATATCTTAAAATCCTGTCCATCAAAATGAATAAAAATTACACACAGGATTACTTCAATACCCTACTCTAAACACATACATCATTAACCAAGCAGTTGCCCAACTGACACAACAGTAAAATGCACTGACACAGAACAGATTCGGGGACCACATTCACAGGTGAATAATTGGAACCTAGCAAAAGAAACCTGTGAGAATGCGTTTAAGATCCTTACACAGGTGATTATTTCCAAAGAGTAAGTGGAATAGTGTGGAACGGGCTGCTTCTGCTACTTTCTTCAAGAAACAGGTTTTGTTCTACACTATTCCATTTGCTCACAGATTTCTTGTGTTGGGCTGTGAATGTGGTCCGGGAACCTGTTCCATGTCAATGCATTTTGCTGTTGTATCAGTTGGACAACTGTTTAGTTACTGGAAAGTGTTTAGAGTAGAGTATTGAAGTAATCCTGTGTTCAATTTTTGTTCATTTTTATAGACAGGAATTTAAGATATGACCTTAATGAAAAATTATAAGTTTCTTTTTGAGGCCAGTTTATGTCATACAACACTATTGTGCTTATTTGCACTTTAGTCAATTACACAATTGGTGTTGTATAAGGTAGTTTGAATTGATTTTTAATCAGCCAATCAGGACCTCATGTTTTTGCACATTCAGACATCAAGAAATATATATACCCTGGGTTAAGGTCAGGGTCTGATTAGGAATGGCGGTAACGCTCCCATATTTTTGGGATCATCATTTCATCCTTTTTTGACAACTTAATAATGTGCCTAAAACAGCCTGTAGTACTTACCGCTCGTATTGAGTCTGCTAATAGTGATTCTATTTCTTCAGGTTTCTGTTTACTTGCATCTATCAAAATATACAGAACATGTATAACATTAACTTTGAATCACTTAATTTGCATCAATTTCATTGAATTTACACAAATACCAACCAATCTTATCAGTGTCACATACCACATTTTTAATGTTTTTGTATTATCTGCATTTTCTTGGTACTATGCTACATGAGAGACTGTTTTAAATAAGGTACACCCTTATGTAAACTGTAGTATGGTCGTTGAAGAGGAAAAACAGTGGCTACCAGGAAAAAATTGGTAAAAAGCTGATTTTTGCACCAGACAAGCAGAATATATCATAGAACATCATATCCAAAATCCGAAAAAATCCTCTTTGGGGAATTCGTTTTATCCAAGATGGCCGCCAAAATGGCCGCCAACATATAATTAGCAGTATCTTAGCTTCTAAAGCAGATATGATGATGATTTTAGTGTCTTTGAATAGGTTTAAGAGGTCAAAGAATTCAAATTTGTACAAATCTAACACACTGATGACTTCAATCACACTGAAATCCAAGATGGCCGCCAAAATGGTCGCCACAACATATAATTAGCTGTATCTTAGCTTCTAAAGCAGATATGATGATGATTTTAGTGTCTTTGAATAGGTTTAAGAGGTCAGAGAATTCAAATTTGTACAAATCTAACACACCAATGTCTTCAATTACACTGAAATCCAAGACGGCCGCCAAAATGGCCACCACCACATATGATTAGATATATCTCCGCTTCTGAAGCATATATGATGATGATTTAAGTGTCCTTGAATATATTTCAGAAGTCAAAGAATTCAAACTTGTACGTATCTAAAACACTGAAGTCTTCATTCACACTGGAATCCAAGATGGTCGCCAAAATGGCCGCCACCACCACGTGTTATGTTTAGGTATATTTTGGCTTATGAAGCAGATATGATAATGATTTTAGTAGCTTTTAGTGAAATTAGTGTCTTTGAATAGGTTTTAGGAGTCAATTTTGTATTTATCTTCATAAGTATATATGTCTTTACTGACACTGCAATCCAACATGGCCCTCAATATTGCTAAAATCAAACATGATTAGCTAAATATCTCAGCTTCTGAAGCCAATATAATGGTGATTTTAATCTTTGAATAGGTTTTTAAGAGAATGTAGGTTTTAAGTGTCAGATAATTGTCGCAATTACTTAAAACCCGGGCTTATAACACTGAAGTGCAAGTCGCAATAGAATCCCAAATAGCTGCCACCACATGTGAATATATATCTCAGCTTCTGAAGCAAAAGTAGCTGTCTTCGTTCTCATCTACAGGTATAATCGCCTCAGCGTTTTGGCAATGTTCTCCTGTGTAATCTTCACAAGCTGTGACACATTTAAGTCCATTTTTGCGACAGGATCATCCGTTATTTACACAATTCCTGGAGGAAAGTTTACAATTGTATCGTACAAACTTAAAGGTGAACCTCATTGAAAATAAAGTTATATATCAATGGAAAGCTTATGATGCCAGGAAGCAGAAAAGAATATTTTTTATTTGCCTAACGCACCAGGACAGACATAATCTCCATGCAAAGATTGGATATTGGCACCCCCCCTAAATTACAAAACGAAATCGTTCAAATTGGGCGCTTTCGATGATGACGTCAGCATGGGGACACACAGTTACTTCCGGGTTTGATTGTAAACACAATGTCCGTGTATTACTGTGGCATGCATCGGGCCAATGCACGAATTCAGTCATTGTCAACTTACTTTACATGAAAAATATCTTCAATAAAATAAGAATAACATGAAGGAAATATCATGATCAAATCAAGAATGAAGTTCCTGAATAAAGTGTGTGGATTTAAAAATGGGAAAAGTGCTGGCCGGGGTGATTTGGGATAGGCCAAGCCATCCACGATATGCATAGGGAATATTACAGTAAAGCACGAAGAGCGAAGATTAGCGAAGAACCGGAATGAAAACAGATTGCAAAAATAACTGCTAGTGCTACCAGTTCAGATCGTCACACCAAATTGAGATGAACTTATCACAATGAGAAAATGAAGGCATAGAATAAGGTACATGTACAGGATTTTTAATTATTTCTTAGCTTTACAACCGGTCATAGCCGGTCATGTATGATAAGCGAACTTCGTATATAGATACATACGGGATGAACTCAGCTCAGTGACTGACTGAGTCTCACTACGCCGAGTGTTCAGTATCCGCGACTGTACTGTACTTGCAGACAAAATGACTGATTTGATATTCACATTCTGATATTTCCAACTTATTGCTACTTTATCAGCAAAATTTATTCCTGTAAATGTTCCAAATATAAGGGAACGATTGATCAAATCTCCTGACAGCGCAAGTGCTACGAGGACGAAGCCCTGAAGCGAGTCGCTGTGTTTGTGCATATCCGTCCCTGCCATTTCTTCAGCATCCAGCAGCAATTTACGCATCGTGTTCGGTAATCCATAAAACATGAATGTTTCACTTTTTCAGTACCGTACAATGATTGTACTATCATTAAAGAATCGTGACACAAGTGACAATATTTTAATTTTATTCAGATTTCAGAATTCCATCAAATAACGGTCTACTAAGCCTAAATTGTATTTATTTTATAATAAATCAGGCCGAGTATCTGTTTCTTTCAATCGCGACTGTGTGGAAAGAATGTATTACCATAATGCGCTAAATATGAAAACCTTTATATGGGCTGGATTTGATGAAATCGGCGGTTTTTATTATTTTTTGATTACTTCAAGGCGATATTTTTTTAATCAGATATTTTAAAATGAATCAAGAATAGGGAATGTCACAAACAAGTATTTAATTTGTTATTCGATCATGTTTATTCAGTCCATGACATGAACGGTAGCAGCTAGCATTTGCGCATGGGATTGATCCCAGCGAAATTCAAACTCAATTACCCAGTTATACCCAGAGTTATGACTGATTTTGTCAAAAAGTTACGGAAAATTTATGTGTTGACAATAATTCTATTATTTTTAATATAGAAGGAACCAGCAACTTGAAGATTCCTCTAATTTCAAGCTTTATTGTAAAAATCAGACTTGCCGGGCAGCTTGCAAAGTACAGGAAGCAAGTCTTGTTTACATGTTTCCGAGTAGGATCACGTGACTCACGAACCCTGAGCTTACGTCACGAGCATTCTCAAGGTCATAGACGATTGATTTGGGTGCTTTTTGGGCGCCTTAAAAAAGACCAAAAATTCAATCGTTTTTTTTATTTTTCAGCTTTATTGGCCATCAAAAAAAATCGGAAAAAATAATTTTTAGTATCCTGACATCATAAGCTTTCCATCGATATATAACTTTATTTTCAATGAGGTTCACCTTTAAGCAAGCTATGTGGTGCTGCATCTAAATTCGTAAGGACCGGTGCTAGAACGATGTCAGAGTGTTTCCAGCCCCATTGCTTTAAATTGGATTCAAGTCATTGTTTGTTAGCTTTCTCCAAAGTATGACCTGTAAAAGAACCCGCAGACTGTGAAAATACGCTGCTCTTTCAGTAGGTGAAAGCTTTTGTAGATAGATGTGGAACAAATGATGCTTTATTTGATGATACCATCGCCATGGATTAAGCGAACCGTAGACCGTTTAAAGAATCTTCTTCTCTGCCACCATATAAGACAACAAATAATCTGATGCCAGCTGTACCAATCTGTTCTAATGTCGCCTCAGGATCGCTCATCTAGCTAGGATGATATCTGCTGCAATTCTTTTATCTTCTTCAACAAACTTGTCTTTCCATGTCCAAATGTTGCAGAAGTTGAGTCGCAACCACTCCATGCATGGATAAACAGGAGGTCTTGAACTTTCCAAACCACCAACCCTTTCCTCTCTGAATGGAAGTAGATAAGATATCAGCCATAGTCTGGTCTCAGTGGTACATCAAAAGGACAAGTATATCTGTGTCATCTGCTACTACAGGTACTTCTTTTCCTTGTCTTGCAAATTGAAGGGTACATTCCACTATCAAAGTGTCAGGATCTCCAGTACTATTGTACCGATCTGACCATTGGTTTCCAAATATCGACTCAGCAGCGAGATAAACTGACTGTTGTTCTTCTCATTCGAGAGGAAGGTCTGCTGGTCATGATGAGAAACTTCATAGATTCTGTGAGCTGAATATGATAAGAACAAATGCCAGTTTATCTCGCTGCTGAGTCGATGGATGGTGCACAATAGTACCGGAGATGCTGACACATTGATAGTGGAATGTACCCTTCAAGACTCCTTCCATGTTCAAGACAAGGAAGAGAAGTGCCACTGGGGACCGGAATATAGCTGATATCGGTGGGTTGGAAAGTTCAAGACCTTATTAACAACGTTGGTGAAGTATTGACATTCCATCTCAGGTCCTGTTTATCCATGCATGCAGTGGTTGTGACTCCACTTCTGCAACATTTGGACATGGAAAGACAAGTTTGTTGCAGAAGATAAGAAGAATTGCAGCAGATATCATCCTAGATGAGCGATCCTGAGGCGACATTAGAACAGATTGGTACAAATGGCATCAGATTATTTGTTGTCTTATGTGGTGGCAGAGAAGAAGATTCTTTAAACGGTCTGCGGTTCGCTTAATTCATGGCGATGGTATCATCAAATAAGGCATCACTTGATCCACAAAAGCTTCCACCTAGTTAAAAAAGAGCAGCGTATTTTCACAGTCTGAGTGTTCTTTTGCAGGTCATACTTTGGAGAAAGCTCACAAACAATAACTTGGATCCAAATCAATGGGGTTGGAAACTCTCTGACACCGTACTAGCACCGGTCCTTACAGATGTAGATACAGCACCACAAGGCTTGCTTAAGTTTGTATGATACAAATGTAAACTATCCTCCAGGAGTCCTTATGGAAATAACGGATGTTCCTGTCGCAAAAAGGGATTTAAATGTGTCACAGCTTGTGGAGATTGCAGAGGAGAAAATTGCCAAAACGCTGAGGCGATGATTATACAGGGTGTATCAAAATGATTGGTACCGGGCTATGTGACATTTTCAAAAATATATAAAAAATATATAATTCCTAATTAATATAGATTTTGTACTATAAATAGAAAGGGGCATATGTTAACTTATTGATCTATTAATCTGAAGTTGATAGGTTGATGCATCTGGGTACTATTGTCATTTAAACAAAGATCGACGTAATCATGGTTTGATACAAGATGAATATGTTCACTGCTTGAACCATTTATTGAATACATACTCTTCAACATCTCACCTCAGTATACATAACATAAAATTGCTTTACACATGCATTTAGAAAGATAGTTCCTGAAGTCCATGCCTTACGACTCTGACAGTGTGAGGTGAAGCTCTATCTTGAAAGAACTTAACAACTGGGCACGGTGGGTCCATTCTGTAACGGCCCATATCAAATTTTGAAGCATTGCAAGTTATAGCATGTATGCATTGGATACGCTTTGCTCTTAGAAACTGTCTCCTAAATCTTCTCTGCACTTCTCCATATCTTTGTGTGATTCTTAACTATGAATGCACACTGAAGTGTGGAATAGTACTGTGGAGCCATTCCAATAACTTTTACCAGGTCTAAACTAACCTATACTGTCTACAGTATATGGCCATTCTGCCACACCATCTACTTAGTAATCTCAAAAAAAATAATAATTTACCGCCCTTGATGGTGTTGATACAATAAACTTCTTTCACCCCACGTAAATTATTCAAGTCAATAATATGACTCTCAAGCAATAAATATTGATTATTACATTAATATATATTATGAATGAAGAAATAGGCAAGGAAAATATTAAATATTTCCATGATTTTCAACATATCATCCTCACAAGGTATTTGCAGTAAAATAGAGCTTTGAAAATGGTGCGCTACTGATCCAACGAGGAAAAGTGTGAAAACGCCTACTTTCCTTTAGAATCATGTAACTTCTGAATAGAATGTGCTATCTTTATGATCTAAAATTCTTAGAGAAGATAAAACTACTATAATTGCAAATATTTAAACAATTAACCCCAAACTGGCACAAAAATAGTAAAAAAAATCGGCAAAAAATGAGAAGTCTTCGGTACCAATCATTTTGATACACCCTGTACTTGCAGTTGAAGTCGAAGATAGCTACTTTTGCTTCAGAAACTGAGATATAGAAAATCATGTGGTGGCAGCTGTTTTGGATTCTATTGTTACTTTGCACTTACTTCCGTGTTTTAAGTAATTGCAACATTGAAATCTGCAACCCCTAAAACCTACATTTTCTTAAAAGCCTATTCAAAGATTAAAATCATCATTATATTGGTTTCAGAAGCTGAGATATACAGTTAAGCATGTTTGATTTTAGCCATATTGAGGATCATGATTACAGTGTGAGTGAAGACGACTTGACTTAGTACTTTAGATAAATACAAAATTGACTTCTGCGCACCTAAAACATATTCAAAGACACTAAAATCATTATCATATCTGCTTCATAAGCCAAAATATACCTAAACATGTGGTGGTGGTGGCCATTTTGGCGGCCATCATCTTGGATTCCAGGTGTGAATGAAGACTTCAGTGTTTTAGATACGTACAGATTTGAATTCTTTGACCTCTGAAATATATTCAAGGACACTAAAATCATCATCATATCTGCTTCAGAAGCGGAGATATATCTAATCATATGTGGTGGTGGTGGCCATTTTGGCGGGCCATCTTGGATTTCGTGTAATTGAAGACATCAGTGTGTTAGATTTGTACAAATTTGAATTCTCTGACCTCTTAAACCTATTCAAAGACACTAAAATCATCATCATATCTGCTTTAGAAGCTAAGATACAGCTAATTATATGTTGTGGCGACCATTTTGGCGGCCATCTTGGATTTCAGTGTGATTGAAGTCATCAGTGTGTTAGATTTGTACAAATTTGAATTCTTTGACCTCTTAAACCTATTCAAAGACACTAAAATCATCATCATATCTGCTTTAGAAGCTAAGATACTGCTAATTATATGTTGTGGCGGCCATTTTGGCGGCCATCTTGGATAAAACGAATTCCCCAAAGAGGATTTTTTCGGATTTTGGATATGATGTTCTATGATATATTCTGCTTGTCTGGTGCAAAAATCAGCTTTTTACCAATTTTTTCCGGGTCAAAATGTCCAACGACCATACTATAGTACAGCCATATAGAATGTTATGAGTGGTCCTGTAATTACACAAGGTACACATCCCACCATTTAAACATTAAAACAAGAAATTGCTCCTTGTCTCTGTGATCAACATATCAGACACCAATTATGTGGATGCAGCAATGTGGCCTGCCAATCTCATCTTATGAATATTTTACTCCTACAACACTATCATGTTTGTACAATACACGCACAAGACAAAACACTCTACCCACAGTACAGATTTTGTTGCAAATATTTATTTTAACTATTTATTTGCAATTGTTGTGTAATGTATTGTGCTTATTTCCTAACATGCCACTTATCAGAAGATTCCAATTCCGAAATTTCTTAGGCAATCTCTGCCATAATCGTTAATGCCTGCCACACAAATGTGGTGAGTTCATTGCACCTTACCTGTCTTTGATATTTGCCTATCAATCTCTGATGGTCTGATAGGTGTTGAGGGTGCTTTGGCATCTGCACCTGGTGAAGGGGTTCTGTTGAAAAAATGAATACAGTCAGTATGAGTTATCTAGTGCAAGGATTCTGAACTTGTTCATTTGGAACCCTCTCGTGTTGTAAGCCAATTTTGGTGTGGCACATCACCACCACCTTCGTAACATAACAGGCCATATTAAAGAAACTTACTATCTTTGCAATAGTTATGCTTTCAAGGCAAGTACAGGTAGCTTTCAAAGGTAGTCATATATAAAACATGATTATTGAAACACACATCATGAAGGCGGTACTAAAATGCAATTTGTTCATTTGCATCAACAAATGTTTGATTTCTTAAAAACCTACTCTGGTTTCTCCTCCTCATCTTCCTGGATAATTGCTTTTGGTACAACAACCCTGCCACCACGCCGGTCATTCCTCCAGCTTGGTCTCTTCTTGGATATCTCCTGAGCTTTGAGAATCAGTTCCATCCATGTTTCCCTCTCCTTCTTGTTGGAAGTCACTAACTCATAGATCTGTGGTCCTGCCACTGATGTACTGACCAGGAAGAATGCATATTTATCTGCAAGTTGAATGGATGAGAAGAGTATCAATTAACTAGCAAATTTGTAATATTTACAGGATTCACAGATACATTTATTAAGAGTGCTTTAATTCCCAAGACCACCTCATGATCACACAATTCAAAATGGAATTCTCTGGATTCAGATATTAATCTTTAACTAATACTAAACCTTATCATAAACGTCATACATATATTTCTGTCATCTAATTGGTTAAAATGATGACATGGTGACAATACCCCGAATAAACCCTGCCTGCAATAGAAATGGCATACTCTTACACAGGCTAATATTTTAATGTGTAACATAATATAAATATAACATGAAAAAAGACAGCATGTTGAAGAGATGGCTGACTACTACACATCTGGAATTAGGAATGCAAATCATGGCCAACTCGCAGAATGAAATCCACTGCAGCACAAAAAATAGACCAGTAGCCTTGAAACAGATGAGGATTTGTTAAGAATTATAGGAACAGATAGCGCTAAACCAAAAAGCATACTGAATTTGCAAAAAGTTGTCTTGGAGCAATATGTGGAAGTGGTATTGGAGAGGTGACAACATTTTCATGGTATGCTTATTAGTCATTCAACCATGTGTATGCTGCATGTTCAATCAACAACAAAAAGCAAGCAAGGCTGGCCGATGTCCTTGTGGGTTTAATTGGCCTGGGTTTATACTTCCTCATCTTTTAACCAATCAGATGCAAAAATATATGTATGAGGTTTATAAAACAAATATAGATGTCTCTTTATTTGGGAGATGGTGAGAACTGCTTCCATTGGTGATCTTGAGATTATGGGGCTACAATTTCCCCTTGACCTCACAGTCTTCGAGAAAGAGTAGACCCATGGTCTCCAGATCACCACATCTCACCATCTCCCACAAGAGCAATCTAACATTTGTATACTATAAACTGTCTTTTGAACTTACTTGTTGCCACGGGCCTGCATAGCACACTATTAAGCAAAATGATGGGGCTGTGTGTGTTCTTCTGACTCTCACTAAGCGTAGCCACAGTTGTACTATGGCATTTGAGGATGTACTTGTCTTTGTCATCAGTCTTCTGAAGCAACACTAAAATATCTTCTAGCAACAAAGTATACAGGTCTGCAAAAGGTCAAAGGTTACAAAAAGATTACTCTCCCATTGTGTTCATTAATGCATAGCCCCAATACATACTTTACTTGTATTATGCTGGGGAATTGATTAAGCATCAGTAATGATCTCCTGTGCTTGTGTAATATTTGCCGGTCGGAATTTGTTTATTTGTTGTCTTGTTTAATTATAACACTTTGGGTTTGTAAACTGTTCTTTCTTCTACACAAATGGGCAATAAGAATGGTATCACATAGTTATATAAAAGCCATATGGGACCATTATTTGTAAAAATACAATGTCTTAACTGTTAATATGTTCATACTTGTAGATATATTTTATTAAGGTTGTCAACTCTGATACAACACCCTTGCAGGAAAATAGCCCCTGTATCAAATCAATCAGGTCTATTCATGTAAATCATAACAAGAAAAAGTATTTCCCTAGTTATGTGTTGTGTTTTTAGATCAATAGAGTGATCTATGTCTGCCATTGAACTCCATTTTAAAGGACCAAAATAGCCAGTGAGGTTCCTTTCACTTTACTTGTTATTAAAGTTTAAAAAGGACAGAAACCCTTCCTAGCAGTGAGTACTAATATTATTTCAGCATTTTGGGTACAGAATAACAAAATTCAAAGTTGACAGAAATCAAACATTATGGCTTTAATACCTAAATGATCTAACCAGGATTTTTGGATAAACTGTTTACTGTTTGAAAAAAAAAAATTTCCCATTTTCTTAGGCAATGTTAGAAACACTGTAGCTTAATAAAGAAACAATCAATTGCAAAAGTTTGGTAACCTTAGCACCTTCCATGTTGGCTAATAAAATCTTAGAATTTGGGTAATTTAGTGTTTCTAGGGGGGGGGGGGAAGTACCAACATTCCTTTTAAGTATATATATAGTAAGTAGAAAACAAACTTGGCTTGTATTATTCTGTGATATATTGGCAGCAGAATGAGCATAAAGTGGCTCACATACAGGGTGTAACAATAAAATTTGTACAATTTGGGAAATAGAATGACACAAGTACCAGAACGTTACCTAATGGCGCTTTTGGATTCTTAGAAATGTGAGAGCGCCATCCTTGTAAAATCTCAACAGCATTAAGGATACGTGTATGTTAAATTGAGCAACCTGGACATAATACCTCAGAAAAAATATCGTGACATGACCCAATACTTTAGGTCACTAGGTTAGTTGCTAGAGCAGCAAATGTTTTGGGGTTTCTTCAGGTATTCTTTCTCAAAGTGCCATTGGACTTAATTTGTAAATCAATTAATACGTTATACCTAACTTATTTTGGTAAATCTTTTTATAACATTGAAATTTCTTCATATTTTTTAAATATTCTTCAGTTCAAAATTACACCCTTCTATTGTCTGACCCGTTAGCTCAGTCGGTAGAGGGTGCGCCTTGAATGGTGAATGGTACTTGTTCGAATCTTGATTTCTGCTCCCACTTTTATGTGAAGAAGGGTCAAGAAATGTTTTTGGATTTTGTCCCCATTTTACGAACGAGTATTGTGAATTTTTTTTAATTTAATTTTAATTTTCTTATTTTTTTAGATAAATAGGCACTGCGAACAAACGGCAACAAAAACCGCTGACAAAATTTGCTCCACCTGCTACCTAGCAATGTGTGATATATTCCACTACATTTAACAGTTAAATGACCTTTAAAAATAGAACGGCCTCAATGTTTCAAATTGTGCAACTACATTACTTTATTCATTTATGCATTATAAATGATCAGCTATTTTTCTTTTCTTAACAGGATCGAACCCAAGTAGATCAGACCATTGATTATATAACTATCAGACCACGAAGTAGTTACGTAACTCCGTGATGGTATCGGAACCAAGCACTCTTTGTATGGCGATCATTACGATCACGCTATTTTGGTATGCCTTTTTTGTGTACTGATTCTTTCGATCGTGGTTCATTACTTAAGCGCGTGATCCCGTTGACATAGTAACATTACGTAACCCGATGCCGGGCTTCGATACTGAATAGTTGTTGAGTGCACATAATATGGAAAGCCATTAGGGTATTGTGTGCCTTCCAAAGCGCCTTATTGTGTTGTGGAATCCTAGCCAGTATTCAATGATAGCCTTGCGTTTATCGATTGGCTCCAAACAAATGATTTGAACCGGTTTACAGGGATAGCCCCATAGTGCAGTCCATTCAATCAAATGTTGTCATCAACCTATTTGATCGTAGTGCATTTTGTTATGTGTGTGAGACGAACTGTCGCGGTAGATGCAATCATGCTTTTGTTGAATGCATTAATTTGAGTAGTCCGCCATATTTACGGGATGATACGTCATATGCACAGCCTCTATTCAGTTGGTCGTTGTATGATTTTGTTCGTTCACTCTTTCAAATTTTATTTATATCATTTGAAGACTGAGCCTATTATGATACATCCTCCGTGGAACAGTTTCAAACAAATATAGCTAGGGATTATTGGGGCAGAGGTTATCTTTTGAATCCTCTTAGAGGGCTATCATTTTTTTTTGAAAGGGGTGTCCCAAATTTACAAAAGTCTGCGTCAATAAAATTGCGCACGCCCCCTATTTCGGCAACAAAAATTTTATGATCCCAAACCCCAAAATTGTATTGAAATCAGTCTTTTTGAATAAAATAACACACTTTCTGTGGTCATCGTGTGACTCCCTACATTTTGGGCATAAAACATTTTATGACCCCATCCTATTATTCTTTCCAAGACTTTATGATCCCCGTATATTTGGGACCCCCCCCCCCCTTTCGAATAAAATGATATACCTCATGACCACTGATGCATAGGCAAGGACACTCACACGAATTGAAAGACTTGTCGCACGCGCCAGTTCGTCTCACAAACATAACAAATGCCTATACAATCAAATAGGTTCATTACAACATTTGATTGAATGGATTGAGTTACTCTAAAATGAAACGATAAAAACAAAGAATCATGAAAAAAAGACACATACAAGATAAAATAATAAAATTATATAAACAATGTTAAAGATAAAATCAAGAAAATAGAAAATAAAATTTCCTCAAATCAGAAAAAAAAAAACATTGACAGACATCATAATCTGTCAGAAATTACTGCATGAGATTCGAACCATCAATCTTCTCCACAAGTTCTCTTTATCCTCGCACTATAGTCTAATGCTCTGCTCGCTGGGCCACAACGTATCAGGTGAATGATTACGCATTATCATGAACAAGTTTGTTCGATCTTGTTCATAATTGTATGTGTCGATAGGTTTCACCCTTTAACTACACGCCCTTAATGCTCAGTGATAATAGTCGGCTTTTACAGTGATGGCGCTCTCTCATTTCCATGAACTCCAGAGCGCCATTAGGCGAACGTTTACGGTATGCCGCTTATTTTTTGGTTTGATATTTATATGTCTATCAAGATAATTTCTTCAGCCACCAGATAAGCTCTGTTCCAATAAAATCGATGGTATACAAGTGAAGATATGCCCAACTATGTAACCTAGTCTTAAAACCGCTTGGGCCACTCTTGTCTAAGTGTTACAAAAGTGACTGAATAGAGTTGAACCATGGACCAGTTGGACGGTGTTCTTAGGTAGTTTCAAACAATGGATTATTTGAAGTGGTAGAAATGATTACATAATTATGTAACCTAGTCTTAAAACTCATGGATTATAATCCATGAGTTTTTGAAAGTCACAACTAAGCACTGACATCACATAACAACCTCATTTACTAGAAATCGTGGCTGTAGCTCAACAACTTCAACCCCAATTCACGTTGGAAGAGCGTATTTTTATGGTTGTGACATTCGGTAGCACATGGATTCAAGCAGAAACAATAAGATTGTTTATAGCTCATTTTCCAAACTCACATCTTCCATCAAGGCATACAATTACATATAACCGCTGTGAGCAGTAGAATTTGTTAACAGAAATGCCGACAATAGTGGTTAAGAACAGCTAGAAGCCCAGCTGAACTTAATTTCAAACTGTCATTGTTTTGTACTTATGAATGCAAAAACTGTTCTCAGTTTATCAATGATATCTCAGAGATATGAGAAATTAATGTACTTTATTTTAATTTGAAAGTAATTTCATGACTTCATTTATAGATTTTAAAGAAATATATTATTATTAAGTTCATGTTAATTATATGAAGAAACACCACTTATAATTCTTTTGTGTCAGTTCTTTAATGCACGATAAGCATCGTATCTACGCGGTTCAAACTTGATATGCCCAAACATGGCAAAAGTGGCCCAACACGTTTTCTGGACGATTTAATTAATCGGACATAACTTTGGAACCCAAGCTAGTAACGAAACCAACTACACATCCTTTTTTAGCCAAGATATCACTGAATAAAGTGCATATAACATTTGAGCAATAACTCTTTTTGTTTTTTCCTGAGAGGTCAAAATGCAATTGTACAAATTTTATTGTTACAACTTGTAGTCACTCAAATCGCCACTGACTACTACATTGGTGTTCATGCACTTGTTCAAGCCACTAAGTATACCTGTATGTCCTTCGTGAATGAAGGCACAATGGGCCATTCATGAAGGATAATACTGCTGGCTTGTACAGGACTGGTGTGCTACAAACAAAGAACAACTCAGTCAGACCAGATGTCTCAAAACTACCAACTCAACGAAATGAGTATATAGTCGCGGCCACTTTCTTTGTAGCAGGTCATGTATACAACTGGTCACAGCAGGTCACAAATCAGTTTTAATAAAATTGTTTGTTCATTTTCATAATTGTCATTTAGTTAATATTTATTTTGTATATTTTTGATGTGATTTGAAGTTTAAGCAGCTAATTTTTAAACTTACCTATTGTCTTCTTACTCAACCTCCAAGTCAGGGGACTATGATGTATTAATTTTCTTGATGTTAAATCAAGATTCTGAAATACAAAATAGATATCAGAAAAAGCAAATATTTATCAGTATTACTATTATTTTGAAATACAGATAAATGTTGGTGCATATACTTGTGATTATGATGAGGATGCCATTTTCAACTTGAATTTAGCTGTTATCACCATGGAGATTACTGGAATGATTGCAACTCTCCAGGAACTGTAGCATACTGCATACTTGCCAACTTTGGAAAATCAAAAACAGGGACAATATTATGTGAAGCAGAGCTCTTGCATGTCACGGCCATGGGTCCGCTTAAGGCCAGAGTAATGGGAGAGAACACAGACCTTTTCGAGCATCATTATTTCTGACTTGTATGTCCAAAGTATATAAAACTATACATTTTTGGAAAGGAAATGAGTCAAGGAATCCCATGGTGATGTCCGATTTGTTCAAAAATCTTGAGTTTTTGAAAAAATCACAAAAATTCACTTTTTTACCCCAATTTTTTTGTGACAACTTTGAAAAAAAATCCGTTGAGATAAAAAAAAAAAAATCGGTTAGCTTTTCATGAAGAAGAGACATGAACTTAGGGAAGGTTTTTTATTTTTTGAAATCTCTCTTTTTGAAATATTGAAAAAACATGTAAAAAAAGCAATTTTGTCACTCTATTAAGCTAAAAATTGCACATAATGGTGTATATTTTTGTTTAAAACAATTATTGTGAAAAAATGAGAAAACCTTCCCTAGACTTTGATGTACTCTAAACGATAGTGCAAAATGTTTACCTTTTGCTTGCATATTTTTCGAGTTATTTTTGACTCATTATTTCCCACTAATTTACTAAGCTGTCTTGAGCCATGTGACTTTTTAGAGTTGAAAATAGTGAAATAAATCAAGCACAAATACGAGTAAATATTAGCAAGTTGTATTTTATCAGTTTCAAGTGAAAGAATACATCTTCGTGTTGATAAATATCAAGAAATCTCAAATTCGGGCATGGACGAATGTGTCTTCCATTACTCTGGCCGTAAGCTCCAGGGCTTCTACACACTAATAAAAACCAATTAGGAGCCCCTTCTAGGGCTAAGGCTGTCAATACTAAACGTTTAATGCCTGGGAGCCGTTTACACATTTAGAAAAAAGATTTAAGCGAAAAAAAAAATCTTTTTAATTTTCAAAAAAAAAAAAAAAAGTGCAAAACAATTTTTGAATATATACCTCTGCATTGAACCATATGCTGATCACTTCCACCTGTAAGATTAGCATCTTTGAAAAGACCAGTATTGTATTCAATCTATGATTGCAGACATACACAGGTGATGAGTGTAACCTGTTTGTAGTGCAGCATGATATATTCAAAATTCTTTTCACCTATTGCTATGGTAGTTAATCCGATTTATTACGTCACTTCGTCAGCGTATTAAAAGGTTGGACACCAGAGAAATACTGCTACTTTTATTACTGCTACATATAAGGCCCCTTCCACAATTAAGCAGATTTTTTGTCACCACTCCCTCGTCATAACCTAATGACAGTTGGTAGATTCAATGTACAGTTACCTTACCTTAAATTCCTTAACTATTTCATTGTTTGACCTCTCTAGTGGTCCCTTGTCAATCTTCTTGGAAATTTCTAAGAGAATTTGCTGGTTCTCGCATTCTCTTATTGCTGTGTTAACATGATCCAAGAGTGCCTTGGAGCATTCCGATACTTTCTGCAGTTTCTTGAACTCTTCTGTTTTGGCTGTTACAATAAAATAAAAAACAGAATATGAACATTTTGAACAAATGTATAAATTACTTACTTTTATGCTACCATGTAATGATAACTCCATATTGAGATTGTTTTGTCAGCAAGTTGTTGCATCCCTCAGAGAAACTCTGCAGCACATCACACTTGGAAGTTTATTTTCTCTTCTATGTCTTCACCTATATAATTGCTCCATTTGAGATGACATATGTTTATCATATCAGCTGTAACAGAGGACACTCACTGTGCATGCATTATCTTTTAGGAACAATTCATAATGATGGGTCATAGCTACATATTACTCAGCCACTTGTCTTCATTCATCCAGGCTCACAGTAATATAAATGCTATTGGATCATTCTCTAGTGTCTGATCTCAAGTTGAGAGTAACACCATGTTGAATTAGAGAATAAAGGTATTGTTTTTAGCAGCTGGAGTGCATCTATCGTCTCATATAACACGGGCGACATCATTATTTTTGATATATGAGATGATAGATGCACGACAGCGGCTAAAAACAATACCTTTATTTTCATTCTTAAACACTTCAATTCAAATAAAAATATTATACGAATTTTAATCAAATTAAATCTACATTTTGCAAGGAATTACCTAGGGCTTAAAATCGACCAGTCCCGTTGTTGCTGTGCGCCTCCGATTGGTCCAAATAGCGAGTATCGTGTCGCGTTGGCCTTTACGCCGCTGACCGTGTGTGTATCGTGTCATATCACACGGGTAAAGCTGGGTAAGAACCAATAAGATTGCAGGAACGTTCTCAAGTGTTTAAGAATTTGCAGTAACAGTGCTTGAAGCTAATCCCATGAGGCGTATACACACATGTAGAAGGGTGATTTGTCCATACACTGACAACACAAATATGTTAATGCTCTGTTGACACTCTCAACTTGAGACAAGATACTGTATAGTTCACAGGCTACAAGTAATTCTTAATCAGTGGAAGTGGTCTATTCCTAGACACATAATCTGATTGGACAATCGCATGATTTCGGGTGCTGTCTATCAGGCTGTAGACGACCCCACGTCATCATCAGTGTTGATAACGCGTAACACGCTTGTATAGGTTCGCATATGTATCGCGTTGTATGCTTTTTGTTTTTACTATCCTTCACCTATGATAGACGACAGGCAGGTCCAATATTTTTTATCGTAGTGGATATTGGCTATCGTTTATTCTCTACATAATTAACACATTGTAAATGTATGAAACTTACACTGTGAATACTTGAGTAAATTCTCAATAAGTAGCGGGTACTTAGTAAGTCTCTGGAATCCAGTGGAGATTAGACCCCTGAGTGGTAACCTCTGGCAGAGTGGGTTGGACTCAGCATCCTGGAGAAGGAGAATATTCAATATTAATAAAACAAATTGCAAATTGAAACCTAATAATATCCTAATTATCCTTGCAAATGCCACTGCTATACCCAATTTTGACTACTGTAGTCCTGTTCAGTCAAATTGTTCAAATGAGCTCTCAAATGCAAGACTTTGGTGGGAATAGCTGATGTACAATAGAAGTTATGACAAAGGGATCGGATAGCAACGTTTGCACAGTCATTTTGTGGGACATGAGAGCACCTCAGACACACCAAATTGCATTCTGAATACAAGGAATGTCCTTCTGATATCAAATAGTTTTGATGTTCTGAAATTCACAATATAATGCAAATTTTATGGCAAATTATTACAAACTGATTTAATTTTTTCCCAAAAGACCAAAATGGTCCAAAATTCTGTTTACAATATAAAGCTAGGACATTATACTTTGGCCACATTAAGCTTGTCTCAAAGCTCCTCTGATGTTAAATCGAAAGAGCAGAACCGTTTTTATTTTACTAATTTTCTTAATGTCAATATTAAATAATATTTTAATCATTGCAGACACCACTTGCCAATTCAATATCATTATGCTTTAAGTCACCATATATTGAAACAGACTACCAGTACAGATGACAATCTTTAAATACAAGCCAGTGAAGAAAATTTAAAAAAAAATCATATTGTAGACAGCAAACCACCTTTGTTTCATGTTTTAAATGATGTCAAAACGATAACAAAATAAAAAAAAACATTTTGGCAATTTAGGCATAACTAATGTGCACAAATTTACTGATGCATTCGTGAACTTCAAGACAACTTTTAATTTAATGTAGCCTTTGAAATTATTACAATTTTGAGTTAGCAAGAAGAATTAGTAAGTCTGAAAAAAAACTATAAAATGATTTTGACCTAGTTCAATATTTGCAAAAACACTTTTCATCACTACATGACAAGAATTTAGCCTCTCTCTCACCATTTGTTTACTCAACCATTCCTACTTACTGAGATAAATTTCTCCAAGCGGCTGTCCTTTTTCTCTAGCTTTGACCATGTCCAGGGCAGCTTTTTGGTTTTGGCAGAACGTAGCACATACTTGCTTCATCTGTTCACCTCCTTCCCCATCGAACTAAAATACAGAGAATATAATACTTGAATAGCTGAACATTGGCATATCCAATCCCTGTTAGCTGTACAAGTGGCCCTGCCCAGGCAAGAGTTGCCTAGACCCAATCAAGCAAATGCAAGTGTGTTCAGATGAGGCTGAAACAGGTTGGATGGTTATTAGTAGGGATGACCAATGAACCATCAACTTGATTAGAACACTCCCATAGACATGCAGGGAGCTCAACTGTGCACTGCTTGCACATACATTTCTAAATTGATCTCATTCTTTTATTTTTCAATATTTTTCTGTAAAATTTGGGGAAGTTACTGCCAATTATATTTTGTAACTATCTTGCAAATTACAGCAACATAACTTATTTTGTTTTTCTGTAAGTGCGAGTCAAAATTGGTCCATCGCCATACAGTGCGCTTAATTGCCAGTGGCTGAGTTTAGCACTGCTCAAGAATGGCACAAAATATTCAAATCAGTAAGATCAGGTGAAAAACGTGGCCTACTGAGCTGTAATTTGGCAGAGTTGCCAGTAATACCTCTATCATACCCTCTGTAAAAGGTTAAAAAATTGAACAAGTAGATCTCGAGTTACAAATTAAATCACCAGCTTCCCTTTGGAATTTTTATATTCCTTTCAAATCATGTTAAGAAGACACCTTTCTGAACATAAATGTGAAGTTTCGTGCTCATTCGATGTATTGTTCACCTGATCTTAACCCTAAACGTTTTCTTATATTTAGGCCTATAATATCTACAACTTGCTGCTGGCTATACCTTGTTTAGGACTTTCAAAAGAAGTACCTGAATGTGCAACCATAACTGTTTCAAAATAGCCCTCGATAGTCATGCAGGTAACTCCGAGGTCAAGCATTGAATTGGTTTGAACAAAGATACTCATAATGTATTGAGTGCTACTTTGGTTTGAATGAGGAATACTACAGGAATACACATGAGCATGATCAGGATAATCTCTATTGTTGTGAATGAGTCAATGACCTTCAAAACTTAAGATTTTGTTTACATACACCTACTAATTGGTCATATTAAACCCAATAACATTGAAATTCTTGGTTGTGAAAAAAAGTTCACCTACTTAGTGCAATTTTGATTTTGTGCCATATCGGCTATCTTGGATGATTTTTGGCAAATGTCCTCTAAATGCATGATTTCAATGCCTTGGTTTGAAAAAATAAGTTATGCCAGTGACTAGTTAAGTGCCATTTCATAAGAAACCCCTTTGATACTTTCACAATATGCTTGTTTCATGTTTGCAAATATGTTAAAATAAAGAAATATATAAAGGTAAATATATGCTTATGCCAATTTTGCTCCCAACTGCTATTTTTGGACCTTGTCATTTTATTTCGTTCCAATGACCGGTCAGAATGGGAAACTTTGATAATTCATAATTCGAAAAGTTTTTGACGGATTTTGACCATTTAACCACCAAAATACTTCTGTTGATTAGTTCTACTCAGAAAACAATCTTTTGTAGCAATAGGGTCAACATGAAATTTTGATGGTTATCCCTATTATTAGTAAGTTCAGGTGGTCTTTTATTCTTCTCTCTTTTTTGCATTGCTAAGTAGTGACACACATATGAACTCTTGCTTGAGGTTTTGTTGATATGTAAACTCCTGGAGCACATTGCCTTGTCAATAATTGATATAGCATGTTAACTCAGCAACTTAAAAGAGTCTCTCCCCAGCATGTTGCCTAATTGTTCCTAAATAATGTTACTTCCTTGAAGCAAACTCAAACAAACACATGCGACATTATAATTGAATAGCAACTCAGTATATTACTTAAGTATATTACTTACCCTTTTGAGTAGCATGTCCCCTATTTCTTGTATGATATGTGATGTTCTCCTTTCCTTTTTCATGGCATTATTCAGTGCCATGTGGATCTCTAGTAGCTCCTTCAGATTTGGGAACAAGAGCTGGATCATTTCCTTTGGAATGACTTCATTCCGAAGCATTGGCTGGTAGAAGACACGATTTAACACTTTCAGTATTCTAACATGGGTTTTCTCTGTATGGAAAAATTCTGAAAAAAAAAAAAGATCCATATATTAGCCTTGGATCAAGAATAAACATAAATATAAATTTTAGATTACAAATGAGGAAAGAAGAATGAATGCAGAATGAGAAAGAGGGATATACGTAAAGAAATGAACAATACATGCAGGCAGAGAAGATAAGAATTAAGATGTACATAATTGGTGAAAGACAAGCATGAGCAAGATGACAAAGAAGCACTCAATCTAAACATACCATTTATGATCTCCTGTCGTTTCACTTCCTTAGGTTTGAGTCTCTTCACCATGTCCTTATCTACTAGGTCCTGCCAGTTTGGCGTGTCAGTTTCAGCCTCCATATCCGAGTCCTCCAGTGGATACTCTTCTTCTATGGGACGACTTGCTAGGGAGTCCACTGATGCTGACGGGGAGTCTTGACTTCTGACAAAAACAGCAACAAAGAACTTATGTCAACAACATTCAAACTTAAGGGCAAAACAGAAACATGCATCCTATACTGAATCTGGGATCATCATTTTTGCCAATAGCTTGGTACATAGACATACAATTTAAATTTAAAATGAGGAAAGAAAAAAGGAATGAGAAGGGAAAGAGAGCTATATAACAAAAGAAAATTGCTTTTTTTTAAAATTAAAGGTGAAAGAAATTGTTACATGAAGGCATTACAATTGTTTATTCAGACCTAATTACGATTGTAAATAAGATATTCCGGCATAGTCAACTAACTACCAATTCAACTTGTTGTGTAGCAGCACTGTCACTTACCTTCCTGAGAGACTTGATGATGAGCTAGTATTGGATTTATCTAACGCATCTTGTACATTCTGTTGGTCCTTATCAACATCACTGACAAAATAAAAGTACAAACTCAACATTAACTTCTTTACTAATGACACTTAGCCAAAACACTTTGAATTTTCACTTTCTCAAGTTGAAATTCCTAAAAGCATTCCCCCTGCTGCAAGTGATGTCACTTGTCTTTCCCCTTCTTACATATGATTTAAAGCAATAATTTGTGATTTCCATAAAAACGGATTTTTATTTTTTCCAAAATGTAATGTAACCAAATGAGATAAAACAAATCATACAAGGTTGACCGACTCAATGTGTTATGAACATCACATAGATTCATGCATGCACATATAAATAAGATGTATATTAAGAAGACATATAGTAACATACACATGGATTACATGCCAATGATTCACGCAAGCAAAGAATTTCAGCCATCAAGGTCGCATAATATTTTTGATCATATTTCAGCATGTCAGACAGTTGGCGAATAAACCCAGTGGATCTGCAAATATTTACTGTAATTTAAGCACTTCAGGCTTAGTCTTTCACACGGAATATTTCACCACAGGGTATTACAATCATACAAAAAAAAGAAATTACAGACAAATTGAGGGCATTGACTGGAGCAAATCGCACATTATTGCTTTAGGGCACACTGAAACAAAAAGGTCTGAATTACTAGTCAATGATAAATTGAGAATACAAAAGTAAAAAGTAGGAAACTACCGTGAAGTATATAAAATTGTGTTCAGCCATTCACATTATAGTATCTGGCATTCTACATGACATTTAATCCTTCGTAAATGTAATACCGTAAAAATTCATCAGTTAGCATATGTGCTTACTATCGAGCACTTTTGAAAACATGAAATTGTACCAAAGTCTGGCGCTTTACCAACAGAGCTAATGGGGTTGAGACACACATTTACAGGTTTACTTGTTCGTATATAACTATGTGTATCAATGATTTGCTCAAAACCCTTTACACTGTTGTGAATGGGGCTCTTCATGTTTGCATGTTTAAAAGCGCTCCAGAGTAAGCACATATGCTAACTATCGGGTTTTTAAGGTATTTGGGGTGTTTTTACTACACAACACCATGTATAATTGTCAAAGGTTTATTATAGATTTACATGGTATTTTGAAACAAGTTTAGGGTAAAAACATCTTGGGCTATAATTCCATGAACCTGAATTAAAAACAGTGAACTTAAACAAAGACAGACAAGTACAATGAAGACAGAACTTACTCCACATCATCAAGCAAGCAATATTCAAGTGCTGCGTTGGTGCTGGTACATAGGAACAATGCAAGCACACAGACAAGTACATGGGTACATGCACAGGTAGGTAGGTAGGTGAACAAGAACATGTAACAAGAATATGAAACAAACAGGTTAAAACACATACAAACAAGCAATACTAAACAAGCAACATTCTCAAAGTACACACACCCATTCACACCCAAAGTAATATCAAGTTTCACAACTTTTGAGTGTTTATTTCTTTTTACATTTGATACCAGTATTCATGAAACAAACTAATAGGCGTGCAGATTGAGCATGATTGTTTGGGTGAAGTGGCAAGTACAAGATTATTTTGGTATTTTATGAAAGTAGGCATCCTAATAATTCACAAGTAAAGTGTTTTCATTACAAACATCGCTAGTACCGTCCACAAAAATATGCGATTTCTATAAATACTGTAAACACTGTCATTAATAACGACTGCCGCCACAATGATATCGTGAAATCGGCGATCCAAAATGCAGGTACTGTATGATATTTTGAGAGCATTTATGGAACAGTTTGGTTGGAAAAAAAAATGATGGAGGGTGTTTATTAGAGGGGGGAGGATCATAAATTACAGAGAGTACTGTATTCTATTTCATCTAGCAACCAACCTGCAACTATAATGCTTTACATGGTCTGCATATAAATTACATACACTTCAGTACATACACATAACTGTCATGTCCAAGATAACATCATAGGACTTCTTCTGATGAAGATGTGTGTCACATATCAAAAATTGAATTTGTTGTGCTGAATCTTTTATTCTTCCAAAATTTTCCCAAATATAACAAACAAAAAAGTAATTTCAACAAAATAGTCCTGGAATAGGCTCTTATTTATGATTTGATGACACATTTTCATAGAATATTATTTTGACCAAGGCAACTGCTGCCAATTTCAACAGGCACAATTGCTCTCGCGTAATCTGTTAGGTTACTTTATTTATTGGTATGAATGCCAGACATACAAACAGACATAAATGGACTCTGATGTGCTATATACCTTCGAGTTCTTCTGTCACTTCTGGATCTTCTGATTTTTTCACCATGACCCTGCAATAAATAAATAAAACAATCAATCAATCACAGTCAATACAGATCAAAAGCTTACCTCTAAAATACAGCTTGAACCTTAAAATTTAGGGACAAATAAAGATGAAATCCTTTTGATGTTTACAATTTCAATGGATCCCAATTCATCCTTGATTTTTTGCGGTAAAACCTAAAGGACAAAATAAGTATCACTATTATTATAGATTTCTTCTAAGGGGTACAAATGTACTGCTCAATCTATATTACTGCCTTCATCAAGTCATAGTAATGCAAAGAGTAGACTTACCTTAAGGCTTTCTGAGCGGCCAAGATTATTTCTCTTACTCTTGAAGATTTTTCTACCGCCCTCTCCCTCTATGACATCTGCACTGTCAAAACTCTCGCCTCCTGATATTCCACTATCATTTACTTTGTATGAGTCCTCCCCCTCTTCAAACATCTGACTCATGGCCTCCACAGTTTTGCTCCCTTTCAATTGCTCTAGAAATGGTAAATGTGAGGATGTCATTATGGAACTGGTAACTTATGCATAGTAATGTTTACTTACACTTATTGTGTTACCAAGGTACAACACATCCTACAACTTGAGTCTCTTTATATCTTACTAAAGTTAATTAAATGTAGTGTTATGAGTGTTACACTTACCAAGGTGCTTAACAGGCTTGGTTGTTTTGAGGTAGCAAAAGCCTGGTCATTAAAAATTTGGAACTACAGAAAACCATCTTAAGACTACACAAAAAGTATGTTATAATATGCCTATAACTCCCTTTATAAATCAATAAGTTGTATTTGGTATTTGAAAACACCAAGACAATTTAAATAGCGTAATTTTGATACACTACGACAGCGAATTACAGGGATGTGAGTGGCCTTGAACCAAAAAACATGGAAATTCACTATCCTAGGCTGGCGATGATAATATTAGCCATCGCAATTAGCCATTCCCAATTCAATGGGTTTTTAACTAAAGTGTCTTTCCAATCTACTTTGAGCGATTCTGTATCCATTTTTTGTTCAACAAAATTGTGATCTCTAGATGCCATATTGTATATCCATTTTCACATCAGGCACGTTTTGAACTAAAATAATCATTCAATAGCGTTGTCTAGCAATATAAGTAATGAAATATAGAAGATACCAAATCCACACGAATGAAGCATGAACTTGTGTAGCAGCCGACAATGAAAATGAATTTCAATTTGTGATGCATTCTTACATCATTTCTTTTCCAAAAAAATTCCTACCAAACATACTCCCGTCTGCATCCTTGTATACAAAATGTTTAAATCCTTATTGAAAATTCAACTCCTGTCCCTGAAATTATGAAAATCCTACATATAATGACAGGTCAAAACCACAATCAAGTCGAAGTCCCTTGGTCTGTTTAATTGAGTATATGTTGGAAAATTATTCTGAATCCCCTCCATTACACCAAGATTTAACCCAGAGCTTCCCGAACCTTTTCCCCATGACCCGAATTTCATAAGAAAAATTTGGCGCGACCCACTGCATATAAATGCTGTTACTTTCCAAAACTTATAAGCAGTGTACCAGGCAAAATTTCTAAAGAGCGTGCAATTTCCAAGTTGTTCTGCTGACAGACTGTCGATGTCAGAATGACTTTTCAAGGACAAAGGCTTAAAAGGGTCCAAATGGGGTTACATGACCAATATGATGATACCCTGCACGAATATGTAGTCCTGCGACCCCTTTTAGGAGAGACAGCGACTCACAGTTTGGGGACTGCTGGTTTAACTGTTCTGTCCAGTAATACTTACTTAATTCATCATCATCTTCTTGTGGTCGGTGTGGTCCTACGATGTGTGAGCCAGGTGCTTGTGGACTTGTTGGAGACAACACCTCATCTTTTGGTCGGTCTGTGAAGAAAACTAGAAATGATAACACTCGCCAATAACACATACTACTTCATGCAAAACTAGTAGCTATGCTAAGACCTTTGAAGAAATAACTCTGCGTTTATAGTATTTTTACTGTTATCGAGATGGTGATGTCAATGCATTGAGGCAGCCACTTTTTGTGTGGACATCTGTGTGTGTGTGTATGCCAGCGCCTTGTATGAACGCTTGTGATTTGAAGCTGCAGCCAATGAAATGTGCACTGACGTCACTGACTCGTCAAGAGTACAAATACTATAGCATAATATACTATTGGGTATCATTCAAAATTTCAGTTTATTTTCATCGTTTTTCTCCACTATGTTCCACATATTAGAATTTATCACATAAAATTGTAAGATGCCTAGCACCTAACATGACACCTTAATCTATAGCAAAACAAGTAGATTACGCGATGTGTAAAATGTGTCCATGTCAGAAGGGCGGCTCTCAGGCTTTTGTAGTTGGTAGAAAAATAAAATATTTAAAATAAATTTAAATAAAAAACATATTTACAAAATGACCTCACAAGATCCTAGACATGTCAATGTACCAAAGGGTCACTGCCAGTGAAATCCATCCCAAGCATGTGGGAGAAATCAACAAAAGCCAAGGATTCAATTAAATTTGGATAAACATTTTGGTAAATATTTTGTGCACATACAACCAAGCTCATTTTTTAGTCCCCTTCCAAACTATCTTTGATATGGACAATAATGATCAGACTATAACAAGTTTATGAGTTAAACCAGTTTGCTTTCAATCTTGACTAATTTATATTGCTTTAATTTGAAATGTCTTCCAACATGATGTCAGTATTGCCAACAAATCTAATTGTGCCCAATAAAATACAGCTTTCTCTTTCAAAGGCCTTGTTAGCAAACCACTATCTGCTAAACATTCACTTAATAATTACAGCTAGTATCCAGAAAAAACATGATTATGCTAATTTGCAATTGTCATGCGTTTAGCCTGACAAATTTGACTAGAGCAGTTTCAAACATTGATACACACACATGAATTCTTTGATCAGCAACAAAACAGGTGCTCTTTCTTTATCATACCTTTAAAGCCATAATGTATGATTTCAGTTTTCGTTTGTTATTCTTTGCCAAAAGTTATTACATAATATTGATAACAACTGTCAAGGTTTTCTAATCATTTTAAGTCGAAATAATGAGGTAAAATGAAAGAAAACTACCTAGCTGCTTAACTGCTGAGCTTTATGGGGTAACTGCATGACTAAACCAAGTGCCCCCTCGTTTTAATTTTTAAAAAACATGTAAATTGACCTGTAATTAAAGCACTCCAGGCTTAGTCTTTCACAGGATATTTAAGAACATCATTGGGTGTTATAATCATGCAAAAATGTTGAAATTAAAAAAAAAAATTGAGGGTATCCTTGTGAGAAAATTTCTTTTATGTCAGTGATAACCCTGGATATTCCATACTAGATCAGTAAGTGCACACAGTATGTGGTTATCAATCTGATATGATGTCACAATAGAGTCTTTTGCATCTACAAGAATTATTGCAACAATTTTATGTATTTTGAAGGATTTAAAAAATGATTCAAAAGACTGATTTTTGAATTTTTAGAATGACTTATAGGCATGATAAATTTGTTATTGTCATCCATTTGCTGCTAATAATTATTTACATTTATTGAGTTATTTCTATCAGCAAAAATAAGAAATCTTCATACATTTCAAAACTGAATGAAACTGCTCTGTGTTGTCACTTTATATGGTATAATTTAATATTTTGTTTGACTGTAATGGATCATTCATGCATGGCAGCATAGCAACAAAATGGGTACATGCACTTTACTGACAATGATCGAGTTATGAAATGCACCACATGCAATGGATATGTCAATATTTTGTCTTCGACAAATGAATGAAAACAATATTTGTTTACTCATTTCGCATAGTGGTTGCTTTATTACTGAATTATGTTAAATGGTACATGGAATACTATATGAAACTGCAATGACCAACATTTCAGTGATATATATCAATATTTTATGGAATCACTTAAACTATTATTTTTACTCTTATTTTGTCCTTTTTCCTTTTAGCTGCATGCATGTTAGATTTGATAATTATGAAAGTACTGAAAGACTGATTTCCAATTCCAATCAAGTTACGCTTTTGCAAGTCCACATCAAACTTAACCAATCATGTCAATGGCAATCTTGTAAGTTAATGCAACAAAACAAAACTTGCAGCTTGTGCATTTATTTTTAGTGGGAAAATTTTGAAATGGAAAAACAACCACAATTACTGATAATGATGAGAGGTTTCACACTTTAAGCACTTTATGAAAGTTAGGTGAAATTACCAAATCAAACCAAATTTGGCACTTAAATGTTCTCCATGTCAAGTATGCAAGTTCAAACCAATTGTGCACAGCAAGAAATGCAGGAAATAACTGTGAATGAGTGACTCAATTAGAGATTTTATCTTACTGATTCTAGTTAGATCACTATCAGATACTGACACTAACGTTGACCACTGCCTATTTAGCAAGTTGTTCTTTAAAAGAAATGCTGTGAATATTAATAGCAAATGCAGGTTTGATACATATCTTCCATATAATATACAGTCTGTCAAGTCCAACTACACTATGGGGTATCCACAATATAATAATGTACTTCAGCGTATTTTCAAGACTGAGAGGTAAGCTTTCCATTTTACAGGAAAATGGATATAAAATCACAGCACTGGAGTAGAAAACAGAAAACAGAAAACCCAAAATTTTACTAATGATTTCTTACTTGCCTTTGGGCCCATAGTACACTGAAATCCAATGAAATGATATTTTTTGCTCTCAATTATGCAGAAACATCTTCTGAGTTGCCAATTTGTGGGTTTACTTCTTGCTCAACGTTTCTAGATAGTTGACAAATATTTCCTTAGAATTGTAAGGACTATTTTTCAGAAAATAGAGAATTTTGCCTTTAAAAAAATGGAAAACTTGCCATTCTATTAAAATGGAACCAAGCTTGGTGTCTTGAAGGAATGAATATATAAAATGTTTAATTAAATTCATGGCAAGTAATTCCTTTGTTCCGAATGCCAATAAGTTTCTTTGCTATACTGTCACTTAACAATGTATGAGTAAACGATACTATGTAATCAAGGCAATATGTACAGTGATGCCAACGCCGCGCCTTAGGCGCACAATTGGGCTACTTGGCGATCACTTGCCGCTACTCAAAAAAGCATGCCGCTACTTGTCTAAAATTGGGCTACTTTTGCCAGTCTCAGGCAGCGGCAGTAATTTGATGTATTTTCCTTTCAATTTAGCCTGTTTATAAAGGTTTTAAGTCTTTGAAGCTCCAAATTGAAATTACAATGGGTTTTGTTACCATTTATTGATCGGTCAGTAACTTCCAGTAAGTACCGGAAGTTTTAAAGTCAAGTGCTTTTCCGCCCAATTGGGTGTTTTGCATTCTAAATTCGGGTAAATTTTTGGAAGCTTAAAAATTGGGCTACTTGAGAATCCTTTACCGCGGCCTGGCGAGTCAATGCGCCGCGCCTTGATGCTGAAAAGTTTTGGCAACACTGAATATGTATGACAATTTAGGTATGTTTTATTCACACATGCTGGCATGCATCCTACAATTCCAGAAGTTAGATGGACTTAATTCAATCAAGAATATGAAATGAAACTAAACAAGTGATACTGCAATTCTCACAAACTTTGACAACTATTCCAAAGCATTCACTCTACGACATGTGAATGAATGTAAATTAAGTGACACAAAGATATTTCATTTTTATTTTATAACTTAAAAGATATGCTGGTGGTGACATACCACGGTGGCTCAGTGGTTACGGCCTTGGACTCATAATCTGAGAGCTTGCTCGACGTGCGCGATGGGTTCGATTCCCGTCCCACCACCGTGTTGCGCCCTTGGGCAAGGCGCTTTGCCTCGCTTGCCTCACCCCACCCAGGTGCAATGGGAAGCTGTTAGGAGTAGTCACAGTCGTTGTACTGATGGACCCTGCGCCACTTGTAGGCTGCAAACGTGGTTCCGACATATTCTAATGACGGCGGAATAAATGTAAAGCGCTTTGAGGCTGTTTACGGCATAAAGCGCTATATAAATATCTACATTTATTTATACCAACTATCAAATCAAGATCAAACTTAAGATACAAAATTAATAATCAAAATAATTTAAAAAAATAAAATAAATAAATAAATAAAATAATAAAAAAGAAATTTAAACATGCAGCAGTGTTGCAATGTTCAGCTTTGAGGAGGCAAGAGTAATATTTGTTTGGTAACATTCTGCTAGTTTTCTCTTTCAAGTTATCTTTGTTGTTGTTATACTTTGAATTATATTGAGGAAGCTAGCTCATGTTCTATGCATATTATTTGTGTGGGGTGTGCAAGTAACCTGGGTTACTATTTGCGATATTTTCATGTTGACAAAGCCTGTTTTCCAAATATTCTCAATAACTTGGCCATTTCAAATATGCATTCCTCAGAAAATGAACATGATCATCTCATGTTTGGCCCATTATCATGTGGCTCAACAAAAATCAGGACACCTCATCAACACTCATTGGAAAGATCAACATGCATTCTAATGTGAGCATGAAATCATTTACAAAAGCAAACAAATATTTCTCTTTGCATCCATCCAGCAGTCAGTTTAGGATGAAATGAAATGAAACCATGACTACCTGGTCCTGTTAACGTACTACTTGTCCTCTCAGGTCGTTTCTTGTCTTTATTCTTGAATGGCATCCGCTTGTTCTTGTTTTTGCTGCCACTGCCCTGACACGTGTCTTCAAGTTTGTCCAGACAATTGCCAATCTTATGGATGGTGAGATCACAGTCTACATTGCATGGTGGAAATGAGATGTACCACAGCCAACAATAACAAAATGGACCCCGATGAAAATGGGAATGGAGAAGAACACAGCATAAAATAAAGGTGTTGTCGACACATAGATGTGATGAATTGGGCAGAAATATTGGAAGACTTCCTCAAAAATATAGTGCACATCTTTGGAGCAATTTACAGCAAATTTATTTAGCACAAAAATTACATTTGTAACCAAAGTTTATTATTTAAAACAAAAATTTAAGGTCAAGTTTAAAAATCTTTAAAAAATATGTTTGTGTAATTTATGCTACATATCATCATGATCCCAGCTAAGTACTACATTGAGCAAGTCTTCCAATACATTCTTTCCCCATCAAGACATTTCCTCTTTGTACAAGATGTGATTTCACAATTGATTCAATACAGGACTTCTGGTAGATCATGTAATTTTTAATAAAACTTGTTATCCAAAGTTTTAGTTCTTTAGTTTGATTTCCAACAAGTACAATCCAAAGCAAAATTGGTTTGGAAGGGTGTGAATGTGGAACACAAATTCCCACAATTCTTACTGACCTACACAAAAGTAATTGTAAACTTTGGAGCTTTAAGGGAGATCACACCAAAGATTCATTAGACTTATTTATACTAACAATGTCACTCATTTTGTAACAAAGAGAAGATGACTTGATTCAAGTTGACATGATATAACAATTAACCATAAACTTCAAATAATTACTTGATGAACTTTTCTTAGACGTCAGAGAAATGCGTTTCCAAGACTTATTGTCTTTGCCTACACACTGCGCCTGCAGTGCATTGTAGCAATTCCCTGTTCTGTGAATTGTCATGCCACAGTCTAGGGACATAAATAGCATATGTTATAAATATTCACGGTAAAAGACAAGCTAAATAACATATATACAAACAGAAAGCAAAATAATACTTCTACACTACTCAATTTGGTACACTCACCAGGTCAACTTGTGTCTTCAGCGCATGTTATTGCTCTGAAGATTGTTATTGCTAGTGATGTAGTACTAGGACACCTCCGATGACGTCACAGATGTTGATGACGTCAAACAGGAGGATGTTGTGCCGCCCACTTGGGTCCGAGGGGGGTGTCCTAGTACTACATCACTAGAAATAACAATCTTCAAAGCAATAACATCTGCTGAAAACGCCGGTTGACTCGGTGAAAGCGCTCCGGTGAGTGTACCAAATTGAGTACCGTAGAAGTATTATTTTGCTTTCTATTTTCGTTTACCGCTACATATGAATATACACCATTACATATACAAACAATCTGATTCTTCTAGGTTTAAACAAGGTCACCAAAATCGATGCTCAAATATATATCTCATTTCTTTCTTACTCTAAAAAATATATTATTCTTGGCTATATATAAAGACAGTATAGGTCATCCCAAAATGATTACGTGACCTTTACATAATTAAGGTAAGCTACACCACAGCTACCTATAAATACAACAAACCAAACAGATTAAACCAAAAGAGTATTGAATTGTGTCGCTCATGGAAGGCAAAATAGGGCACCTGTGGGTAATTTTGCCCTACGTCAGGTAAACTTCCATTTAAAGTGTGTGCTATTAGCCAATAATGCACGCCAAGTGCTACAGTACATGTGCAAACCATTGTAACACTCAAGCTTGAAGATGGATGCAACTAACCGTTTGATATCCCAATGCCGGACTGAGCTTTGTGTGACAATCCAAGATTGCAGGCAGGGGGATAGTGTTACACATGCTTGTAGCAAATCAGAGTCTTTGAGTCTAATGTCTTTATAAGAAATCATATAATTATTGTAAAACCTTTTAAGTTAACTGTACACATCTGTTATTCAATGCATTGCAAAGAGTAACAATCACTGATTCTTAGGAATGTATCAGTATTGAAATTTGTTTCTCTACTTTGGAGAGGTTAAATAAAAAAACGCTTAGATTTAAAAAACCTTACAAGACACTAGTACAAAACTTACATTGACACTGGTAGCCTTGGTTGCCAATGCCCCAAAGTAAACCATCACAATGATAGCATAAGGCAGTGTTGTAAAAATGACATTCTTGGAATAAGTGACCTTTAACATGCTGCAAAGAAACATGAATTGAACAAGTTTCATTAGTAATTATATCAGACTAGGTATACATACAAGTTTATATGTGCCTGTAAACTAGGAAGCATGATTCCTTTTAGGCGGATGGAGTACGTACATGTACTCACAGTATCAACGTACTGGGAAGTGTGTTGACTATCGCCAAGCCAATCAGCAGCACTGCATAATTGCGTGCACACTGACAGTACACCATTTTTTTTGCTGAATCTTGTTTCCAATCGGTTTAGTAATGTTTGATTTGTAAGGTAATTAACCCTGCTGCTTGTTTGTGATGATGCATGTTCCAGTACCTGCACCTGCAGATATCTTTGTTTGTTCTGCAGAAAAATCAAAGCAGCTTGAATTCATAAGGACAAAGAATTAATTGCGGATTATCCCGTTTGGGACTGAATCTAGCTGTGAAGGCTTACTAGGTGCCTTAAACACATGTGGTCAGGCGGTATAAATCCACTGCTTTTATATCCAAATGATTAAAGCAATCTCTTTGTAAATGTCTGCAGATAGCATTTTCGCATCATGGTTATTTTGCACAAAGTTTCAGTCAAATCAGAGCAATTAAAAATTTGATCTCTAGATGATCTTTGACCTTGGATTGCCTCTCCCAAACCTTTTCCCCCAACAAGTATTTGCCCAATCAGAGCCATTTCCTGAAATATCACAAATAGTGTGTATATGACCCTGAATTACCTTTGACCTTAATGTCCTTGAGAAGTATTTTGACCAACCTTGGTAATAATATATTACTTCCAGTGGAAAATTTAATTTTAAGTATTTGTCTATAATCACCTCATTTGACCACAAGATGACCCTTAACCTCAACATCCTTTATGCCACTGTAAGTCCTCCACCAAATGATTATTGCTACCAAGTGCCATTTCATTGGTAGAGATACTTTTGGAATGGTATGTTTTACAAAACTTAACAGCACATATATACATACCCCTACACATACAGACATAAACAGTGACTGCATATAGTCAGTCTCTTTCTGAAGATAAAAAAACAGAACTACTTACCTTTTTTGTTGGTCTTTGCCTAGTTGGTAGAATGTTCCTCTTTTCCCTAGCTGTGAAACTGGGACACCTTTCTAATGCTGCATTGCCTTGAACCCTGACCCCAACATTCTTTAGAAAAGTAGTGAGTGCTGCTGCCATGGCAACATTTTTGCCTTCTTTTTCAGCTTCTAGCCTAGAATGCAAGCATGTCAACAATATCAATACATATTTTGGGATTAATTAAGATGTCATTATTGAAACTAACACTTACTTTTGTCCTGAAATCAAAACTAGAAATTAACATTGTGACATATTACCGTACTGACTCGAGTAGTCCCACCCCGTTTTGGGGTGAACTTTTTCAAAATTGGGGGGTGGGACTATACTCGAATTTAAAAAAACAAAAAAAAACAATTGTAGGCCTATGTGTTTTGAATAAATTTGTACTCATGTCATACTCTATTAATGATTTTTTTTTTTTTTACAATTTCTGAAATTTTTCGAAAATTTGGGGTGGGACTATACTCCAAGGTGGGACTATACTCCCGTCAGTACGGTACATCCAGTATAATTTCACATTACATTAAAATGCTTTAAAACCAATGAGATTAACCATTTAATGCTCCTCTAACAGATTGACTGAATTCATTGTCAATATCGCATTGCTAAAGCTTTATGACTCTGAGCATTTGAATGTCTACATATGCTATAATTCACTGGCAAAGTGATGAAATAAGTCCTTGGTAACTGGATCACACACTTTTTGATATTGGTAGTACATGCTATAGACTTTGTGTTTTCAATCGTGGTGTAGAACTCAAAAGCGTGATCCAGTTGACATAGTGATAATCGGATTACACATAACACTTTGCTGGCGAATAGAGATGACAGTAGATGGTACATGTAATTACAAGGTTTGAGATTGAATGCAAGGTAGGGACATAGGTTAGGCAGGGATAATTGCAGATGGACAAAGTATTCAACAGGTTTGAGACTGAATAAAAGGTAGGGATGTAGGGTATGTAAGGAAGACCATAGATGGACGAAGTATTCAACAGGTTTAAGAGTGAATACAAGGTACGGATGTAGAGTATGTAGGGATGACAGTAGATGACCGTTTTCATAAAAAGTCTATTGTATCAAGATATAGTGACGTACTAAATCCATGAGCATTAAGTTTTAAAACTAGAGGTTTCAAAAACCCTTGAACCCCCAAGAAAATCCAAAATATGGGGCATAAACCAAAAAACCAGTTTGGTTTTTTGCAATCCTGTTTTAGGGTTTTTATCTTTTATTTAACCAGAATAGTAACCCTTACTAAAACCTAGTCCTAACCCTCTAACCCTAACTGCAACCTTCACCTTCTAAATGCCTACTATTATTCTAAATAAACCCTAACCCTGACCCTAACACAGGTTTGAGAGTGAATACAAGGTAGGGACGTAGGGTAGGCAGACTGAGATAAGTTGTCATGGTGAAAAAACTGACAAAGATTCATGCGACCTACAGAGATTACAGAAAAAAGGTAAAAATAAAAATATAGAGCAACGGCTGGCTCTTTGAGCAAGGCACTTCACTCTACTTGCTTAGTGCTTCAGAGGGCACTTAAGCGGTCGGTCCTGTGTACATGCATATTTTCTCACATTAATGTAGTGTGGACGTTAAAGAACGTCACAGGCTATTCGAAAAGAGCAGGGGATCATCCCGGTACTGTTGACTGTACTTCAAAAATACACTCATCTACTCTAGGTTCCAGAGTAAAAATAAGTACAGCTTGTCTGTATGCAGTGCGATAATACTCATACATATGAGGGAGGCACTTATAAGGAAGAAGAAGAAGAATTGAAAAGTCAGAAACTTTTGTTGTTGGATTTCTGCATAGTGCTTGTGGGTGTCAAATTTTCAAAATAACATTGATGATAATAATATAGGATTTCATATCCCTGATTTGAACCAGATAGACTTGTGTCACACATTGCAAGAATCTAAGTGAATTGTATCTAACAAGAACACATCAAGTGACAGCACACATCCTCAAGCATGGTAATAATGGGTGAGAGGTACATACCTGTTGCTTGGTTCAGGTCTAGCAGTTTGAAAACAAAGTTAATAAAACAAAAACAAATTGAAATACTTTCAATCACAATTCATGAACCAAATAATCAATTAGGATTTCAAGCTACAGACTTGACATCTAATATGGAATATTTTTTCGCAAAATTCCAAGACTGGACTGGAAAGGGTCTGCATAAACCGCACGGGCTAAATTTAATTGGGGTGTGTCGGGAGACGGTGTAAAATATTTGTTTGATAGGAAATGTGCTTTCCATGAGTTTACATTATGGTGCTCTTAATGTAGCGAATTTGCCTAAAATGGCAGATTTAGGGAGGCTGAAATTGAGCTTTGTGGGGGGACACAATTTCGGACTTTATGCAACATTGTTCTGTTATAGGGGTTTGAAGTGGTATTTCGTAAACTTCGTCAGCAATTGGCATTCATCACAGCTGAAATACGCTTGCAATGTACCAATTTTTTGAACAAGCGAGGAGCTTAAAATATGGCTCATGAATGTTTTACGTACTCAGAAAGTTTGAATGGCCCCCCTGAGGTCAAATGTTATAAAATTACAGTACAAAACAACTGCACGGATTCTTGGTTGTCCAATCAACTCACGCTGTTTCTTTGTGTACAGTAAGTTTATAACATTTGGCCCCAGGTGGCCATTCAAAATTTCTTAGTGGGTAACACTTTTCAGAGCTAAATTTTTAAAAGCTCCTCCCACTTTCAAAACTGGTAGATTACAAGTGCATTTCAGGTCTGACGGACACTTATTGTATTTAGGTTCAGTAAATATCACCTCAAACCTCAATAAATTTGTTAATATCAGAATAATGTTCCTCAAATGCAGATATTTTACCCCCACAAAAATCAAATTCAGTATCCATAAATCCGCAATTGTAGGCTAATTCAGTACATTATGAGTGCCATTATGTAAACTAATGGAAAGCACATTTTCTGACAAACAATTACTTTACACCATCTTCCGACACACCCCAATTAATATTTAGCCCGTGCGGTTTATGCAGACCCCTTCCAGACAAGTCTTGGAATTTTGCCCAAAAATATTCCATATTAAATGTCAAGTCTGTAGTTTCTAGAACATTATCACAGGCATTCCAATAAGTCAGCACTCAAATCGGACACAATAGATTAATAGATGCTGCAGTCTGTTGATAATCATCAATTTATGTTTTATTTGGAGATTTATAACAGGACACATCCAAGATTTACAATGAGAGGTACCACTGGGCTATTCCATATGAAATCCATACACAACCTATGCAAGACAAATGGAGCGTGAATTTCAAATGGGTGTCCTGACCTTAATGTGGGACTCCATTTGAAACCTACACCCCCTGGTCATGTTTTCCATAAGGGGGATAGATTTCAACTGGAATATCCCATTACCAGGAAATACTAATGATATAATGGCTTTAAAATTTGGTTAATCGGATAGCAACATTTGCACAGTATTTTTTGTGGGACCTGAGAGCGTATCAGACATATCAAATTGCATTCTGAATACGAGTAATGTCCGTCTGATATTAAATATTTTGATTTTTTGAATTTTGAAATATAATACAAATTTTATGGCAAATTATCAAAATTTAATATGTTTGATGTGTGCTCTCAGGTCCCACAAAAAATATGTGAAAATGTTGCTATCCAAGCCCTTAACTTGACCCTGGTCCAAAATTATTCAGCTAAAACAAAACTTCTAATTGACAGTAAAAACTTACGCTGTGAGTCTCTCCAAGTGCGGCAACAAAGTTTGCTCCACAATTTTCAACTCTGAACTCCTGTCCATGTCTTCTGCTTGTAGTTGCTGATCACCAAAAATTGAGCCCAACCTAAGTGCCCTCTTGTTGCGGAAATCAGCAAGGAGTTCTTTGATTTCCTCATGTGCAGCACCACGAGCAGCATTGAAAACATTACGCATTGCATCCTCATTATCTCTTTGATTGTTGGTTGTATTTTCTATGTTGAAAAAAAACCAATATATTTTACATTGGAAAGGAATGCTACAGTCAAACATTAGCTATGTCATTATTGCAGGACTAAAGATTTTCTACTTGGCATCACAATACTATATTGGACAAAATATCAAATTACTCAATTATATCTTTATTGTTGCTTTTGCACCTTTTATACCGATATCTGTGTCTCACTAACACTTACCAATAGCTGTAACATAAACATCAGGGACTTGTATTCTTAATGGCTGTAAATAAAACAAAAAATCAAAATTAGATTATTGATAGGAGCCATATATTGTTCCAGTTTTAATTAAAAAATCTGTCATGCACTTCTTAATATTAATATATTGTTGTTATAAGAAATGAGTCAAGAAAGCCAATATTCACATTTATATATCCATAGGTCTTGCAGTTCTTGAGTTAAGGCTAATACAAAAAATCAAATCTGAAATTTTGGGCATTTTAGCCCTTCCAGGATATATCAATGCACATGAGGTGGAAATGACACCCCTTACTATGCTAGATAAAGGCTAGCTTATATAACCCATATCATTCCTCTTTATTTGGCACAATATTTGAGTACAAACCACAGCAAGGTTATGCTCCCCTTCAATCCACCTTAAATGTTTAAAATACTTGAAATGTAGGCCATCAAGGCCCCAATCAAAACAAAAATCACCATCTTCATTAGTGGCCGATTAAAACTTAGTATGGGCTTTCCTTACGGGCTAAATATAAATCTTAGAATGGGTGCCCGAAAATTCGACCACATTAATGATGTCATAGGTCACACCACATTTTGTAAGGGGTAAAAATTTCAAATAACTCGGATAAAGTTGAAATGTAGCTCAAATTCTTCATCTGGTCATAAGGAATAAATAAAGGTAGAGAATCAAATATGCCAATAGGCTAATATAAATTGTATAGTGGTTAGCCTTTGACTTCTCATCCGTCCCGCTGACACAAAGCACCATATGTATGGCAAACTATAAAGGATGGTTTATGCCCAATTGCTTGCTGTTATCCAGAAATTTTCATTGCAATTAATCATGTGTCATGGTAGACAATTTGAGACCATTTTCATTGGAATTGAGAGCATGTTTAAAATTTGACACCAGAAGACAAGTTTGTTACCTTTTACCAATTTGGGCTCGCATGGTATAACCGAAGCATCTTTTTAGGCACACCTGATGATTGACATTTTATTCCTTGTATCGTAAGCAAGAATTTGAGTTACAATACAACTTGATCAGAGAAATCTGAATTTTGTACCCCTAAAAAGGAGTATGGCCTATGATGTTATTATAAAATTGTTCCATACACCCAAGGATGGTTTATGCCCAATTGCTTGCTGTTATCCAGAAATGCACGATCATGGTGACAATACACAGTTATTGACTGCACTACAAGTAGGAAGAGGGATTAAGTTAAGGTTTGGAGAATGACTATATTCTTGTACTTACAGCTGCAGGGGCCAAGAACGAGGAAAATATTTCATACACCCATTTCTTCATTTCTTTTAATGAGCCATTCTTATAACTATCTGTAACTAAATAGAAAAACTGAAAAGAAGCAAAAAGAACATTTTATTGTTATCAGTTGCATATACATCACATTGTATTTTTTGTATATCAACCAAGAACATTAGAGTAGGTGATGATATCAGACCACCCGCTCTTGTCTTTTATTTACTTCAGTAAGAGCAAGTCTCCCTTACATCCTGAATGTTCTGACCTGTTTAAACCTACCCCTGTCCTTACTCAGAGATGTCACTCACTTACTTCACTTACTGCTCAAAAACCTAAATAACCCAGCGACAATAACAACAGCTGGGGTCCAGGGGGCTGCCTTAGGCCAGCTGGTGGGGTCCAGGGGCATTGCCCCAGGATTTACGACTATACTAATAATACTACCATGGCGGCGCTCACAGAAATCGACTGGAAAATGATAGTTTTGTGGTAAATACAACAAAATTACACCCGTAAGTGCATCATCAAGCAAGAATCTGGTGAAATTCTACCATAATTAGGCAATGAAATGGATGGAAGTTTGAGTCATAATAGGTTTGTCCATGCAATTTAGCGATCGTCATGACAAGACTGATATGATTGATGCAAGTTTTAACTTGCTCACACGATATAGCATGGAAATGTTTGTATTTTTGTCAATTTTTCACAGAAAAATTGAGAGGGGGTGTTTATTAGAGGGGGGAGCATTTATCACAGACAATACGGTCTCTTTTACACACAAAAAAACCAGAACAGTGGCATCTCTGCATAAGGTACTGTTACCAAGATTTAAAAAAAAGTGAAGCCTTGATCATGATCCTGATTCACCTATTGCACAGATGGAGATGAACTCTTTTATAACATGTTTTACATGATACTTTCAACTGCCACATATTGTATACTTCACATCTGAGTTACAAATGTAATTGCTTTGCTCTTTCATACGGGAAATGCCTGCAGGTATAAATACAACCAGCTTGGTGCATATGACACTGGCAATATTGGAAGGATATTAAAGTCATACATTTTGCCAGAATGTAAATAAAGAACAACATGCCTGAGGACTCTTGGACTACACTTTTTGTTCAAGATCTCCATATAGCATATATTTGCATTGCCTAGTGTTTCAAACACTTGTAATGATAAAACCACATTCTTACCTTTGACACAAGAAAATGCATTTCTACTTTTCTTATTCAAATTGGTAAGAAGCTTACAGAAGTTCAATTTTCTTTATTCATGGACCAAACTAATTAACAAAGACTTATAAGCAACACTAATCATGTTCCAGAATAAGAAAGCACTTATTTTTTGGAATTAATATATATATAATTTTGCCAGATGAAACACAGCTCAATATCAATCCTCCTCTAGTTGACTCACTGGCATTAAAAGTCAAGTTCTAATACTTAGCAAATTTGGCAGAATAAAAGCTCAAAACATGTGTTTTTGTATGCTGTGACATCAAACCCAAGACTTGTATAAAAACTTATTGCAGTCAATGCATTCAGTACTTTTGCAAAGAAGCTTCATGTTATAATCAATTGTTAGAGACAAAACCATGAAATTAGGAGCTGAGACGAATATATTCGTCTCAGATTAGGAGTGATATTTAAGCCTACGTATACACATGAATTGGAATGATAACACTTGTGTCACTTGTATGAATTTAGTGAAAATTATTGCAAGAAAACATGCAAAATAATTTTCACTTTTATTCCTAGTTAGGTCATGTAGGTTGAACTAAGGGATTAGGATTGAGCTATATTTCATTAAGCAATACAAGACATTTTTTAAATTCCAAAAAACTTTCAGTATTATTCTGGAATCAGAATTAGTATGCTTAGATGTACTACACTCCCTCCCTTTCTCCCTATCTGTGACAATGTTGGTACTTGATACTCGTAAGTAATACCTTAGCTTAATAAATGCTAAACCTAATAATCTTGTAACCAATCAATGAACACAGCATGTATGAATGAAGTAAAAAAATAAGTATACTGCATTTACTTGATTCTCTGGTGGCAATTATGGAGCCTCAGTGACATTAATAGTACTAGTTTCCATCACGGAAGTAACCTGAGGCAGGAAGCCTCTCCTGGAACTTACCAAACTAGAAGGGTCGCTATTGGAGATAAGATAATGTAGGAATACAGCCATGTGGGCATGTTTCTTTTCCAACTCTTCAAATCTATTAAATGGTCCATGGTCATCAAACTGTGAACAAATGAAAGAACAATTGATAATCATTTGTTTACTAGTTGTAAGTTGTTTGTATTCCATCTCCCATCAATTATGTTAGCTGTCAATATAGTATGAAAAGCTCACAATCCTCCATCAGCAGAAAACAAACACAATCCATGTCTTGCTCTTGGGTTAATGTGCGATTGATTTGAGTAAAATCCACAAGACCTATAAACATTAAATCCCATTAGTGTAATTCATTTTTACACTTTTGTTAAGAGGTTGGCAATGATTGCTAAAAACTCCAACCCAAGTTAGTTCTCTTGTATATAACATTTTATAAATAACAAAAATTATTTCAGCTAATTAAAAACCATCTGCCAGGACAAGGTATGCTAAAAAGATAAAGCCAAATACAAACAGTGTGTAACTGACATTAATAATATACAAGAGGATATTCATATGTAGTGGTAAATAGAATAATTTAAGAGTTTAATTTCAACACTACACAATAATTTCGCTCACCTGGAACATTTTACTAGCTCTACTAGCTTCTTCAGCAGATGGTGATACTGTGATACTATCTTGTCTACAATTGGGATAGTCTTTTTTGACATCATATGATTAACAGAATGAGGTCATTGATGTAGTAAGATTTAAAGGCACAAGACTGATTGGGAAAATATGAAAGTTCTGGAACAGGAGCAGAAAGATTTTCCTGCAAAATCTGTAAAAGGCTCAGAACCCAAGACTAAATTGTGACAGAGGATTGGATCTAAGGATCTAATCTTCTAAACCCAGAGAGGGAGGTGATGTCATTCTGTCAATCATATGATGTAATCATCAGGAAAGGCTATCCCAATTGTAGACAAAATGTGACCCGTTCCAACTAAGTCACATTTTTGACATTTCATGATTTGAATAAAAATGTAAGCTTCAAAATGATACCAAAATTATATACATAGCATCAATACTTTTCAGGATATGGATAATTTGGTAAATGATGCCTTGATATTTTTGCCAAATTGCAAGTCTGAATAATATACTAATTAATTTCCTGCCTTACACAGGATTGAATAGGGATTATCATAGTTCAACTGTCAATTATTGATGAAATAAACCTCTTTTTAAAAAGTACTTTCAAGGATTTGAAAGTCCACTTCGTCCCAAGGTCAAAAACCATGAAATTAAGAATTTAAAAATTTGCCTTTTTTTTTATAGGAATGTCATCTTAAAGGCCTATAACTCAAAAACATGCCTGGCGACTTGTTCCGGGTTTTGTTGGAGCTGGTCACAAATAGTATCACCATCTGCTGAAGAGGCTAGTCGAGCTAGCTAATGCATTTCAGGTGAGCGAAAGTATAGTGTAGTTTTGAATTTAAACTCTTTAATTAAGATGACCAATGTTTGTTACACATGCATACCACCAATTGATTAATATTTACAACTTGTTTGCAGGCTTGGTAGCACTAGTCTTGTTAAGTCCAGGATTCAAGCCAGGAGTTCAACTTGTACTATCTTATGTAAAAACAAACTTACAGGTGTTTGTTCCAATGCCAGAAATGAAATTTTACAATTTGCACTGATCACACAAGCTACAGATAACATCCAAAATTTTTTGAACACTTTTGACTTTCAGACAAGTCATATTCTCCTGTTTTGAACATTGCACCAATAACAGTAGTACCACATTTATCTGATGAAGAGCAAGCAATGGTACACATTGTTTTACTGATTTACTTCACTACCTGTTACAATGTCAGCCCCACTGCCAATAGAATATCCAAAACAAGTCTTATCAGCATAAAATGTGTTTAATACAATAAACCTTATTCCATTACAAGCATTTGAGACTGACATTAGTATGAACTATTTAAACATGAACATAATGGTCAAAAACAAGCACAGTCATCATAAAACACTATATCAAATACAAAGCAGAAATTGTGCAGGCATAACTCACATGTAATACACAGATAGAAGAGTGAAGAGGAATCTCAACAACATAGAAGAAAATGTGTGCAAGATGAATGCAGGTGTCAATTCCTTTCTCATATAAATGGGTAACATTGCACCCCCCCCCCCCCCATATACATGTTTTCACCGGCACACGCTGACATTTCACTATTGAAAGTGTGGACTTTTGCAGTAAGATATGATATTCACCTGCCAAACCATGGAACCTAATACCCCATTTGCATTATTACAGCGTCTAGCATCCCCTGCTGCTCTCTTATGACCGTGGACATCAACAGTTGCTGTAGTTCGCACTTTATGAATCAAATGTCATAGGTGGGTCCATGTTTGTTGGTGAAAACAAATGCCAACACACCCCCACACACACACATTACAATGCTTTTCTTTTTCGAGATATGGACCACTGGAAGTCTACAGGTAACTTATTAGCAAGTGTTGTTTTTGTGCATGAACATTAATGACATAGGCGCTATTTGCAGCAAAAGCCAGTGCACTCACTCACCCTGCACACAAACTAATGTGGCTTATGTAAAATTTGAAGTACTATGTGATTGCCATGCACATAGTGCTGTTACTGTAGATAGAGTATTAATGTGCACATGGCATTCCCATCCACATCTTAGCTGAACCTGGTTAACAATGTGTGTGGTGTTGCCACAATCTATGGGCTGAATGACACTCTGCACATGGCATTCCCCTCCACATCTTAGCTGAACCTGGTTAGCAATGTGTGTGGTGTTGCCACAATCTATGGGCTGAATGGCACACTGCACATGGCATTCCCCTCCACATCTTAGCTAAACCTGGTTAGCAATGTGTGTGGTGTTGCCACAATCTATGGGCTGAATGGCACACTGCACATGGCATTCCCCTCCACATCTTAGCTAAACCTGGTTAGCAATGTGTGTGGTGTCGCCACAATCTATGGGCTGAATGGCACACTGCACATGGCATTCCCCTCCACATCTTAGCTAAACCTGGTTGGCAATATGTGTGATGTCTATTTGCTTATGTATTCTATTGGGGTTTTTTACGCCATATTTTTGCCTATATCTCAATTTCAAATTTGCTGCCTTTGGTCCCCATGGACCAGATTGTGTCACATATGTGCAATTATCTTTTCTATCCTGCCTAAAAGAGTGGACAGGGTAGTTATTGTAGTATAGTATAAAGAAAAACACACATTAGTTTCGACTAAGTCTACTTCTACAAAAGAATCTTAGTGCATTTGAATTAGTCACAACTACTGATACACAATCAAGGGAGTAGTTCTTCAAGAAAGACTAACACATGACTTTTGTTTGGTTCAGAAAATCACAATGCTCTGTAGCAGCTTGACTCTTTCCAATTCTATTAATACTGGCATGAATTTAAGAATACACAGTTATTAACATATTTCATATGCAAGAAGAAAAAATTCAACAATTTTAGCTAGTTTTATAACAAAATTGACACTAAAAATGTTTGCTGATTGGGTCTCGCTATCTAAGAGTGTAAGAAACCATTCTCAACTGTGTCTGTATGTGATTTCAAAATTGGTTTTCCTACCTTTACTAAGTTTCTTTCATTATTCACAAAGTAACCTCTAAAAAAGCTACATTCTTAAAAGATTGGTGGGAAGTGTGTTTATAATTTACTTTTATGTAATTTAAGCCCTGTTCAAAGACATTCTACCAAACATACAATCAGTGCAGTTTAGTATGCACAATCTGATCTCTTGCAATATGTTGGTGTTGCATGACTCCATGTGCACCAAATGTTAAAGACATTATATACAATGTTACAGAACAAAGCAACAACTTCAAAGTCAGCCCATGAAGGTTGAGAAAAAAATTACCCTGAAAAAGAGACATGCAAGGAACAGCATGGGTTAAAAGTTTGCTGGCTGATGAGTTGAAGGTGAGGAATGCTAAAATCAGCTATGGGATACAAACAGCTATTTGCCAATAAACATTTAAGCTAAACATGTTCACATGTGACAGGAATGTTGACAACAACAGATATTTTTGTACCCCCTCTTTGCTTACATCCCATAATGCACAGCACCACTGTCAGTCAAACTTGTGTTATCATTGTTGATGCATTATAGAACACACAGAGGACCTTGCAGGGTGCTATGAATTATAGGAAAATTGGTAGAGGGTGAATACTGAATAGAGTTGTTAACTTACGTTATATGTGGAAGGACCCTGCTGTTGATCCAATGTAGAGGCAGGCGTATTATGGGATAATGAATCGTGGGCCTGGTTAGTAAGTTGGATATATATATGGCAAAGTTAGAATGCAAATCAGTTAGAATGCAAATCATCAATGACAAGCAGTGTTAGAACATTTCAAAACCAAACACAGCACCCGTAACCCATCACCTTACATCTATCACTTCCCCTACCCCTCACAACACAACTTCTCATAAATATCGTAAAGTCAAATCCGCAATACCTGCCTTGTTTTAGATTGATAATCTACACAATATCTAATAATGAATTTTTATTTTATCAGTCAGAGGCTGTAGAGATGTCAAAGACCTGATCATGGAATCATCTCCAGAGCCACTATAGTTTTCAGCACAGTACTTCAGCGGTTTGCCAATTTGGTGCAGTTTATGACATATACGGAAGTGGGGTTCTGATTGGCTAATTGAATCATGTCATCATCACATTGGCACCTCATTCGCTAGTCAAACTGCATAGCACTGTGTGACCTTGTTCTTTTTACACGAAATTCAGATAGAGCAGACGGACACCGCTGAAGTAATTTGCTGAATAGTACAGACAAATAACATGGCATTGGATATGGATACAAGCAGATTATTAAAGCTACCAGGAGCATTCAAACATGCATAATCCCTATGGACTATAATGAATGAGACAGGACTTAATCTGTTCTTATAAAACATTCAAACAGCATTAAGGACTTTTTACACTTTGAAGCTCCTTGATGCATATTTCTCCCTTGTTTACTACTGTGTTTGCAGACTCTCTAAATTGTCACTGCAATCAAGTACTTTTGTATGAAATCTAAGGATTTTAAATGATAAGACATCATTGAACAGCACCTTTTTGTTGATAACTTTATATTTTGATAATGTGATGTTACAAGGGAAATGTAATTTTTATTGATTATTTCATGAGGCTGCAGACTCTCTTTACTATCCCTATGCATAAGCTTTGAGATATATGAAACCTGAAATATAAAAATATGCACATGAGAAACAAATGTGGTCTGTCTGCGATAAAATCTTAATATAGGTCATAAATGACACAAGGTTTGTATATCAGCCACAGCTACAATGTAACTATACAATTGACTTCCATTATTTTGGTACAACAGTATAAAGGTCAAAGTGAAGTCATTTTTTATGCATTATTGATATTATCTCCACACACTTCATGCTGTCAGTATTGGTTGGTGTGTTTTGCATAATGAATAGCAGCATAATAAATTGACAAGGTTTTGTAGGGAGCTAACACATACTTATTGTATGAGTTGTGACAATCACATATAACACAGGTTGATGTTGTTTATACTATATGCCACCCAGTAACAAATACAGCTGTATTAAGGTTGGTCTTAACCCTGGAATTATGGAAACTTTTGGGCTGCCTCATAACTGCTACATTGTTGGTCTAAAAGAATATAAAAATATAGGCCTACATATTTAGAATGGAATAGACATGATGAAACCACCTCCTCCATCTGTTCTCCCATGATGACCTTTTGTCTGTAGTTCAACAGAGAGTTTGTTCCAACAATTAATGTGGTTTGCATGAAGTGGGGACTCTACTTTAATTTTACCCAGGTTAAGTGGTCTTTCGAAACTAAGGTGGTGATAATTGCAGTGTTGCATTAAAATTAATAAAGAGTATACTACAGCATGGGAAACTTGTAGCCAATCAAAATGCCTATGCATAATTCAGTAGACAAATATGACCATAACTGCCATATATGTAGTAACAAATACATGCATGGTGACAGATTACATGGCCAGTCCCCCAGGTTTACCATCATTATAACCAGGGTCTGAGGTATGAAGTATGTGGTAACTCATTGCAGAAGCTACCATCTACATGTTCATGTTTGCACTTTCACCTGGTCTGGCCTGTCCTGTTGTACAGGCATGTAGGCTTAGTAAAGCAGGTTCAGGGTAACTCACCAATTGATTATGCTGTTATGCATTATGTAAATAACACAGGCTACCTACTGCTGTTAGTATATCTGCATACACACTACAGAGACTAGAGTTTGAGATGAGTACCCATCATGTTGCCATATTTACAGAGTGTGAGCCATATCTTATCACTTGCTTTGAATTTACAGCTAAAAACATAGATTACAAAATTGGCCCAACTTATGATATATGCCAATTTCAGCTGAGATTTTAAAAGTGGAGTAACTGAGCAATTTCGAAAATGGCACATCCAGTGATCTTAATCATAATCAGACCTGCAACAAAATCTTGATGTTTTACCTATGTCAATCAGTAGCTATTAATTATTGGTAAATTGTGCTTTACAAATCCACTTGATTACTCACACTTTTAGACTTTGTTGGGAAATTCATACTTTTCAAATTAGGCATTTCCTGTAATAGATTTGAACATATACCATAATTGATAAGCTTTTTTTTAGTTTAGTTTCCACCCAACCAAAAAACAAAAAAGATTCCCTTAGGCTAATGTTGTGTTGTTGGAGTGAGACTTCCAATATAATTTTACATGTGGATAGTTTATCAACAGATTGAAATGCTTAGTTGAAAGTGATCCCCTTTTCTGTGCTACTTAGTTATCAGCATGCAGGTTTGCTGGCCTTTATGGCTATCACTCTGATGTCAACCAATTTATCTACATTTAGTTGCAGTTAATACAATGCAGATGCAGGGCCACAGCACAGCAGATTTTTGTTATGATATACATTGGAACCAGGCATTACATTCTACAACTTTTTACAAAACTTTATCTGAATGTATATAATACTGTAGTATCAGTTTTGATGTCTTCTATAGCATGACCTTCAAACAGGGTTGTCACAGATCAAAGGTGCACAGTACTCAAGTTGACAAGTTACATTCAAAAGGGACCAATATTTGGATGGCTTTACTGAATCCACCCAATTGGGCGAGAAGATGACCTGTTCCGATTGAACTATTAATAAATTGCCCATAAAACACTTGCAATTGAATGCTTTGACATCTAATGCCACATCTTGAACTTGCAAAGTGCTTTATTTTGAGCAAAGGGCAACAATATGCTATGTGACAACCCTGCCTAATAGTTGTTGTGTTAATCAACACTTGTAACACACAAAGTTCTAAAACAAGATTAGTAAGTTTATCAACAGTTTGAAAAAGAGAGAACACCAATTTTAATCAAGAATTGAGTATGCAATACCAAAGAATATAATTCTGTAAATCAATACACAGCAGCATCTTCAAGGACAGATTCTATCTAGTGCATGCTAAAATCACAAAAATCTGTTTTCATCATATTAATTTGCTCTCTAAAATCTATCCAATCAAGAAAATAAACTAGTACAACATATCTGGTACATAATTGTTTTGAGTTTTGCTCTCCTTTACATATTATATGACAGATTTCTAATAGTGTTACACATGGGGCCAGCTATACCAAAGTGATATTAAGAGTCCCCAATTCTGCCAGGATTGGCAAAAATGGACACCACAAAATAGTCTATCTCTGCCCAGAGTATTTTGACATACTCCTGGCAAGCTTGAGTTTTAGTGAATGGAATCCTTGAGGGTACCCATAGATTTACCATAGTGTTACACACAGGATAGTTGAGTACAGACTGACTGCTCTAGTCTAACCTGTCTAGTATAGTGCCTTGTGACAGGCAGACCCAGAGTGGCTTTCACCGATGTATATTGCAACAAATTGTATCACATTCGCAATTTGACAGAATTATTCATACAGACTAGGAAGAAACCAAGATAATTTGAATTCATTTGTGACATTAGATGACAAAATTAAGAGATCTTCATGTTAAAAACACCTGAAAGGTTTGATACTACATGCAAAATGTGATACATCCAAAGGCTGCTTTCATGAGTTATTCAACAACTCTTCCTATACTTTTGCACAGGCGCCAACCATTGTTAATCCCTGATGAATCAACACTTTTACAGTAAGCGTATACGTGAACGCAAGCGTGCATCCGCGTTACGCGTGAGCGCGTTAAATTCGTCATGTCTGAAATCTGTGTGCGTATCATGCTTACAAGTTAAATTCAGTATTTTGGAAGTATCGGATAAAGATTGTTGTTTTATTCAGTTTTATTGCTGATATCAACAGAAATCACAGATCTTTTTGCAAGGCTGACTGTCAATGATTAACTGACATTCCTCATGAAATAATAATGTGAATTATACAATCTTAAGCTTCTTTTCGTTGTTGACAGGGATTCAATCATGTTTCGCCGTTGTTCATCACCGATTAACAACTCGCGTCTGCGTGGTAAAGCTGCCCTCGCGAAGTAAACCACGCAGACGATGCGGACGCATCGTTGTTAATCGGTGATGAACAACGGTGAAACATGATTGAATCCCTAAGTCTGCAATCATTGTTATATTTGGCAGTCCCTCAGTGCAAAATACAAACTCAGGTATAACAATTACAGTCATGTACATGTCTATTCAAAAATAAAAATATGAAACTATGATATCATTTGATAAAAAAATAAACGCAATGGAGCAGCCTTTGGATGTATTATGCTTTTGCATCAAATTCTTCAAACACAAAGCAAAATTATATATCATGTCTTTGAGATGCTGCTGTCCAAGATTATACAGAAGAGTTGCATAAATCAAAAGGAGGGATTGGTTTACGATCAACTTTCAATATGAAGTTTGAACTTACATGTTGTATCTGGACCTAAATGAATTAAAAGGATGAATATTTGTGCTTAGTAAATACAACTAGCCTACAAGATCTAATATGAGTACTTTTAGTTTACATTTATCTATTTTACTTCTCAAACAATTTGGCAGCAATTAAATCAAATGGAATAATCATGTTTTGATTATTCCATTTGAATTGCTTCTACAAAATGCAGTATCTACTAGTAAATAACAGCTGATGTTGATTTAGGATCAGGCAGGTGCTTTGGAATCAGTCTGTTTACCAAGTAAAAAACAGCATCCAGTGGACCTGTGAATGCTTTGTGCACAAAATGTTGTAATTTTACCCAAATTTGGCCCTAAATCATAGTGTTTCAGGTTAAAATGGAATATTAACAAGGCAATTATTGACTTTGACTTTAATCAGGATTTTTAGGAGTCCCCATGGAATCATTTTAGGTTCTGCCACCTATGCTAATAATTAAGTAGATACAGCATTTTGACTGTGAGGATAGATCAACCATTTTACAGCATATATGCATGTGTGACAAATATTTCATATCAAGACCCGCCAAAACCAATTTAAGAATCAAGATCAGCTAGCAAAATACCAAAGAAAATGATAAGAAATTTTGTAACTATTTTCATGACTTGAAATTTCAAGTACTATGTAGCATGTTAGATATATTTAAATTCTGCCAATGTTAATATTTTTGTCAGAAGGGACCATGAAATACATTTTGATATGAAACGTCACATTACATATTATTTATTTGGCCTGACAAATCAGATTTTGATTTCATGTATCACATGTATCTATTCTTGTACAGAGACATAGCATTGTTAAGCAAACGTCACATAAGCCTGACAACACATACTGTATGTGTAGCGCAAGTTCTTCAATGTCAAAATCAATAAAAAGATGATATTTCTACTTACATTTTCAGTGTCAGATGCAAATTCATCATCTTCCATGGAGATGATTCCTATCTGTGGTTGGTTCAAAGGTTCTATGGTACCCACTGAGGCCACTTGAAAAGTGGTCGAACCTGGATTCTATAAATCAAAATAGGACAGTTAATTGCTTGAATGCTATCTACCAACATGGGTTAATAATAATACAAATACTGGGAACAGTAACAATTCTCAGATAGTTTCTCTTTGTGGAGGTATGGATGGACATTGCAAAAAATTGCAAATTTATTTTACAAATTTAAATTGAGATTTTTTTAATGATAAGCATAAAGAAGACATATGTGCACATCCATATCAGAAAGATGCACTTACCGGCTGCTACATGTATTACTTTTTAGTACATAATAGTTCGGAATAAATACCCGAATAATCTTGAGTGGAGGTCACTTTAAAATCACCCCAAGTCACATGGTTTTGTTGCAGAGAACATTCCTAAACCATGTGACTTGGGGTGATTTGAGGTGACTTCCACTTGGGGGCGATTGGAGGTGGTCTCCACTTGAAATGAGTCTGGTATTTATTCCTAGCTATTATGTAAAGAGAGACATGTGGCAGCTGACAAGTGCATTGTTTTTATATGGATGTACACATTATGTGCAACAGAATTGAGTTTAAAATTAGTAATTTATTTCTGTATTGCTTATGTTGTTCTGAAAATAATCCCATTAGTGCTGTTCATCTTAACCACTGGCAATTGTATTGAACCTACATTGCATGTACAGCTTTGTACCATTCCAATGGACCAAATTTGAGGTGTGTTAAATAATCAGGATTATCTCAAATAAACATGACCGAATGGGACTGAAATGTATAACATGGACAGAGGAAATTTACTTTCAACACATACATGAACTATGAAATTTTATTTTACATGAATGTAATCTCCAATACAAATTAGCACTATTAGGGATATTTAGTTGAGTGTGATTTGATTTTGATCAGTGCAATGTGAAGTGCCATTCATATAGTTCTCCTCAAAGTCAACTAGAGATATGACATAAACTGTGCCAGTTCCTGGTGTTGTAACTTCATCGTCTAGCTGCGCACGACTTAACATCAATAATGAGAGAGGGAGGGAGGCAAGGTAAATTGCAAGCGCCAAATTCTGATATTTCATGACATGATTTAACCTGTCACTCTAAAAGAAAACTAAATATAAGCGTGTAAGAATTGTGATGATGTTTTCCAATGACATACCATAAAATCTTCTAATCCTTCCATTCCTTCTGGTACCTTAGTTCTTCGCTGACTGGGAGGAGTAGATGCAGGACTATCACCCATATCACTGTCTTGTTGACTGCCATCAGGGGCTGAACCAACAGATTTACTCTGCAAAGCAATTATTGAACATCAGTGAATATATGAAACCACTGCATGAAATAACATAAGCACCAGAGACACAATGCAATCTGTGCAGACAAATACAACTAGTAAGCAAATTAACTTTTTATCCAAATGTGTGAGTTTCAGATGAAAGCATACACAAAAACTCAGGATAGTAAAATGACAAACATTATTATCCAGTTTTGCACCCACCTTCACTGCCATTGAAAAGCCAAATCTTAAAAGTTAAAAAAAACAAATCACTGTTTACAAATATTGATTTGAGTTTTTCGAGCAAGCATTCCATATACCCAACAACCAAAACATAACAAGCAATTTGAACTGTGCATGCACCTTAAACCGTTTTGTTGGTCCAACATTACGAATGGCGGATAACATTATGTAAGGCAGTATTCATACAAATTCCAAATCGAGAGCAGGATGACAAAACCCCAAATTCTGCAGAAGAATGTGAGCACTGATGACAAGCTACACATTTACTTCCTGGTTGCACAGACTCACTCCTGGCAGGCAATTTTGTTAACAGTCACACACTTGAGCCGGAAGTGTTTTTTGCCCTGCCGCTATCAAAACCTGCACTTTGTTCATTAGCAAACAATTAAATCAATTGTTAGTTTATTATGATTTTATTAATATATGCATATGTCACACTGATAGTGCATATTTACAGGTGCAATGTGTGGATAGGATCTTCTTATCTCTTTTCACTGAAAAAATCTTCGTATCTCTTTTCACTGAAAATAAGATTAGTTGTGTTGCCATCACCAAGGTAATGAATGGGAAATCCCCTAAAGGAGAAGTACACAGAGTATGAAGATGCCATGTGTGGGAAACTCCCTTCTTCAGAAAGAAGGTAGTGGTTTCACTTGAAAGTATCCAGTATGCTAATGAGGTTATTGAAAAGAAGATCAAGATCCACTACATATTGCAATCTGTCACAGAATAAATAGCAATAGCCTCATTAGCATACTTTGTACTTTCACATGAAATGCCTACCAAAAAAGGTCAAATTGTGACATTCTTGTAAACAGTTTTGGAACAATATTAACCAAAATGTTCATTATTATTGGTAAATAAAGAGTTGGAATTTTACACAATACTTGAAAAGTTGCAGAAATATGTGCTTTGGAATAATCTACTTTGTGTGTTGACAAACATGCAGATACAGTTGAAATTGTTATTTGGGCAAAAATAAAATGGTGCTATTCTTGGCATGAGTTGTAGTAACCAAAATAACAAGTTAATGTGCGTCAGTATCATTGTATCTATGAATAAGGCAGATTTTGGACTAAAATTGACTTTTTAGTCAAAAAATGGGGGGGGGGGGAGTCATGTTTGGTCTTCTTTGGTCAAAAATCCAAAAAATAAGGCCAAAATCCAAACAATGAAGACCCCCCCACCCAAAAAAAAAACCACTCTTCTTAGCATAGAATGGAGTACATTGTATCTAGATTACAAACACACAAAATTACATATTTCCATTTTTTATAGTGTCCCAAATAACTTGAGGCCGGCAAAAAATAGGTTTTTTGTGATTTTCTTCAATAATTGTTATTTTTACCTCAAATATAATTTCCTTTCCAAAAATGTACATATCGTCAGCCTGCTTTCGCTAATTGCCTAAGTCATTTTTTGTAATTTTGAGGACAAAGTACAAAATATGGTTCAAGCATGCATTTAAACATATTTATTCACCAATCTTTGCACAAGAACAAATGATAATGATACAAATGAAACGGAATTATCTGAAATAATTAGGGTGATAACATAACTGATGCATGCTTGAACCACATTTTGTTCTTTGTTCTGAAAATTACAAACAAATGACTTAGGCAATTAGCGTAGCAGGCTGACGATATATGTTTATATATCTTGCATGAATCATTAAAAAGTAACAACACTTTTAATGAATGCATTTCTGAGAGTGTGTATAGTCATCTTAAATACTGTTAAACTTGTATGTTGTACAACATACATCACTTCGATGCAGCTTGATGTTTCAATTGACTCGTCCGATTATGGAAATTATACGATGATGATTGAAGAACCTTTGTAATGCAACAGTAAAACATGATAATGGTTCTAAAAAAACTGAGCTAATTTTTTTCCCAAAATCATCTGAAACTTGTGTAAGCATGAAAAAAAAAGAGCCAATGGAATATTGATTGAAGCATCACTAAAAAAGCTTTAATGATTAAGTAACTATTAAATAAGTTGAAGCATACCTTTTTTTATCACTGAACAAATTTCACAAATTCAAGATTTAATTCAACCATATTTGAAGATAATATCTCATAGTATTACAAGAACTAGCAGGATGCACATGCAATCATAACCATCAACAGAGAAATCATAGAGAAAATTACATGCTAGAGAGGGCCATAACCAAGTACAAGTTCCCATCAGACTTCAAACTTGCAGAACTGAAAATGCAGTTTCTAGGCTCAGTTACTATATTAAGAAGTAGATTTATTAGAGATAGCTATACAGTGCTCAATATTAATTATGGTAGAACTATTTTATATAAACACAGATTTTATTAGATTTCCCTACACAGTGTGTAGTAAAATCTCATAAAATCTTTGTTTAAATTTATATAAATATATGCATATATATATCAAGGTTCTGCAAGGATCTTGCAGTAGAGGTACTATTTATTAAGCTTTAATGCGGATGGTCGACATGTGGGCATATAAGGAAGGGAGAAGATACTACACTTACTGCCAAAATCCATCGTTACACTCTTGATTCTGAATATTGTGAATTATGTGCAGGTTAAATGAGTGAATGTTCTTAGTCATCCAGTAGTTTCAAACCGAGTTTTGGAATTAAATCTAATACTGAACTATTGCTACGTCGCGTGTAGCAATGTAGCAAGTTCCAGTATTAGATTTAATTCCAAAACTCTATGTGCAGGTTAATTCATACTTTCCAAAAAGAACACAAGAATTAGTGTTCATATCATCCCATTCTCACATTCCGTATTAAACCAAAGGTGCCCCTAAAACTTGCACCTGTCTAAGCACCCCCCTTTGAGAGCTACTGCACTGTGCTGGTGCCAGTTTCACCTCAAAATGGTTATGAGAATCAACAGGGGTCTTGGGGTCCAGGACTCCTTGATTTGGCAAGCCCCTGTGATTTGGACCCCTTAATTTTGTACGCCTGTGTAGAATTAGATGCCTGGACCCCTTTATTTGCCAATTTGGACCCCTGGACTCAGCAGGTCATCGCTAACCCTGCTCTTGTTCTTGTTCTTGTTTGTAAGAATGGATTCAGTGATAAGCTGATGATGAAGCTAATTAATTCATCCTACAGTATTTTGCAAAGATCTGCACTGGCCAACTACTTGTCCAGACCATCGCTAACAGATTTTCCAGCGAATGAGGTGCCTATAGATGTGATGGTGTTTGGTGTTTGCCAAATATAATAATAAGGTCTTATTCAGATTTCATTTGACAGCTTAACCATCGCGTATACACGCGCGACGTCAAGCGTGTGCATTGGACTTTGTGCAAATAATATGCGCTGGACGTCTAGCAGTACGCTTAATTTGTAAAAGGGAATCTGAATAAGAATTTAGATTGATATCTCATTGATCTCACTCGCTGTAAGACCAACTTACAAATTGTTTTGGTCTCATGGCAATTAAAATGGCTTCAGATTTTTTAAGATTTTGTATTTCTATGGTGTACCTATGTACATTGTAATGGTTTGTCAGTACTGTACTATTACTGTGATATAATGCAACTTCACATCTTTAAGAATGTATCTCAAGTGCTTGCTACTAATGATACTCTGCACAAGGTATGATGAAATGTGTTGCTTATTTGTTGCACAATTTAGGGATTGTGAAAGTTGATGCATATGATGGCACTAACGTCAGCAATTTTATTGATGGATTAGACAGGCAGTTAGGTGCTAAGATTGATTTAGTTAAATAAAATAAGCAATATTCTCAAATGAGTTGGTGTGAACAGCTACAAATCAGTGCATGTGTTATATTACATGATGTACATGTTTGCATGTAAACACATTATTTTGCTTTGTCATGGATGAAAATGTATGTGAATGTCAGCCTTAATATTCCCATCCAAATCATTTGAGATTATTTCTGTATTAGATACGATACCATTAGTGACAGGGCTGACATTCCTGGATGAGTTAGTAAATCTACTGGTGTGGTGCAGGAATAAAGCAGCTAGAGGTCAGAGGTCAAGAAGTCATCACAGCTTGCAACAAAGGGAGGTCAAACTAATGAAACAACACTTACAAATATTTGTTCCCTCACCCTTCCTGATGCACCCAAGTCTGGCGGCCTCCTGTCTGTTCTACGGGAATCTCCCCCTCTCTTCAATTTTTGCCTAACAGAGTCTTTGACCTGGACATCTGAGTTGTTTCGTTTCAAACCTGCTGATGGGGCGGTCATGTTGTCGTCGATGAAACCAAGGGTCTCTGGGGTTGAGCGCTGCCTGGCGTGGTGTGGTGTGAGCTGAAATGGTAGAGATAATAAAGTACAGGTTAATGATATCAATAGTCATCACAGGTTACATGATGCTTCCCAACACATATAAACCTCCTCAATGAATATTAACATTCATGGTGTGACTATGTATGACACATCATCTCATCCAACAAGGCAGTTTGCTTTCTCAATTACCATGCAAAGGGGATCAAAGTTATATTCTAATAAATGTGTAAATATCCAACTATCTTACATCTCAGATCACCCTTGAAATGACTTATGTTTGGGCAAAATATTTTATCACCTTCACTATGTTTCTTGAATACCCACCCTAGCAATGACATTATGATGCATATTTAAGCCATTTGCATAAATCCTGATCATTTACTTTGATTGACTGTTGTGAACACCTATTCATTGGCATAGAAATGAGCACCATTCTCTACAATTGTTGACAATAGTGGTAAATGTAGATGACATTTGATCACAACTTCATGAGTACCTCTATGACCTGAGAAAGGATCACTCCACTGAAATTGTATCCTCCATATCCATCCACCACATTCTGAACAATTAATGTAAATTACTCTTAATTCTAGCTTCGACCTCATTTACCCTTCAAATTACATAAATCTTTGCTACCAAACAATCATTGTATCCCAGGTTCAGGCTAATCATGCCAACACATGAGAAGTAAAATCAATTTTGAAAACCATAACAACCTACTGTATACCCACTGATACATAATTTAGGACTGGTAAATGCCTCCTGAATATTGTTCAGACAACAACATAACTTGAAGAAGGTACAATGCAGGGTACAATAATAAATAAATAAATAAATTTCGGATTTGTATAGCGCCTTTTTCCAGCTAGATCTTGAAGGATTCAAAGCGCTGTAATTTCGCTGCCATGGTGAATCATCACAATCAGATCGCATCATCTAGGCCAGTTGCAGCCGAACCTCAGGCGCAGACCTATCCGCACTTAGATTGTAACATCCACCAATTATCTGTGCAGCTCCCCAAATTCCATTGGGTGAAGAAAGTTTTTGATAACCAAACAACTAATCACCGATTTTTTGAAAGCAGGAGGAAATCGGAGATCCCGGAGAAAACCTGCGAGAGCATGGAATCGGGATAAACCAAGTGCACATGAGTCCTTGGGCGCGCCAGAGCTTGAACCGGGACCTCAGTGGTGCAAAGCGAGGAACTACCGCTCGCTTAACTCGCCTCCCAAAAGCTCATTGGAAGGTTTGTAGACATTTTGGTTCACATCCCACTCAGTATTGTCAGCAATAGGCTTTTATTTTTTCACTCATCTAACTATAGTATTTGCTTTCATACATTATGACGCTATTCCCGCTATCCAGACATTTTAACTGTATTTTTATCTTAGTATCATGCATCCTAATTAATATGCTGCCCTCAACATGTGCAAATTTAGTGTGTGATACCATTTTAAGAAATTCATTTCCTGGTGTATTTCTTTGAATCTTTCATTTAGCAACAAAAGAGGGATCCAAATCTAGCTGAAGCGGGGCAAATTGCACAACCAGGCAAAGCTGGGATGTGTTATGCCAGAATATTAAACATGTCACACTAACTGATGCAATCATTAATTAATCAATGTCACACTAACATTATGCTGCTACATTTGACAGTTCATTTTTGCATACAGTGCCAAGATATACTTCCAGCCAAAGAAAGAGCATTCAAACCACATTTGTAAATAAGAACATGGTATATTTATGTGGGACTCTATCTGCAATTGAGCTAGGTAGGACACTCCTACTTATTATTACACTACCATCAATTATGTGAACACAAATGGTGGAATGACAGCTGACAGCCAGATATTCATTTAGAAAGTAACACAAGAACATTGTTCAATTTAAGTGCCACAACTCTTTAGGTATTTTTTTGGTGCTTGAAATATCTTACGACTATCCACCAGGGTTTGGATATCAGACTTGAATAGTTATCTTTGTGACAGTACTAAATATGTTGTGTTACCCGCATGGTTTTATCACCCATACATGTACATAACCGTAACTCCAGCAGGCTTTTTGGTGGAGGGGAAGGAAAGAAGGAAGGAAGAACACAAAGAGAATTTTTATTTTCTCGGGTGTGGTTTTGAACCCTGACCCCTCGGGCGCTAGACACACAAATTACCATAGCATCGCACAGGGGATAACCTTGGCTGGCCAACCATATGCGCTTTTTGCTGTAGCTTTATGTAGATTTTGGGCTTGTTAGGGTTACCCTAGCTCCCTGCTGTTTTCTTAAATCTGCACCCATGTTCTTACACTAATTACAACCTCAACACTAGTCTCAACCATTACCTTATCCCTTAATGCACACATTAACTATATGTTATATCTAAATATCAGGGAAGAATCTTAAATCCTATTCAATAGGGAGTAAAAGTAAGAACCATGGTTCTTTTGGACATTTTGGTGACTAAATATACCTCAACATATACAAAAACTCAGTTTGGCATACTTTCTGCACCATGTAGGCAGGGCCTAAGTGGTCTCAATAGTGAACCTAGATACAGAATTACAAGGCTGAATTAGGGAATGAATGTCCTTGCAGAATGTGCCATTTACAATAATTGTTATTACAAGAATAGCTACAAGCACCTTGTAACATCGATATCGGTTATCATCAAACAATGATCACAGCAATCCACACAAATTTATATTGATTATATTCAGGTACCAGTGCAAACCATGCAATGTGTGTGCAGTGGGCATGCACATGTAACAATGTGTGAGGAGGGGTGGCGTGTAGGGGTGTGTGGGAAGGTACATTCAGATAACTGTAGACACACACCAACTGTGATGTCCTTGGTAAACATGCATATAAGACCACGTTTTGTTGGCCGGTATGCGGGGGTCAGGTCTTTATTGGATAGTAAAATTTCAAGTGGTTCCACAATTTGGTGCCAAATTTCATATATAAAAGTCTTTGTTCAGATAGGTCCAATCCTAGGTTCTCGTTTGCTAGTCTGTGGGGTGTGTATGTATGTATGTGCACAGTGCATTTGTATCCTGCATTCAAAATGCAGAGTTGCGCATATTTACTTACACACATACAAACTGTGGAACCTGATCCAAATGTGGAGCTCCATGGTTGAGTTAACATCAAAAAACAGTGTCTTTGTGCCATTTGTGATTATGAACACCTACCGGTACACGGTTAGAATGTGGGTGTGTGTAACTCCACTGTTGAAAACTTCACATTTGGGGTTTATACCAGAGGGTGTGTTCTTGTGTATACAACACCCTACTCCTTATTGCAGAAAAATACAGTACTATTTTTTTGGATTCAAGAAATATTAAAAATGAAACATAGAACTAACTAAAGGATTAGGATTTAGCTAACTGGCAATGAAAGTCAAATTTTGATATTTCATCAATTCTTGGAAAAAAGAGCCAAAACATGTGTGTCTTCATATACTGTGACAATCAAGCCAAGTTGTAAAAATATTAAAATTTGACTTTTATCACCGGTTACTAAGAACTAAATGATTATGATTTATTTGTGTTTCATTTGGTAAAAGAAGATCAGATATTTAAATTCCAAAATATAAGTGCTGTATTTTTCTGGAATCAGGAGTAGGGCATGCATGCACATACATGTATGCCTGCATTGTCGGGATATTTTCTCACTTCATATGTGTATCATAAACTGTACTCGGAAGCCAATTCTTGCAGAAAGTACCACTCAATTAGAAAATGAGAATCCTCTATACTGGGGGCAAAATAAAAATGGGGGGGGGGGCCAAGACAAAACAATGTCCCGGTTGCATAATTTTGACTCGCTCTTATTGGTGGGATATATACATACCATGTTTTAGAGGGACTGTATATGTAAAGTCCTCGCGCTTCCAAAAAAGGCTTTATTGGGACAATTTGTGTGTATAGTGAGCAAAAATGTCTGTAATTTACACAATTTTTATCCATAATCGGGGTGAATTTTGGTGTCAAACAGGCTCCTTGCCCCTTTTCTTTTCCCTTGCCCTCCCGATTTTCTCTTTCATTTTTTGTCGGGGGGGCCACTCTGCCCACCTGCCCCCACTTGATACAATGTGATTCCAATATCCATATAACAACGGACAACAAAGATAGTTGTTCACAAATGGCAGCATTTCCATTTTCTTTGTAAATTTTCAAATACATCAGGAATGAACACTCGCAAAACTGTTGAACCATCATGAGCCGGTTTCAAAAGCAGTTTTGAGTAGCTGACAGCTCAACTTCTCATTTTTTTTTTAATGTAAATTATCATATGTTGCTCTCAAATTAAGTCATATGGAATTGAGTGCTATTATATCAAAATGAGCAGAATAATTCATCTATGAATGCTATTGATTTCCTTATTGCGTGTTAATTTTGTCAAGAAATTGCCTCAAGATTGTGCAAGTATTGCTATGTGCACAGTTTATTGAGTGTACATTGATATAGTTGGGTCACGAATATTACTTTATGTTAGCTTGGTTGTGCAAGTATATGGATGTGTGTGTGCATGTGCAGTACACTTACCCTTGGGACCCTGGAGTCTGATTTTCTCCTGTTGGGCTGTGAGTGAAAAGGAAGGCAGCAAAATTGGCCAGTTACCAAAATAGAAGGATCACCAATAATGAGAACATCAACAGAAAATGATTCTTGCTTCAGGATTGCAGTCTTGATACATTAGATATGGATTTGCACCAGTGTTCATTGTAGGGATTTTGCTATTCAGCCATTTTGACCATTAACTCAATTTTTTGGCCCAAGGCTTTGGCTAATTTGGAATGAAAACCTGTTTTTTCCTTTTTCTTCCTGGAAGACTTTGCACCAAGTCTGGCAAGTCCTGCTCAGATCATGCACCATACAGCTTTAGGCCAAAAAAAAAAGTTGTTTGCTTGCCCTCGTCCGACCGACCGTCTCGGCAGTCCCGACCGTAGAACTTTTTTTTTGAAAAAGTTTTTTTTTTATTGCGATTTTCCCAAAATGGCATGTATTTTTCGCCTGAAAACCGATGATTTAAAAGAAACGTTGTAAAATACCATATCCTGCATGTTTACGTGTCCGGCTGTACCTGACTGTCGGGTTCCGCAATTTCGTATACCGTCTAAGCTCTAATACAATTTGCTATCCACCTGCACATTTCGGACGGCGCATCTAGGGATGAGTTTATTTACAGGCAAAATATAACCGTGCATATCGTGCAAGAATGGATACAATATAGCAGATGTTAAAATATGGTAAAAGTAGATAAAATTTGAAAACAGTTGTACCAGATATTCATTTCTTGTTTATAAATATTTAGATTCATGATATTTGTTCAGATCGACTAGGAAGTAACATTGCACTATTTTTTCAACATGTTTGTTGAGGCTACTTTTATTAAGAGCACAAATCGCTCGGTATAAATATGATTTCACTTTAAACATGGCGGACACAACACGAGTAGCGCTATCTGTACAGGTGAAGCAAGGGACCGAACACGCTGATTAATATGATAGTTTTGAAAAGCATAAAACACTACATGTAGGAGAATTGTACACTTCATTAAACGTAGGCCTACATGTAGAAGAGCTACAATTGTTTAAGGTGCAAGTGGCAAGCACAGATGCTGGACCATGGCGTGATGTTGCTGCTACGGAAATGCTTGAACCATTAATTGCATTCGGTATTCGCCATGTCTGTTTCTGGGAAGCGGAAAGAAAAAAAAAAAAAACTTTTCCCGACCGACCGACCTAATTTTTAAAATCCATTCGAGGGCAAGCAAACAATTTTTTTTTTTTTTGGCCTTAGCAAGAACATTAATTCACACCAATATGCGAGTTGTTTTTAAAAAAATGGTGAATATGATAGCACCAATTAACATTGACAAAATGAAACCCATCAAACAGACACAAATAAACATTCACACACCTAGAATTTTTATACCATACATTCATTCCTGCAAGAGCTACATTGTAGGTTCATGTACAATTAGACACTAATAACTGTGAGCTATCTGTTTTGAGGTCATTGCTGGAAATCAGAAGGGTTTGTTTTGGGCTCAGTGCTCCCAAGGAAAAATACTGAAGCCCAACACAAACCCTAACAATTTTACGCAATGGCCGTAAAACAGATGGTGCAAAGTTATTATCATTCATTACTAACATTTTACATTTTTGCCATTAGTTTCATGAAAGTAACACAATTTTTTGCTTACAAGACTATTGAAAATTTATCTTCCTTTTACTATTTTAATGCCCGATCAACAAGTACGCTGGCTTACTCATGGTAATTACACAGGCTTGTTTTTGTGTTAAGAAACAATACGCAAACGCTGGTTATTTATGAGTGAGATTGGAACAATTACACATTTTACAGTCAATTGTGAGATATTAATGACCTGCATTTACATTTGTGTGTTTACAAATAATAACATATCATTGGACCTCACGCATCGTGTATATTCATGAGGTTATGAATATTACGCATTGACATTGTGGGTGTAAATATTGCATTGTGGAGGGTATTGTATGAAAACCCTTTACAAACATGTTTTTAAAACTATTTCTTACCAGCCCTATGGGCTAAAATGCACTTGTGGGTATACACCCATACATGTAAGCCCATTTACACCCATTATGTAACTTTGTGCATATTTGTAGCTCTTGTAAGCTCACCCACTCATATTCAGAAACAAGTGTATACAAACATACACATCTGTGTGGGTTCATGCACCTCACTCGTACATAGACATACTGCACAACCCTAACATCCCGACACACACACTTCATTGAGGTGACATAGGTTTTACATACCACAAGATGAGATTGCTAGCAATGATGGATGATCCTCATAAAACACTACATCAACCACAAGGAACACTGATTAACTATATGTGTTTCATGTATAATGCCCAATTGCAGGGCGACAGTGAAAACAACTGCAGCACATCACTATAACACAATGGCTGGGAGACATAGACAATACAGGGGTTTCCTTTTACATTGACCACCTTTACTGTGTAAACAGAGGATCACATGAACACTAACACAGCAAAACCAAAATATACAATTCTTTTCAACTTCAACACATGGTGCCAACTTCAATAACCAGCAGCACAGGTAAAGTCTTTATGTTTACATGACACAGCTACCTAAGATTTAGTAGCAGTACTGTATCCCTTGGTATTCAAAGTACACAACTCAGGACTACCAAGGGTTGCACTGTAGTATATTATGTGATCTAATTAGATGAAAGTCGAACAAGACATTTTTCATGAAAAATAGTGTTATAGTTCATCAGGATTATAAAGGTTTGGGTTCATTTGATCCATATGCTACAGTGGTCCAAGGTGATCATCTTGAATACACCTGGTGTACACTTACAAAATCCATACCAAGCATCACGCATCATTACCCTTTCAATTTTTCTAGTATTATCAACTTATGAAACAATTCTCTATCATAAGCATTGGGTAACATTTTCAGAACATAGAGCAAACACATTTTCAAATGTTAAGTAGTGCATAACTGTTCTGACTGTGGATGTCAAAATGTTAGCCAGTATCACTACCAATAGTCATCCAAAGTCAATAGTATGTGCTTCTGCTGGGCTGCAAATGGTTATCAACATAACCAACATTCAAAATTGTATGCCAACCCCACCTACTCATTGGGCCCCCACTGATAGGTAGCTAGGCCTACTCCCTATTCCAGACAAATACAGCACTAATTTTTTGGGATTAAAAAAATATCACCCTGTTTTGCCATATGAGACATAACTAAATCCTAAACCTTTAGTTAGTCCTAAGTAGCAATAAAAGTCAAATTTTAATATTTGGCCAATTTTTGGTAACAAGGGCCAACAACATGCATTTTAGGGCATTTTTTTATGCTGTGACAATCAAGCCCAAAGACTTGTACTAAGACTAATTTCAGTTTACGCATTCTAATTTTTGGAAAAGACATGTTTCATTGTTATAACCAACCATTAAAGTAAAGCTTGTGAAGGGTGATAAGCAATATTATGTACTGTAATCTTTATGAAATCAGACCCAGATAATAATCAGTTTTGAATCAGACAAGCTGTTGCAGTCAAGTTGATGATATTGATACCTACACTACTTTTGGTGTAACATAATTGACTTACATCAGCAGCAATCTGTTCATCCATCAACAAGTCACTGTTGTCAGGTGCATTTGATATAATTGTTGGTATAACAGCCTACAATGAGCAATAAAGAGAGAACATACTGTCATCATTCTGTTAAAATCAGGTTACAATATTAAGCTCTAGTAGTAAGGGGTGCTCAATCACATTACTCAAGTCACCCACCTTCACACATTATTATGTTTTGATGAGTCCAAGTGTGTGAAAATATTGGATCCAAAACATATTGATAAAATTTGATGCTTTACGCCCAATATTTATTGGTCTCGCTAAATGTCTTGTCCAATATTCTAAAACTCATAGCTTGACCAAAAAAATATGGGCTCAATCAATCCAATTTTATATCAGTATTTTTGTGGGGCCTGAGAGCACATTTTATATTTTTTCATATTTTTGATATTTAACTGTATGTAGCTGGTAGGAAAAGTCGATCTTCATATGAAAATTGTGACCTTTTGTACCAAAGATATACATTTTTTCCCCAAAACACCTATCCAAGCTCTTAAAGTAACAGGAATTTGTAATTGTGACGTTATAAAGAGTGAAGATTATTTGTAACTTTACATACAGGATGAGTTACTTGTCATGGTTCTATGGAAACAACTCCTCAAAGTATAAGCTTCCAGAAGATTTACTCCTTTCTATCCCACACTTATTTCTGGGTACCTCATGAAAAGTGCTGCAGTAAGTTACCTACAAAGCAGCCTACACAGTCGATATACCAATCAAACTACACATACCTCACCATACCTTGGGATAAAATCCTGTATACTTTGTGTAGTTTTACATCACATTCAATGTCTCCTTGAATACTTCTCTAGCCAAGTAAAGAATTGGCTAAGCAAGCTTTACCACTCAAACATCACACATCATTAGTTTGTCCCCATATATCTTGTAGTAACTGCCAAATTTGCATTCACATTGTCGGATGTACGCGTGGCAGAACTTGGTCAAGTAGACAGGAGTAGTGGCAGTGTGAATGACGGTTAGCGCAAGTTCTGCCAGGCATAAATCTGATGATTTACGTCAAAAGTAGCGAGCTAGGTGTAATCGCAATGTGAACACTGCTACGCCTGGCACCCGGTGAAAAGGTCACAGAAACACTGGTTACTCCTACCAGAAGTGAATCCTTGGTGGAACTGGACGGTGTAGTACAATGTACTAGGAGCAGGCTAGGTGTGGACACATGGTAGGAGTAGGGAAAATAATTGTCAACTTTTTTTTTATCACTGTTAGCATAAGTTTACGCCAGGTGCAACTCAAAATGTGAACATGACTAATACTACTTAAAATGTTGGTATCTCCATTAATACTGCTGCAGGGAGTTTAGATGTAGCCTACTTGAGGGGATATCAAACAACCCATAACACTCATCATCAACACTAGCTCCTTGTTACTTACTCACACCTCTAAAATAGGCACTGTCACCCTGCTGATACACAATCCAAATTTATACTCAAATCATGCTTCATGTAATTGATGTTGACCATCCTTAATATAGGTCTCTCAAAGATATACATAAATGTGTATTTCAAACTGACACAATCAATTACTGCATATCATACCTTTGGATAAGCCCCTGCTCTGTATGCTTTCTGCAGCTGCTGCTCCTACACTCGTATTCTGGTCTGTATACCATTCAACTCTTTCTGTAATTTTTCAGTTGGGTGAACGTTGTATTCTGTTCTTTGTTTCTGCAAGAGAAAAGGGGTATTGTATTCTTTGATTAGATAGATTTTCAGGAAAGAAAGGTAAAATGTTGATAAGGAAAACATGAGAGCTTGCTGCTTTCATAACATTTGGCTTTTCACCACTTTTCACATTTTCAATCACCAGAAGATACAATAAATTCACAAACTTCAACAGTCTTTCCACCAACATCAATTTTTTATGCTGAAAATGTAAAAAGTAAAAGATCCTGACTGCCTAAGAATGACCTGAAGATTTCAGCAAGGTTTTATAGCCATGGGTATAGCACTGTTACATAATATACATAGTAACATCTTCTATCCGCAAAAGAAACTACTTTGCTTTCATCTATATCAACTATGTTGTTAATTTACAAATAACACTGTTGAGTTTCTAATGCTATCAACAAAAGTGTTTTCAAGAGAGAGGTTGTCTGATAAAAAAAAGCTCACTGTCCATCAGTGTCTTTGCTAGCCATCTCAAGGAGACTGCCTGCCTCTCATTTATTAGATGGGCAAACACTCCAAACAGATATTGACTAACTTTTATTTGAATCTATTGATGGTTTTAAGAATGCAATAGACAAATCTTGATTTTAAGATTTTCCAAATTCTCCAAGATATCAAATATACAAAATATCAATTCAGCAGTGCATAACATCTTATAAGACCCACATTTAGTTGAATAATATTAGTTATAAAAACAATGAAAAATGAAATACAGTTGTTGTTTTCTGAAAACATGCGACACGCAACCCAGAATTGACTTTGCTGTGCCTAAAGGTGCATCCACATTGTAATATTACCCAGTGCCACTTTCATTACTTTGGTCATTTCAATGAGACTATCTGAAAGAAGGCATCTGTCGTGTGTCACACATATCATCAGCACCAGGGTAAGCATCTATCTATTTTGCCATTAAAAAATGATTAAACTGCTCTGATTACCAAATACATGTACAAGAGTTCAATTTAACAAGGATAAAATTATAATGATTGTAACAAATTAATTTGAATTCTGTAACCTCACACTGGACAGAGAATCTGATGATTAATGTCAGTCCTTAGATCTATTCTTAAAAAGATTGACAAAATTCAAGCCCTGATTTCCTCTACTAAACTCCCCACCCAATCTGCTAAGGGTAAAATTAAGACTCATCTTGACCATGTAAGTCTTTGAAGTAAATAATTGCATGAATCTATCAAATAATATCATGTAAAGCATGTTTCTCCCAGTCTCATTTATATGTTAACCCTTGCACTAATGTTCCTGTCCACAATGTTTTCAGATAAAATAAAAACGGTAAAACTACTACTAATTCAATACTAAATTTGATTGACTTGGTTGGAGTGCTGATACAACAAAAGTTTGCTGATAGAAATTAAATTGATATTTGTCCCTTTTCACACAAATGTCCATCTCTGTAACACTGTAATATAGTTAATGTATCTAGGCAATGTACTTAAGGTACTCCACTTTTGACATAAAAAGCTGTAGAACACATTTCCAAATTGTGCCGGCAGACGGTACAGCTCTGTCATCATGGTTTAATTATTGGCATCTTTGATAAGGTCAAAGCAATGCAGGCCTGCACTATGAATAACATCCAACATATATCCATGATGTGATTCCTCCTTGATATACACATCATTCTGCTCATCTTCCAGTAAACACATGTCAGTCCAATGTTGCTATATCAAAACATACCAATTGAGCACAATTGCACAGACATACAGTTGGATTTTATTGTGAATTTTCCTGTCATAAATTCATAATTGCTTTTTTGAACAAGTAAAAGCAATTGACCATGTGCAGCATTATATAAATATCAAGTAACTCGGTCAGATAGATTGACACAAAACAATGCAATACCCATTGAAACATTACATTAAGTGGGTCAGATCAAGATGGATGGGAATAGGGAAACACAGACTGCACACCCACACCAAGGTCAATTGGAATGAATTTTAAAGTGGTGCGGCTCAAAGTGGGGGTCTTCAAGCCCGAGCACTTTTGAAAATGGATGTATAATTTTAAAGGCAAGTTAATAGAACTAAACTGCTGAACTATGACATTACATTCACATTTTTTGTGTCAATTTGTTTATTTTTATTTTTTTATACTTTTTAGGCTGAAAAGTGGTGCAGACATGGCATAATCTGTCGCAGCAGTTCCGACGGGCCTGCCCACACCTGCATGCACACCCCTATGATACACGACCTATACACCAGTAGACGAGGACCTACTCCATATTCCAATAAAATACAGCAATCATTTTTTGGAATTATTTTTGTCAAATGAAAGAAAGCTAAATCCTAATCCTTTAGTTAGTTCTAAATGGTAATAAAGGTCAAGTTTTAAAATTTTGCAATTTGAGGGAAAATAGGCCAAAACGTGCATCTTTGTATGTTTTCTTACAATTACAGGGTGTCCCAGAATGATCTATACTGGAAAAGTTGAATTTTTTTGGGTATGAAGAGCATTACTATTGGTAGTTTTGTTTTAAATTCTGTAATCTACATATATTTTAGATTTTAGAAATTGGACGTTTCTAATAGAAGTTATAGGATATTGCGTAAAAATGGTGAATTCCATGTTTTGACAAAACAGCCTATTTTGAAAACCTGCAAAATTACTAACTGTTCAGCACAAAGTTATATGGAAAATGTTATGGAGGTACATTTATGTCCTGTTCTTACTTCCACAAAAAAGTCGATATCTATTGATTATTTATGATGTTACGAAGCAATCCTTGTATGGAATAAAGGATTTGTTAAGCTTGAGTGACCTTATACTATTCTTTCTTTGGTGGCAGTTTTGAAGATAATTATTGCAACGTGCCAGTTGCATCATTTTAAATGCCGGCAGAGATTTGGATTTGTCATAACAGTATAGAGAATGTTTGTCCTTAGAGTCGCCACATATATTTATGTCAACAGTATACTGGCAAATCCACAGCTATGTAATGGAGAACAATAAAATTTACTGCGGAGTATCCTTTAGGAAGTTATATCCTCTGTGATGACATTTTTTGGTAAAAATTGTGATAAAATCACATTTTAGCATCTTATTATTGGAATGTTTCACTTAATCCCATATCAAGAATGATTTTTTTCAAACATGGTATAGATCATTCTGGGACACCCTGTATAACCACAAAATTCTATGACTTGGCACAAGTCTAATTATTCCAAATCTTGATTATAGGCTAAGAGGTAGCTCATAATTAATACTTAATGTTATTTTTGATTAACTGGTTATGAAAGAGATCAGAAATATTTCCAAGAATTAGAATGCTTAATTTGAAATAGGTCTTTGAACAAGTCTTTGGGATTGATTATCACACTATACCAAAACATTGACCAAAAAAATTAAAATGTTACTTTCAATGCCATCTTACTAAAGGATTATGATTTGGCTTTGTTTTACTTGGCAAAACATATAATCCAAAAAAATTAGTGCTGAATTTTTCTGGAATGGGGAGGATTTTCAGACCCAGGACCTTTAATTTGGAGTTTGGACCTATCTACACCATGGACCTGCTTGAAGTTACTATCCAACTGAGACTTGACCCTATACCAGCAATGAGCACAGTGGTGGGTGAAAGGAACCAAGGGTATCAATGGTTGGTGTGTGTGTGTGTGTCCATGATTATCACAGTGTTTCCTCGACTGACTGTGTTAACAAACACTAGGTACGTTGTGAAATATGTAATTATTGGTACAAAACAACATTGCAGGGGTATATATTTTGACAGAATGGGTTATTTTTTCCATAACTTACTTTTCAAGAGATGTTAATATTTCCATAACTTGACATGTTTTCAATACAATGGGTACAAGCATTTTCTTGTTTTTTCTTTCTGTAACTTCCAAAATTGCTTATTTTCTTTCTCCAAACTGTAGCTCCTGTAAGAGTGAGCCCCCCCACACACACACACACATCTAGGTAGTTTAAAATACAAACTACCACTTTCTTTTGCTACCATGGATGCTGTGGAAAAATTCTTATTCTAGTACCATACACTATAGTGTTTAAGCGAGGACCTTTTTTAACTATTTAACAAGACACATATGCTGCACCTAAATGACAACAAAATTCAGATAAATATAATTATTTGATATGCACGTCATCTACCCTTTCCTTTGCTGGCTTTTTCCCCCTTTATTTCTTGATATCCGCATCATTAGTTATATGTCGTTTACTGCCAGTGACCATTACATTGACGTCATTAAAGACATGCACATATGCATGATTCAGATCATCTTTTAGCAGGGCTTACAATGTGATCAGCAAGTAAGTAAATAAATATATTTATGGTGGTGAATGCTCAACAGAGCTCAACTACTTGGGTTCCAATCTATTAAAATGATCTACACAAGTATGTGATGCAAAATGACTTGATGTAAAATCACTTGTTTATTGCATTATACTGTACATTTTTTGCCCTTTTCCAATTTGAACTATTCCATTTGTTTTTAAATTTGCAATTCTAAGCTTCTTTAAATTTGACGTATACACAAAAGGAATGTATTCTTGTGTTGTTATTTTTGTAGCTTGAATGTGAAAATAAATATAGCTTGAAAACTCTCACTTTTACAGTAGCCCAGACTGGTCAAATTCTTTGGCACGTCACATTTTTTTCCTGTATGAATGTAAAGCTGAACTGTTAATGCAATTTGGATGGATTTTTCAGCATATGATCATCTATTAAATGAAAATTAGTGTTTTAAAATAGGGACAGCGGTCCCAAATAGGTAATCAGAATGATGAGGGTACTGGGTGGTGAATTACAAAATAGGGACAGCGGTCCCAAATAGGTAATCAGAATGATGAGGGTACTGGGTGGTGAATTACAAAATAGGGACAGCGGTCCCAAATAGGTAATCAGAATGATGAGGGTACTGGGTGGTGAATTACAAAATAGGGACAGCGGTCCCAAATAGGTAATCAGAATGATGAGGGTACTGGGTGGTGAATTACAAAATAGGGACAGCGGTCCCAAATAGGTAATCAGAATGATGAGGGTACTGGGTGGTGAATTACAAAATAGGGACAGCGGTCCCAAATAGGTAATCAGAATGATGAGGGTACTGGGTGGTGAATTACAAAATAGGGACAGCGGTCCCAAATAGGTAATCAGAATGATGAGGGTACTGGGTGGTGAATTACAAAATAGGGACAGCGGTCCCAAATAGGTAATCAGAATGATGAGGGTACTGGGTGGTGAATTACAAAATAGGGACAGCGGTCCCAAATAGGTAATCAGAATGATGAGGGTACTGGGTGGTGAATTACAAAATAGGGACAGCAGTCCCAAATAGGTAATCAGAATGATGAGGGTACTGGGTGGTGAATTACAAAATAGGGACAGCGGTCCCAAATAGGTAATCAGAATGATGAGGGTACTGGGTGGTGAATTACAAAATAGGGACAGCGGTCCCAAATAGGTAATCAGAATGATGAGGGTACTGGGTGGTGAATTACAAAATAGGGACAGCGGTCCCAAATAGGTAATCAGAATGATGAGGGTACTGGGTGGTGAATTACAAAATAGGGACAGCGGTCCCAAATAGGTAATCAGAATGATGAGGGTACTGGGTGGTGAATTACAAAATAGGGACAGCGGTCCCAAATAGGTAATCAGAATGATGAGGGTACTGGGTGGTGAATTACAAAATAGGGACAGCGGTCCCAAATAGGTAATCAGAATGATGAGGGTACTGGGTGGTGAATTACAAAATAGGGACAGCGGTCCCAAATAGGTAATCAGAATGATGAGGGTACTGGGTGGTGAATTACAAAAAAGGGACAGCGGTCCCAAATAGGTAATCAGAATGATGAGGGTACTGGGTGGTGAATTACAAAAAGGTTAATGACCTAGTTTGATATCAAATTGGGTGGATTGAACACAATACTGAGCCATTCCATGTCAACTCCTGGGATGTGCACCGCAGCACCTCTTCAATTTTTTTCTTTTTCTGTGTGGTGGTAGATATTGATGGGAAAGTAAAATCCTGAAAATTTGAGCTTCATATGCTATTTCGTTTTCCTGTGGCATCAATTTGAAATTTAGGGGGATCAGCGTCAAAAATGTGTCGCAACGCGAAAGAAGATGTTTAGAGGTCCATAAATGTATGAAGGGAACCCCCTAAAACTTTGAAAAGTATGTATCCTGGGGTACTTAATTGTGTAGAGTTCAAATCTGGCATCAGAAAACTTGTAACTCCTTAACTTTAAAAGATATAGGGCCCTCAAAATGCAACTTTGTCCATCCAGGACCAACTTCGGGGGGTCAGAACTCCAAAAGTAAAAATAATTTTTTGTCAATTTTTTTGCCAGTCGGAACCCTTTGGTAGGACATTACTCTTATCCAATAATGAGTCAATTAGAATAATTTTAGCTGAGATATTACCCATGCAAAACTCCAATAGTACATTTTTTGTACATTTTGACCCCCTGAAAACCAATGTCAGACATTTTGCCCCACCATCAACTTTAGGTATGTTGAAAATATGTTCTTGGACAACATTTCTGAGAAATAGTGGCTTGGGGTCTCGATGACTTTGCATTAAAAACATCAGTTAGGCTTGCCTACTTACATAGGAGTCATTCCAGCCATATCAACAAAAAGGGTTGGTTGGTCAGTGGTCATCCCCTCAATTTTGGCTGAAAATCATTTCTAGCATACCTCTATGAGCATAATGAACATTTTTACAGTGGTTATTTTTCCACACCTTAATTTTCAAGAGATGTTTATATTTCTATAACTTTTAATGGGTACAAGGGCCGTTTTCTGCAACTTATGAAGCTGATATATATTGTATACCTGACACAGCCCCTTGAATCCTGCATCACATCCACCATTATTAGATTAAAAAAAACAGCTTTTAACCATCTTTAACATCATGAGATGTTGCTGTTGATAAGGAACGATTACTTCACCATTTTCTTACGTAAAAACTTAATTTAAGTTGTGTTAAGGATACCATAGAAATTCCATCGGCAAGCATATGCCTAAATGAGTATTTTTGTTGTTTGGGTTTTTTTGTCAGAAGGATGAAAGGAAGACATCATCTACAAAAATATTATTTGCAGTGTGAGCAACTATAATACATTACTAATACAGGCATGTATTATTGCAACACCACTTGTAATGTTTTTGTGGAGGATGTCCTTTCATCTTAATTGTTAAAAGATGCTCATTTAGAGGCACATATGCTTGTAGATGGAATTCTATGGTTTGCAGTCATTATGAAACACAGGAAAAATGTTAACATAAAAATGAGGGAAGTCCCTGAGATAAACTTATCTTCCAAATATATTGCTTTATTTATCTTCCAAATATATTGCTTTATTTTGTTTGCCAGTAGGGCTGTTGTCGACAAGGCTGTTGTCAACAATACTGTCAACAAAGAAAATGTCCCGATTGTCGACAAGCATGGACTAATTGTCAACAAGGACTAGCATTAAAAATATTAGAGATAATCTTAAGTTAGATCATTGATCAGCAGTATTTACCACAAAATAACTTCCAGGTATAAAAAAAAGTAATAATTGTGCATAAAATGACAATGACATGGTGGATTAATAGACTTCATTTTGAAGTGGTAAGATTTGATTATGTGTAGTAGATAGTGATGTGAGCATTACATGGTCTCTGAACTGAATATTTGGACATTATTGATGTATTGCTTTGTCCACAACTTGCTGACGTCAGATCTTGAGATTTGACGATTGTCGACAATGGAAGTTCTACTCGACGATAGCCCTACCATGTAGCATTGATTCATTTGATCATCATATTTGCAGCAATAAGTTATAAAACCCATGGAGGAAATATATAAAGCATAGCAGCAAATAGCATGTCCAATCAGCGCATCACTAACTCAATAACTACCATGTTAACAGCAGTAGGAAACATTCAACATTTCAAAAATAGATTTTTATCATCAGTTAGCTTTCCTTATCTGATGTAAACAACACATTATGTCAGGATTTCTTGAGAAATATATTTTATAATAAGAATTCTACTTTTATTATATTGCTCAAAATAAAACTTTCCATATTTGGTTAAAATTGGTCCAGAATTGGCCTCAAAAACAGTGAAAATATGGTTGAAAACATGTTACTCTGAGATTTGCACATTTTACCTATACTGCTTGCTATTTTGCAGAGATTTTTAAGCACCTTTTTCAGATGCTGTGCAAGAAAATATTCCCTTTCTTTTATCAAGCACTGCCCAGCTCTAATAAGGGCAGGGGCATAGCAAGAGCCTCGAGGGCCCATGGACAAGGAGCAGTGCGGGCCCTTTTAACATTTTTTTATCAGCCCTTATTTCATTTTTGCTTTTTCTCTGGGCCCCTGAACCCTCGGGGCCCATGGACTTTGTCCACCCTGTCCTCCCGCTTGCTACGCCCATGATTAAGGGGGTACTACACCCCTGGCCAATTTTTGCATTTTTCTCAAAAATTATAGCACATTGGTGACAAGTAAGATATGTATATTATAGGGGCAAGGACCACAACTACTGCAATGAAAATTCAGCAACTCAAGGCAAGTAGTTATTGATTTATTGATCAAATATTGTTTTTCCCTCATTTTGACTGTAACTCCGAACTGGTGTCTTTGCTGAAATAAAATTTCCAGCGCAGTAGTTGTAGTCTTTGCCCCTATAATATATGTATCTTACTTGTCACCAATACGCTATAATTTTTGAGAAAAATGCAAAAATAGGCACAAAATTGGTCAGGGGTGTAGTACCCCCTTAAGCAGTATTTGTGACCTGACAGTCATAAATGTATTTAAAAATTGTCACGAAAAAAATAGACTCACTTGAATAGTACCTACAACCATCGAGCATATGGCCAATGCCAAGTGCTGTAATTGAAGTGTCCAAATCCTTATTTATATTATGGTACACCCACCTGCTATCTAATGATTGTTAATACTATGTTATGCTCTGAAATATAGATAGAGCTGGCCAATCTGTCTGTTCAAATTATTGCTCTATATGGCTGGGATGGATCACATATTGCAAGCTGAAAAATATATCCCGAAAATTAGATGTACATCAATTCACTGTCATAACTTAGTTGTAGGTTCATGCTTTGACTTGCACACACGTGCCATAGAATAACACAGCTCCTTGTTTCCACTACACACCTACGGACTCTTCCGATTACAGTGTCATGCAAGGCTTTATACAGGGTGTCCCTCAAACAATTGTTCCATCTGAATCTTGCACTTTGAGTATTGTAATGCCAACCCAAACAGAATCAATAATTTATCACATACTAAACAAATTTTAAAAATTGATCGCTCCATTTTTTGGACTTGTTAGCCATAATTTGTTTCAAATTTTATATGCTTTTTTCCCAAAAATCTCGAAAGTCCTTGGTTTCTTTAGTCATCACCAAATCAATACAGTTTAGTATAATCCAGAAGTCTGCCCCCTTCATACACCACTAAATCATATGTTTAGTCTCCCCTTGGCAATATGCACATTTGAAACCATATCACTTTATTTCAAGAAGCACAATCGCCCCATCACACATTTTGACCATTATTTTCATTACAAACCAAATGAACTGTGACAGCAAAGCATATGGGACTGTCATCAAGACACAACATAAAGCACATGTCAAAATTATGCAGTGTGACCATACCAAATCATATGAAATTCATCTTTGCAAATAACACATAGGCCTAACTCCTATTACATGACACCTCTATCATATAATATATAACCCTAGCTAGCTGACAAAGTTATATAATAGCACTGATTGGATGACACAAATCATCACAAAGTGATGTGTGTGAAAATCAGTGTTGATTGGATCAAGAAATGAACATCGTTTGTTGAGAGTAGGCATCTAAACATCCCTTGTTTGAATGTGGCCAAGTAATAAAAAAAATAATATCAACATGTGCAGAGTTTTGTTAGGTGCAGCATGATATCTCACTTGTGTAAAAACAAATCAGAACTACAGAGAAGTTCATGATTAAACAAAATCTGGTGAATTCAGACAGGTTATGCGGTGTAATACTGCATAGCCTAACATGTTCCACTCATCTGAAGTCAGTGGCAGTCAGTGTGCCAACCATTGATAAGCAGCAGCATTATATTGCAGTCTTTTGGCTGATACAGATTTAAACATATCCTTTCAGACAGTAAATGACTCTGCATGTTATCAAATCACACCAAATTCCATGCATTTCTCGATCATTGCTAATTTGCATTACACGTGTGGTACAGCAGCAAACCCAGTTCTCCTAATGTACAGAAATAATGTCAACATTTTAAACAATGATTATTTTCAGGTGTATTTTTTGTTTTTGTAGATTGATAATGCTAGCAGCATATGCCCATGGCTAATTCAAATCAAGAACCTGCACAGGCAGGAAGTAGGGCAAGCAGACTCTGCTATTTATCCTTCTCATAGCTACACACAAACTAATCAAAGTGAACAGAAACTCCTGCAACATGATATCCCTAAAACACTGCATATCCAAACAAAATGTTCAGCAATAATACATGGGAATAAATTGAAAATATACATAAAATGGCTAGCTACACAAAGCAACCTTTCAGCAGCAAATTGAAACGAGTCTTACAATTCTACACTAAGTGTGCGTAGCAGTCTGTTTGCAGTAGATTGTGTATAAAGTCTTGGTATCATCACATCAGCCTGAGAATTTCTCAAATATTTTCCAATTTCCATTATGTTGTACACTGAAAATAAACCTTTTTTTTATTACGACTATATTATCACTCTATAAAGAAAACAGCATCAAACAATATGTGTATTGCTTTTCTGCCCCCTATAAGTTTCTAGTTCCTCAATAGATTCCTTGAAACAAAATAGTGTGCAGCAAGGTTGGTCTACATATTCACTGCAGATTTCATGCAGAGTTCCCAAGTAAAGACAATAGCAGCAATTCTTTTTATTTGCTACCTTGTAGATTTCCTGCAATTGAAACATGACCTTAAATATTGCTCAATTATTTCCTCCAAATATAATTATACCCTAATAATGTTCACAAAACTGCCAAGTGGTCTACCAGGAACTACATGTACAATGGAAGTTGCTGAGAGCAATTATCTGACACATAGTTAAATCACATGAATTATGTGTCACCTTAGTGGAATTCAGTGCAGTTCAATCATGCCTCGAAATTGCACAAATTCTTACTCCATATTGTAGCAGTGCCAAGTAGCCAATTAGTTGTAGTGCTAATAGTGCTATATCATATGTATTGCATTCAGATCCTGCCCATACTTGGTACATTTAGTATCACTTTCAATCAAACACAACTAATCAAATTTTCATTTGTAATAATCTTGTATTTAATAATACTGGCAGTGTCTGTGGGGGCCCATAGCCAGTAGGAGCTAGGAAAGGGGTGGATGCCCCCAAACCTTCACCCAAGTCCACCTCTCTGCACAAATGTGCCTAGAAATATCCCAATAAACACACAAAATGAGGTACCAAATGGCTTCAATCTGGACATCATTTCACAACTTCTGAGTGGGGAACATGCCCGTCAGACAAGCCTGTGCCGTGCAAACGCGATGTGCAGTGCGTGAGTGCCGAAGTCCACTTTTACCATATATTCGTCCCTCCCAAAAATAATTCCCAAATACGGGATTGGCCACTGCAAATTCATTTAAAAAATGCTTAAACTTCCTTTTTAATATTGCTTTTTGAAATGATTATTTTTATTTCTGAATTTATTTTCCCCTATTGCATACTTCTATTCAAGTTCATATAATTTGAACCATGCAAAAAAGTAGCTTTATTATTTGCGACGACGAACCTGGTGGAAAAATCAGGTTTATTTAATTGTATTTTGTTTGAATTGTTACATGCACCAGTGAACCACATCAATTTAGTTCTGTGTCATAACACAACATGAAATCAGTCATTGTTGTCTCATTATTCACACCATTCTGTATGTGACAAGCAGACACTACTACACCCATCAAAAATATATAAATACATGTATATAAAAAGAGTGTCATAGGCAGTGAAAATGGTACAAGTTATAAGTAAGAAACATATAATATATAAATAGATTTGTCAGCAAATGCATGAAACAGTGTTGTGAAATCTAATCAAATGTGTTTAATATTCTACAAGTTTATATATATATATGCCTGGTATTTATGTATCCTCTCTCTGTTTATTCATTTAACAGTTTGCCTATGCCTTGATGAAGCCCTGAGGGCGAAAGCTCGGAATAAAAGTTAATGTTACACAGCTACGTTGTCGTCTATTCAAATTTCTTACGCCTATATAAAAATATATATCATATTTTGCCTGATGATTGCCATATTTATTTCATTCTTGAGTAAAATGACCATATGTGACATGTGATGTCAATTTTCACTTTTCCATTTCATATTCTTGCTCATCTAACAGCCTACAGATGAGACTACAGTAATTTGTAATAAGAGACATCATATTGGTTGTTAACCTGATTATGGGTATTTTATTTTTGTGCTAGTTTTGTTGTAATATGTTTTATGCCACTTTTTATGCAATATTTGTTAATTTAAATTTGGCTGTGATGTGAATTTTAACAAACCAAGTTATAGTATGCTGTAATCATAACTGAACTAGGACTAGCAGTTCCTATATAGCCATATCCCGCAATGCAGTCTTGATATGATGGGTCACAATTATCAAGGGGCGCCAATTGTCAAACATTGTCTGTTTAACCACTTCCCTAAATGGCAAAATTTGTCTCAGAAATCGTGACAGTCAGTATCACGGGTAAGCCAGTAAACTCTTCATGATCATTGCTGATCGATTCTTCATGCAGTTAACAAGGTTGCCATATACCTCTAAAATTGGGACTCCTTTGCAATAATCCCATTTGTTCCTTGCTAAAAGTGCTGAAGTATGTAATATCAGCATAACTAACTACAGAACAAAGGTCAGGTTGACTCTAAAACAACTGAAGGGCCAATCTTTTGGAGATATTTTTACCAGATTTTCTACTTCTAGTTTGTGATGTGATGCCCACTACATCTACTGACTGTCAAATTGTGGCAACCCTGTGTGTTTACATATATATTAAGTGAGCGAGACAGTAATTTGTAGAGCTGTCAAATTTAGTTGCATCTCAAGGTCCGTAACCAGGCTTCCAAGTTAAGGGGTTACACTCAAATCATTATCCTTAAAAGCAAAAAGGGTATAGATAATATGTGGGACTAGTGATGTTGTTAATTGGAGCGAAGTACAGAGTATGAGGGGGATGTGCCCCCTCGTAAGTGAAGACATTTTTGAAAAATGGAGTTGAAATGAAGTGTTTTGGTGCCTAGATTTAAGGCGTAATTTGACATTCTTACATTATTTCCATGCATATCAAAAACCTTGCAGGTCTATACTTCCTTCCCATTTTGAGTTTTCCCATATACATGTACCTTCAAAATGTTTGAAGCTATGGACAATATCTGTGAAAACAGACCTTGTTTGTCACTTCTGATAGTTGAAGGTATAATTATTTACTCTTTTCATATCAATTCCTTTTGATTTCTTTATAGTTTTCCTAATTTCTTTCTTTGCTTTCTTACCATGTTTTTCCAGGGTTTGAAAGTTTGAGTGAACTCCTCAAACCCCCCTGGCTATGGGCATGATCTCTAGATACAAATGAGAACCATGAGGACATCTAATTCAAACCCATTGTACAACTCATAAAGGAACTTTATATTCACTTCACACAATAAAATGCTGCAAAGGTTAATTTTGACAAAGAAATCAAAAAGGTAAAGATTTACCCAGGGCTGCAATAATTCACTCAACATGGAACTTCAACATCTTCTCAAGTCACTCTTTGTTGAAATATATTGAGCAGTCAATATTTTATTACCATTTGCTCACAAATAATCCAAACCTACACTATTTACAAGCCCTGTGTATTATAAACATGAAGGAGAACAACCCTGGAAGCCAAATCTGCTGTTTTCAATTCAAGCGTTTGCATCCTACCAATTGACTCGGGTTCTTTTTTTATTTGTTTTTACATTTTTATTGATTTCAATTACATAATTAACCCAGTACAATGTGTGTTAATATCAATTTATTATTAAATAGTTTGCTCTATTATACCAAGACTATCGAGATCTTATCTCAAGATTTACCTTTTCAGTTGGGTCAAATAGAAAATATTATGCATCTAAATTAACCATCAAGCCTCATTCAGTAATCAAAGCAGACAATTGCCTTATACTGCTATGGTATCAAGCATGAATTTAAGCCATGTTACATATTAAATTATCCCATTCTGTATTCATACAATGCATTAGTTTATGGCTTCTGGAAACATTAAGGCATTTTGATCATTAAATTTAATTCATTAAAAATTTAAACAATTAAAGTGCGGGCAGTTCAGTTAACATTTTGCGTCCACTTTTCTTTAATAATTTCAATTTGTTTTAAATGGGTAAAGCCTTTGTTATCAACCATAAATTCAGCACATGGCCATAATGCTACGGACGTAGGGGTCATCCATAATTTTCGCCATTTTCAATTATGCTCAAAGTGTGCATAACTATTCACCCCCTCCCCCCTCAAGTTATGCACAAATAAAATGGTGAAGGATTTGCCATGAGTACTACTGATAAAGAAACCAAAATACTCTGTGGATACTTAAATAGGGTATATACTATGCCCTCAACAATGCCACTTTGGTATAGGGGCACCCACTATATATATTAAACTGTAAGAATGATGTGAAGGTCTCCTTGCAACTTAATTTTCTTCACCCATGTCAGATAAACTTTCAGAAAAAATTAAACACCATTCATTCCCAATGCCATGCATGGCATTTCTTTCTCGGTCTAAAAGACTTCCATAATAGAGCATGAAAAATAATATTACTTATCAAACAAAATATCTGAAATCAAGGTGTGCATTCTTCCTTGCATCACAAACCCGGTGATGGGGCCACAGGTTTTCCAATTTTGTTTGGGTGAGTATGTAGGTCTACAACTAGGTCTCTGAAAACTTCTTCAATTTAAACCGAGTTTGACAAAAAAGAGACTTGAAATTTACTATACCAACTTTTAGGAATATTCTGTTGAAAATTAAGGTAACATGACACTATATAGGCTAGAGCGCTATAATAAAGTGTTGTAATAATAATAATAATAATAAGGTAGGTTTGTTCAATTCTGGATTCATTTTTTACAGACTGTTTTGCATAATAGACTTGTAAAATGAGAAAATCGCTGTTAGCATATTATAGAATTTGTTCACCAATTTCATTGAAATTTTCTTAGGTCAATTGGTTATTAATTTATGAATAAAATGTTAGAAAATACCATTATTTTTCACTTTTTATATTTTTCTCTTGCTTTTAAAACAAATTGTAATTTTTCTTGTGCACACATGCCCAAAATCTTTATCCCCTCCCCTCTTACGCACGCTTTGTGCATAACTTAAAATCGCAAAAATTATGGATGGCCCTGTAGCGACTGCTTAGTTTGATAAACCGTTACTAGTATTACCATCTGCTTCCAGGAATGAGAAGACACAAGGAAGGGTTTTAATATTATGAGCATCGATCCTGAACCTATTTTTGTGTCCTTCCTTCACCCCAGCAGGTTGCACCACTTCATCTGGCATATTTCCATGATCTTATATGTGACCAGTTCTTACTAAACCAGGAACACGGTAAATTTTTTAAAAAGAAAAAGAAGGGAAGTGGTCCTCTACCACCTGTAATAAGTTACATGATTTATGAAGTGATCCTCCCATCATCTATTATAAATTACTGCAGTAGCTCAAAATATGAGACTTGCAACTTTTCACCTAAGATCTTGGAATAATCAAATTTACTGATGTCCCTGAAAAGGTACATGTACCCAAAATCTCAGTGAAAAGGGTGTCATAAATCGGACTTTGTCTTTGGAGTAGTTTTGTGAGGAAACTCTTTTTGTCATCTTTATGTCTCTCACCATTAGGGTCTTTTATACCATTTTTGGTGAGGACTGTTTAGGTTTACATCCACCCCATTACATACTCCCCCACTGCACTATTACCCCTTACACTGACATCCACCCCCCCTTGTGTGTGCATAGAAACCATACCAATATCCAAGTGCCACACTACCCTCATTGCAGGTAGGCCTCTTTATCACCCCCTACACTGATACAGTATTTCGCCCTGCATCCATATGTCTTGCCTCAATCCACTACCATTTCTGTTACTTTAAATTCATCAATAGATTACATGACTCTTTCAAGAAAAAAACCTCAGTGGCAGTCTGTCTACTAAAAACCATTATCGGCTCTTGTCTATAACATCTTCTCCCTGTGCTCAAGGATATAACTAATATGAATTTGAAAATAGATTTCTGTAGCTATAAAATTGCATTTTCATCATCTCATGTCAGTCTTTTATATCTAGGTGTAAACCACAAACATGTTGAAAAATAGTTTGGTGTGATGTTTTGGTTTTTTTGTTAAACATTAGTTGCTTGATATAAAAAGATTATGTTGGAGAACAATAATATAAATTGTAATACATAAAACAACAACTATATTGAGTAGCACACACAGGGTGTGTTTGCAAGGTGTTACATATATGTTAAACTGATTTGTGATTTAAATGCTGACAGCTGGAAGGAAGCTCAACCTTGTATACTTATTATCTAAGTGGTGTGCATTAAACTGCAAAACAAGTGCATTTTACTGCTTACTATGATATTTTCCTGTGTGTCTCACACTGTGAAAGTTGTTGTAGGGGAATGTAGGTGAAATGAATTTATGCAAAATTGTATTCTTTATGATGAGGTTCTGTCACACACGACCACTAATGCAGTCAGTAGTTGGCGAAAGTCTGATCATAAACCAGGAAGTGAACCCAAAGTTATTGATCCTAAATTCATAGTTATGTCATTTCAGCGCAAGTTTTAATTTTTTATTTAATGATTATAAAGGCAATTATCGTTCTAAAAATGACCTCTAATAAACGTCTCCTTTTGGAAAATGCAACACCCGGGGCGTTTAATAGAAGAAATACAGTAATTATGCTTATTGATCAATTCGTAGAACAGTTTGACAAACAATAGTGTACATAGTTTCATACATACATGTGCCAGCTGAAACAAAGTCTTTTTGATTGCTGGCTGTTTTATCCTCTCCAACGTGACACCTCCTCAAACAACAAGACCACATAAGCTGGTGGTTACTGGCTCAACATAGCTTCAATTAGGATCTACTTCATCACACACCTACCTACCTGCCTACCTACTTATGTGCTTTCCAATATTTTCCCTTCCTCAATATTACTTACGTCATAGAGTTGTTTTTCCTGCTCCAGCATGTTCCGGTATGTGTTGAGCCGTTCATTGCGCAATGCTGCACCTTGCTCAGGCTGTATTGAACAAAACAAAAAAATCAACAATTGACACAATACAATTACAAATCTATTGTGTTATTTACTTTAAGCTGTTCATGTCTTTCTAATATCAAGCACAAGATAATCACATCTACAACAGACTTGCAAGAAGGACTTGTTTTTCCCAATCAGATCACCCAAACTATACCACAGAATGCAAAATCATATTAATCACATCATGGACTACTCATATTGACGTCATTTGTAAGAAGGGTTGTAGCTCCCAGTCCACATAATCAGTCCCAGAACAAAATATTCATTTACTGACATGATCGTGTTCTGGGACTGAACTGTTTCCATTCAGAATCTTGATGGCAAATCCGACAAAATTAGCACATAGTCCTACTTCATAGCTTTTTAATCCCCTATTCATGCTGCGTAAATCGCTCTTTTGTGGAACATCCTTTTGATACTTGAGTGTTTGGACAACCGGAACAGTTTTATCAGGTCTTTTGTCTACCTCTCTATTTGTTAACAGACGAGGATCCCGGGACGAGGATATCAAAATTGTCATCCTCGCCGAGTAGGAAAGTAACAGTTTTAGTACGGCACTGCCTTCTTCCCACTCTATACATTTCCTTGGTCCGTCCAGTTCTTGAACCACTCACAAAAACACACAAACCATCTGGAATCTGTTGAGATATTTGCCTGCCTGGTCATTTGCAATCCTGGATCACCATCTTCCCTCTCACCGTGTGCCATGCTAACCATTCATCTGCTCATAATTTATTCATACCTCACTCACACTCAAACTCGAGATGTACCATTCCTGTGCTCTCTATCCACCTTTAAGCCGCCTCATACTTTGTCATAGAAGTTTCTTCCATCTTGAACCCAAGTTCTGGAATGGTTTACCTGAAAATGTTGTCTCTTGTTCTTATACATTTTACCTCATGGCTTAACATTGTCTTTTGCTGCCCTTTTATTAATAAATGATGGATGTCACAGATTCCTAGAAAATTAACTTATAGTGGTCAAACTGATAACCAGAGGCATACCAGGCATAAACCTATAAACTAGCTGAATGGATTTCCTCTGGTCAATTTTTCAACACATGGGCAATGCACTACACAAAGTATGATATGCATAATGAAGAGTAACCAGACAAAATAAGTCTGTGTCTATGCTCCTGGCTAGAACTAGCACCATTCACAAACCGCGACGCCTCTTGACTAGCGAGCGTAGCGAGGTTTTGGTGGAATCCCGGGGGTGGAATATCTTGAATCATCATAGGTATCAGAGTACAGCACAGAGCTTGTGCTACTCCTGGCCAGTCTGAACACACAACTTAAGGTCCATTCATACTACGCCTCAATTGCAGTATGAAGAGACCTTTATACTTACATCAACTGGTTGTGGATTGGTAATATTTGGTCTCCCTGGAGTCTGTATGTTTGATGTGGGGTTGGTTGGGTTTACAGGACTGGTGCCTGTGTGTGGTGATGGCAGTGGTGGTCCGTTGGAACCTGGTGGTTTACCTAATAATGTTAAGGCAACGTATGGTCCAGATGGATTAAAAAAAAAAGAAGGAAAGAGAGGTCAACAATTATGATCAAATAAGCCACTTTTAATACATCATAACCGTGATGATTATTGCATAAATCTGTGTATTTTTTTTTAAAAAGGTCATATAAGAAATGATTATGATAAGGCCAAAAAAAAAAAAAAGTTGTTGTGTTGCCCTCAACCGTCCGACCCTAAATCCTGAAAAATCAGGGTCGCAATTTTTTTTTTTTTTTTTTGAATGATGATTTTTACAGATTTGTTCAAAAACTCAATGTTTTTCACTTAAAATTAATATTTTATTGAAAGACTAGTCTTTAATTGATGTCTAACTGGAATCCAGAAGTCAAAATTGACAAATGTCCCCTAATTGAAGAAGCATTATTTAATATTTGAGGGAATTTTAAAACTGAAGGTTTAAAAAAAAAAAAAAATTTTTTAAATTTAAAAAAAATCCGACCGTCCGACCCAAATTTCCCATTTTCCCACTTGAGGGCAACACAACAATATTTTTTTTTTTTCCTAATTGGTGAATAACTTGGTGGAGATGTCCAAGGCAATGGAGATATAGGGGCTATATATTAATTATGCAATGATTGGGCTGATGGTATGCAGATTTGGGCAAAATACACGATTGTTTGTTTGTTTGTTTGTTTGATTTCTTCTTTTGCCAGGTTACTCATTCGGTGGATGTTGCAAGGTATCCTCTGTTCTTCCATGAAGTCCAGGGGCCACAATTTTATGTGTGATCAAAATTCTCCTCACAATCTACTTCAGGTAAGTACATTCACTCCGCCCACCCCAACACACACCCCCACACCCCATCTGGCAAACAAAACACACCGGTAGCCTAGGACACTTGAGTTTTTATCACCTTACTGCAGACATACACATGGACTGTTAGTTATTTTTACTGCTGGGTCGGAATGAACCTAAATCCAACTGTGAACATTGATAATGCATTTATGCTATTTTTGATCTAGGAACACTATCCAGCAAGTGCGGACAGCTGCACTTCTTGTTTGTCCACCACTACAAAGAGATTTTTCATGTATGTCCTCATTTGACAAGAGATTACAAATCATGTATAGGCACACATGCTATTTACTTACATTAAAGGCAACACAACTTACAAAGATGTGATTGATTTCATTTGACTTCCCTAGTGAGCAAAGTTGGCACTTCTGGTTGCCTGCCACCTAGATAACCAATATTGTCAGCAGTAATGACTGCTAACCAAATACCCCTACAGGGGATTTCATGTCTTGCTTAGCCTTAGATGCTTCTAACAGGGAAACATAAAGTCATCCCCACTACACATTTTCTTAAGAAAACACTGTCCAGTGAAAGTGAAAGCTGAAAAATGCCTTCTACAATATGGCTGCCATATAACTGACTTACTGTTTCTTTCTTAATATCTAACCTGGAAGGTCTGGATACATTTTGAAATGCAAGGAATGGAATCATTGAGCTTCTTCAACCCACTACCTTGACGGTTTTGTGGTCAGACCTCTTTCTCCTGGGGTAAGGTGGTAGGTGACAATAAGCCCACTAACATGAGTGACAACAGTGCCAAGTCATCTCATGTTTTATTTCAATATTTTAGCACATTGGATATTAACTCCCAGGTAAATATTTAACCAAGCAGCTACTGCCTCATAACATCTTCCTATCTAGTCATGCAGTCAGGTCCAGCGCATTACATAGGACTGTGGCATTAGCTTTTCACTAACAATTAACCTACAAATTGACTAGCTCACATGCCTCTAGCTCTAACTCCACCATTATATATTGCTATGATTATTCTTACTACTTTTTCACCATAATTTAGGAGAATTGAATAAACCACCAATTAGTCTTCAAAATCACTAGCTGATTTCCTTCTACTTGCTTAATCTACCACCAATACATGAAGGCACCTATTATGCAGCTATGAACCAAGTTTGATATAAAATTGGATCAATTGAGCTCATAAAAAAATCACAAATTTAAAAACATTCAAAATTGGCAAAACATGAAAAATTACATGAATGACCACTTCTACAATACTGGTTTTTATGTCCACAAAACTGAGTCATTCATTTCCCTGCCTATCTTACAACTAGCACATTCAATAATACTCCATGATTTGACCGACAGTACATTCACCAAAGTCACCATGCATATGATAATTTCTTTATACCATCATTTCAACCCTGGTTAGATATGTCAACAAAAAAGCCTTAGGTTCCATATGCAGTTTACATAGCTCTGGCCTGATCAATCATATACCACAACAATTTGCGGAGTTAATTAAATGGAGCAAATGGGGCCATGTGCAAGGGTGGTAAGAACTAGGACAGTGGTATTCCTTTGATGAAAATACTTGGGCCAAATGGGAGGTCTTGCTTGCCTTTATGTCAAGAACTAATATGTGATTGAAGAATGATTCTGATTCTAGTGGATTCATTTTGTTGCCATTTATGCTAATTGGGAACCTGATCATGCAAGTTTGCAAAACAAATCTTACAACTAAAACTCATGCAGTCAAAAAATTACAATAATGATTTTGGCCAAAATCCAAATTGGAGTAGGAAGGAAAGGGGCCTTAAAAAGCTTTGTTTTCTTATTTATAATTGTTGTTACTCAAAACATTCAACTTCATGTATATCATATCTCACTGCAATTTCCACTAAACATAATATCATTTATTATTAAAGAATCAAAAAAATATTCAAATTTGTCCTTAAAATTCCAAAAGGTAGAAGCAAAATGATATAAGTAAAAAATATTACAACAAAATGTGTGTGAAAATATGGAGTTCATCTAAAAAACAAGAAAAATAAATTAAATAAAATAAACACACAAACAAACAGCTGAATATAGACCCTGAAGATAATGTAAGATTTCATCAGAAAAATTAAGGTCAGTTGTTTCACGGCAACGTCCAAAAAAGCCTTCCAGCATGACCGGGCCATATGCTTTTAGTGGTAGGCCGGAGAAACTATGATTTGCTTTGATTTAATACAAGGCAAATATCTACAAGATGACCTAGACCAAGCAGCAATGATATTTGGACAAAACTAACCCTTATTTTTCCAGTTTGATTATCAATGAAGCATTCCCAAAAAAGACAAGCAGGTAAACCACTAGTTCCCACTATCTTTGGCATCACTGATCAACCTCAGATGAGCTCCTTCCTTACACCATTACATACCAAACCTCTGCCATTGCATGGACTTGGTTAACACTGGTTTATCGCATAGAGACCACTTAAAGCTTGGTATTGGTTGGTATTAGCCAATGGCAATGTAAAAACTATTGGATTTGTGTGGCTATTATGTTTGGCCTGCTTTATGGCGGCATCTAATACACACAGGAGCAAACCACACAATGTTGTGAATCTGGATTGATTCAAATCCATACAATTTACTTGACCCATAAAGCTAGCCAATGAGATGTGACATGCATGGTCCTGTCATACACCATGTGTTACAACAGGATACAATAAGTAGATGTGATTCAAAGCGCACCTTCATTCCTATCAAATGAAAAAGTGGCACACTTTTGCATATTTATTTGTTTGAGTTATATTTTTCTTTTAGGGCAAACTTGTGTAAGCAATATATCTGAATACTCCAGTTACTCTATATACACTTTTATGCTGGACCAAAATTTGAGAAACATCAGATTTGTCAGCTGCATGCTTAAAACAGTCTCTATTATTTTTTTCCCCAAATTCCTTTTACAAATTAAGCGTACTGCTAGCTGTCCAGCAGGTATTATTTTCCACAAGGTCCTATGTACATGCTTGATGTCACGCGCGTATACATGACGGTTAACGCATAAAAAGAACCTTGCAACAGATAATAGTGCCCTCAACTGCCTTATTGTTTTTGTAAGCACATAATACACTGATATTTATGTATTGTCAGAAGTTTTGACAAAAATGCACAAAACCTCCAAGAGAGGTTGAAGTTGCATTTCATGCAGTCAATTTACTTCCCACAAAATCTAACCTGTATGTAATCCATTATGAATCCAGATGAGACTGGATATAACAAGCCCTTGAGTAGACTCTGTGAGATAATCTAATATTTCCATAGCCTGTTTAATTTGGTTACCTAAACATTACATTAATTACCTTGCACTTTGTATGCTGGCTTGTGTTATCTTAAATATCCGATAAGAAAGGACAGAAAAATTAATAATTGCATGTCTGTAAAACTAATTTCCAGATATGACCAAACAGAAAGTCCTATTTTTTTTTTTTTTATATTCAGCAGCATGAAAATGATGACATGTTTGAAACCAAGGTAGAATGTTGACAGGTTTTCAGCACAGTATATCCTATAAATTGGGTAACTTGATTGTGTCTCACAACACTCAATTCTGCTTGATCCTATTAGTCTGTACATGTATGCATGTGTGAAATATGGGATTTATGGAAAATGCCTTTGTAGGAAAGTAATAGGGATGTGACTAACCAAACCGAGTCTCACTAAAACTCACTATTAAAACCACTGGGTGTGCATGCATTCCATGTGATGTGTTGACACAATCAGCCCAAGTCATATATACCCAGAGAATTGCTGGCCGGGCCAGCGTAACCCCCATAACTACAGGTCGGTGATCTGCAGCGTGGCATGCGAGGGGGCCGAGGTTTGAATCCTGGAGGTATCAGGTGAATTCTTTGTTCATCTTCTCTCCTTTATTGTTTTTTCTTTTCCTTCCAATAGCAAAAAAACATGGGTTGGGTTAGGGTTAAGGTAGTGCAAATCATATCTTACAAACAGGCCACAATATGTTCGCATTGGAAATGCTACTTCTCATTCAACCATTCTTGATTACTCTGTGCCTCAAGGCTCTGTACTTGGACCTCAGTGGTTTACCATTTACACTTACCCTGTACGGGATATCATTCTTCGCCATCAATTGAATTATCATGTTTATGCGGACGACACACAACTTTATTTATCATTTGAATCTTCTCAACATAGTGCAAATACAAATTTGTATAAGTGAAATCCGTAATTGGATAAAATCAAACTTCTTGAAGTTAAATGATGATAAAACAGAATTTCTTCTGTTCGGATCCCACCAACAGCTATCTAAAATCAACATTGAAAATGTTTGCATCGGTGACTCTGCAATTGCCTTATCTTCCAAAGCACGCAATTTAGGTGCATTTTTTGACACTCACATGACCATGCAACCTCATATCTCTAATGTCATTTGTTGTTCAGCGCCCAACTACGTAACATCAGCCGGATCCATAAATACCTAAGTCGCGATGCTACTGAACAAATTATTCACTCATTCATCTCTTCTCGTTTGGATAACAACAATGCACATCTTTATGGATTACCAGCAAACCAACTCTATCGCCTTCAGAAAATTCAAAACACTGCAGCTTGAATTCTTAGTTTCACCAGAAAATATTGCCATGTCACGCCAATCCTAAAGGAACTGCATTGGCTTCCTGTCACACAAAGAATTATTTTTAAACTTATGTTGATTGTATATAAATGTATTAATGATATTGCTCCGTCATATTTATCTGAACTCCTTTCACATTATGTTCCCACCCGTACGCTTCGATCTGGAAACATGCAACTTCTTTAAGAAAGAAAATCCAACTGCACATGGGGTGACAGATCATTTGCAATCGCAGCTCCACGTCTATGGAATGAACTGCCTATTTATATTAGAACTGCTAAAAATGTAACTGTGTTTAAAAAGTTGTTAAAAACTCATCTTATGTCAGAGACATTCTGTAATTCTTAAGTTATGTTTCTTATTTTACTTCCAGTTTTCTTTGTCTATTGTTCAGTTTTTGGTTTTGTTTTAGTGCCTTGAGCGCTCTTAATCGAGTGGATATGTGCCTTGTCGCTATTATTATATTATTATTAGTGCTTTCTGTTCACTGATTTGATTAAGGTATCCATGCACTTTCTTTTTCCTTAAGTCACACTTGATTTTTTGTGAAAGTAATACACATGTACCTCTTAGAGTAGTAACAAATCTAAGTAAATCATGTGTTGAATTGTGATACATTTCAAAATATTTTGGGCATGAAAATGTGTATTCTTGTCACACACATAACTCACAAGCCATTCTTTTAGTGGAAGGTAACACTGTACCCTAGTCTTGTTTACCAGTCTTTCAAGTCTTGTGAAACTGTTGACTTGTTTGATGTTCATCTATATTCTCTTTTTCAATCATTGAAATTTGAAACAAATGCACAAAAACATCTTGCAATAAAAACATCCATCCAGAGGAATAAAGCTCTAAGTATACTGCACTTTGCGCAGAAATTTGAGCTGACGTTTTACAACTTCCACAAGGAATTTCCTTCACAGAGCAGGTTTCTTCACAGAGAGTTGGATTTGGTTGAAATTTGGGGGGCACAGCCAGCCAAGTTTCTGCACAAAGCTCCTTTGATTGGCTGTTAAGATAATCAGGCCATCTATTGACCCTTTCAAGAAATTGACCAGCAACTGTAAAAAGTATCTATAAAAGCATATTATTTTCTGTTTGATAACTCTACATACCAAACCATGGACACAATGATTACAGAGAAATTGGAAAATAAAAGCTAATGCATGGGAGACCATTTCTTTGAAAGTTTGTATTCCAGGTAAAGATTATTCTATTTGCATAGGCCTACAAACCATTTGGTCTCTACATCGTAACTACACCACCAATGCATCATTATCTTTGCGATAATCGGCAAAAGTTTGATGGAAGTATGCATGAGACATCAAGTGCTTCCCGCAAGGATACAAAGTATTTTTTGCATCGCAGCTTCACACGAAGTGGAGTATGCATCAACCTTTAGAGAACTGTTTCAACTTGTCAGCATCATCTCAAGAATATACAAGATATCAGTTAGCATTTATCACTGTGTGTATAATTAATTGCATACCTTGTCCAGGCTTATGCAGTATACTGGGTAATGTAACACAAAGGTCAGTCACATGTGATGCAAGTAGATATAACCTAGCACTACTTTCAGGCTCTGTTGCTATTGGTATACTATCCAAGAGTAGCGCGTCAGTTGCTCGCGCTACACGCTCGCTATTAAAGTCTGTGACTTAGGCTGATTGCATCATCGCATCATGTTGAATGCATGCACGAGCAGTAGTTTTAATAGTGAGCTTTAGTGAGCTCTAGTTAGGATAGGGTTAAGCTGGGTATAGCCAAATACTAGGTGTTTGTAGAATGGAACAGATTTGTCCAAACAGGCATAGGAAGCTTGTTTTGTAGTGTGATTGATTTACTCAAGAGATGAAGTTATGGAGAATGAATATTGTATCAAATGCACAGTACTGCCATCTACAGTATGCGTGCACAGTGTTAAAGATCCTAGTGGTAGTGCCTGCTGAAATATCAAAAATTGCCAAGACACAAAAGTTTTTAATAGATTTTTTCATAAGATTAAATCAATTCTTGACCCCTGGGGCCAATATCTATCCTTTACACCATCTCTAAGATAAGGCCATGCAAGAACAATTTCAATGCATTTTGATATCATTAATAGAGTATGACATGAAAACAAAGTATCAATTTTCATATTAAAAACACAAAACACCGTGCAAAATTCAATTTTTTTTAAATCAACCATGAATGATCCTAGCATTTAGGTCTAGGTCCAGGGACACTCCAAAGCCGAAAAAATAAATAACTTAAACTTTTTTTTTTTTTTTTTTTCTGAAATTTTTCTAAAATTTGGGGGTGGGACTTTACTCAAAGGTGGGACTATACTCGCGTTAGTACGGTAATTAAAACCGATGCTGGCGCCCAAGGGAATACAATGAAGATGCAGGGAGCTAGGATGGATAAATGGATGGCTGGTAGTATATCTTCAAGGACTAGATTCACAGATCATGCAGCATGTGGCTAAAGACCCTTACATCTGATCAATTGAATCCCTAATAGATATTGTAGATTTCACATTTTCTATTGTACGCCTGACGGAACTTGGTTGATGCAGCCACTCAGCCAGGAGTAGTGGCAGTGTCAATGATGGTCAGGATAAGTTCTGTCAAGGTGCAAATCTGACGATTTACAGTTCAAATTCTACTAAAGTCGACTTGATACTCTTGTGTAAACGGAGTCAATGAAGGAATTTGTGTTCACTGCGAACTATCTGCAATACTAACCCTAACCATCCTTGATTTGAACCTGAGACCCACAAATGTTATTTCAATTTTTAAATGTAAATTATGGAAACTATTAAGTTGATGAAGTTGATGGAGGAGAGTGACTTTATAGTCCAGAATTTTTCAGAATCCAGACATTTAATAGACAGTTCATTATTATGATATCCAATTTTTAAACATTTATTCCTGAGTACATGCATTGTATGTGCTTCACTTCATCCATACTGTTTAACTTTATGTCTCAAGTAGGACCATATGACAGCCAATATTTATCTAACCTTTCATGGCGTTTATCATATTCATAATGTATAGACCATAGCTGCCACATGGTGTTACTATATCTGCATTGTCACCATTGTCACCAATCTCTTGTTTGAGATATCAAGCTGAGAAAGTTGACTTTTTGGGTTAAATTTGGACAAACAAACAAAAATTTGGTATATCGATGGGTCCAAATTTCTTGCTAACTTGGTCCACTATAAATTCTCAGCATCACAGCCCTAGAGCCAAACCATATAGGCCTAGAAGTCCACACTACAGAGGTGGTAACTCTATTTATCAATAACTTTTAATTATACCCTTTTCAAATCATCAAGTACTACACTATACATTATTTGATTTACAATACACTACATCATGGTCACTTTTCTTTGTACACCCATTTCCTTTTTAAAGGAATTTTTCTTACTGTATGTACAGGAGGATTTGATTGGGTCTGTCAACTTTAAACAAAATTATACACTTAAGATTTTATATACATGTACATGCCAACATTGAAAACCCAGAAATCTATAAGAGATGAAGTTTGCATGCATGCGAGCGCCAGAGGCAAAGCACCGCCCCCTGCAAAATTAGAGTGTATAAATTGTGCGGAGAAGCTGTTTTCCGACACATTTTTGGTCACCAAGGCATACATTTCAAAAGCCTTTGTACACTATGAATGTGATAAAATGTCTTGGAAACATGCAGTTCAGGAAAAAATGATGTCAACTTTGTATATTTACCAACAGCTCTTTCTTCTGCTTTGGTACCTAATTCTGTTTATCCTTTGATATATGTATTTTAATATTGTGCAATTTTTTTTAATTTAAATTTTTATTTACAAAAATTGGGGGGGGGGGGAGGTAATAAACCCTAAATTACTTGTTATTCAAGGTTGGAAACCAGAGAAATACTGCTACCATGGTCTGAATATCTACCTTGCATCACCGGCACTAGCTGTGAAGTATATCCAACCTTGAATAAAAGTAATTTAGGGTCTATAATTTTTGTTTAAATTTTTGTAAAAAACAAATCATAGGCCTATATATATATATTTCTCTCATCTAGGGCCTTTGCCAGTTATACAAATGCACCTGATGAGTGTGGCAGGGTTTTAATGTCTGTCATACGAAACAGAACTGTAGTGTAATGTATTAGCCAAGTTCAACCCTTATGGAATATACTATATATATTTAGATATTTTTTACCATTTTTGGGAATCAGACTGTTCCGATTTTTGTGACCTTTTGAACTCAAAAATCGGAACGAATCTGAACGGTTGGTGGTCAGGCATTATGGTGGCTATCACTGATATTGTCTGTTACCAGCATACATGTACATGCCCTGCACATTTTAATTTAGTCCATTGTGGGAAAAATACAAGCTGTCTACTGACAAATGGGAATCACTTTCCTGAAATCCTTCACACACCGCACACAGGGTGTCCAAAAAAACCACCATACACTGACGTTTTAATTCGATAGCCATGCTAGTGGCAGGCAGCGTGGGTTCGAGGCCCACCTCTACCAAGTCTTCTTTTTTTTAAATTTCATTTTAGGGAAATGGGGTAGGCGAATTTATGTATGACATAGGGAGGAGTGTCCACCCACCAAGCATATTAAAGTTACTTGATCAATGGTGTTTATAATTGAGACTGGCCATGGCAACCTATGGGGATAGTGACTCTACTCTAGCTACAATAAATGTCTTTTAAATGCTTGCATTTTATAACTGTATCCAGTTATTTACATCAACAACTGGAAGTGACATGGTTAAGGTAAATGATGTTCAGAAATCAAGCCATAACATAATCAATATGCTACACAGCATATGAGTGCATCTGGGCTTAGAAATCTACATGCAAGTGTAATACGTGATGAAAATGTTTTTGCATCCATACAGTGTAGGAAGGCTTTATGTCAATATATTTCAACTTATCATAATACAGAATACAAAAATTATATTGCATATTAACATTATGCAATTTCAAATTAAGACGCAATAAAATCTATTATAAATTAGGCCAATGGAACTCGATTATTAGTTTCCGATTGGATGTTTGAAAAAAAGGACGAGGTCGCTATTTCATTATTCATTATTCGGTCTCTTTTCATTATCCATTATGTCAACAAAATCAGTGATTTTATGAACAGTTTTCTCCAGACTTTGGTACCCCACCAGTACCAAAGTATATATTGTTGATGAAAGACCATCTCAAAACTGGTATTAATGCTTAGATCATCTTTACAGGCATTTTGCAACAGATTGAGAAAAGATTTGAATTTGTTTTCATAAAAATGAAAAGAAATGAGCAATTTTTGTAATCACTAGAAACATGATGAGGTAATGCTTAAATTTCCATTATTTACTACATCCTCTACCCCTACAACTAAGAAAAAGTGCTGATTATAATCAGCAGGGGATGTCAGACATTTTGAGAGTTTCAATTTTGATTATTTCCATTTCAATGTTCAGATAATTGACTTTTTTATGAAAATAATGAAAGTTTTGGTCAAATTGAAAAAGTGACGCGGGCGGTCAATAGGAAACTAACAATCGAGTTCCATTAGCCTTAAGCAGTTTGGCGAATTTGTAAGGCTAAAAACTTTTATGGTCTACATTATTTTGGGAAACAAATTCTTGTGATGCGAAGAATAGTGTTGTCCGCACCCCAATAAAACATCAAATTTTGTTTTTGTTTACGTTAGGGTGTCAAATTAAGGTAATTAGTATCAAAAGCACAGAAAGGGCCTTTAGGACTAATTCCTCAGTTTTCACCTCCAATAATGTTGCCACTTATTCATTTACAGATTCATTTTTTGTCTGATATCCGGTCACTGAATCAACTATTCACACACAGATGTTTTTCTTTCACAGGGCCTTTTCTTTTTTTATTGTGTAGTCCTAAAGGGTGGGGTGGCCCTACAGTCACTAGAGTCCTACAGTGGGATTCTTTTACTATGGGAGATGGGTAATGTTGTCCTACATGAAGTATATAGTCCTACAGTGGAATTCTTTGACTGTGTAGTCCTATGGATAGGATATTTAACAGTAGTCCTATTGTTTAGTCACCGTGTAGTTGTAAGGGGACTTTTAATTCTCTATGAGGGGTTTACTCCACAGATGCCTTCAGTTAGGACTAACTAAAGAATTAGGATTTAGCTATGTTTCATTTGGCAAAACAGGATAATATCCCAAAAAATTAGTTGTGTATTTTTGTGGAATAGGGAATAGTTCACACGTGGATGATAGACTAGTGAGAGTTGGTTATTCACTCAAGACGGGTGAGGAGAAATATGCGGCAGCTATATAATGCAAACCCAATTGCTCATTTATTTCTTGGCCTAATTACTTACATCTGATCATTTTAACCACCTCCAAATGGTTAGACTGTGTTACTAGGGTACCATTGACCTGTAATGAGAAACAGAGAAAAAGAGATAAGAATTAAATGAAGGCAATATTTTGGTTAAACAGTCCAGTGATTTCAAGAAAAATGAGAAATGATATATAGGCATACCAAAGCTGACATTTGTACCTTAAAAGAGAGATTAAATTGATTTGAATAGGAAAATGATGAGTATTTAGGAAAATTGTATCATTGCCTTCAAATGACCTAAATAATTACTGACAATGCATGAGAAGCAACAACAAAATTGCTTTGAAAGACAGCATTAACCCTAACCTAACCAAAAGCTACAAAATGCCTCACTGTGCCAACCACTGTGGCTTTTTGTAGACACCAGTAATTTAGCAACTTGTCAAAATTTGTAGCCTTTTGTGGCCTTTGGTTATTTTCTAGAATTTTATTATCATACCCAAGGGAATAACTTGGAGCCTTTTGAGGCTTTAGGTAATTTTCTGCTATCAAGCTAACCTGTAATATGTAAAGAAAAGAACTGTAAGCCACAAAATGACCTGTAGCATTTTGAGGCTTTCAGTAAACTTGCATTTTATTATAGCCTATTATTTTTAAGGTGATGTACCAGAAGCTACAAAACACCACAAAACACCACAGTGTAAAAAATGGTTAGATGACCATAGCTTACAAAAATCTACGTAGCTTTTTGAGGCTTTCAGTTATTCAGTCATATTTATTATACCGTTGTCTAGCTGATAAGCCACAGCGCAACTAGTGTCGTATATGTTATACCGTATTGTCTAGCTGATAAGCCACAGCGCAACCAGTGTTGTATATTATACCGTATTGTCCAGCTGATAAGCCACAGCACAACTAGTGTCGTACATATTATACTGTAATATCTAGCTGATAAGCCACAGTGCAACTTGGGTCATATATATTATACCGTAATGTCTAGCTGATAAACCACAGCTCAACTACATGTAGGGTTATTTATATTATACTGTTGATTGCTGATAAGCCACAGCACAACTTGGGTCACATATGTTCTACTGTAATGTGTCGCTGATAAGCCACAGCGCAACTAGGGTCATATATATTATACTGTATTGTCTAGCTGATAAATGATATCACAATGGATAAGTCTGGAAATTAAACACCATGGATTGTATATACAATGATAACTGTGAATATAGAAAAACAAGAGTGCAAATGAAACACCATGGAATGTATATTCAATGATAAAACACCATGGAATGTATATTCAATGATAATTGATCATATATATAGAGCGTTCGAGCAAAGGAAAATTGTCCGTGCCTGGATCGTTGATTGTGTAATGCAGCGGAGCATACTTTCAACATCCCGCCTTAAAGGCAGCACCGACCCTGTGGCAAATTTGGATGGCTTGTGTAATTACAAATTGGTACTTGGTAATACGGACTAGCTATCCGTTGTTTGGGGACCGCCAAGTTTCCTCCCCTTATGTTACCACTGTCCAAGTTTGATTTTTTTTCCCCAGCTAATCGTTCTTGCTACAGCCAAACCCTAATTTTGATTATGATGCTACCCAAAAGTTAGGGTCAATATTATTCCTACAAATAAAATAATCATGAGTGCTTTATATATTATACCGTAATGTCTGCTGATAAACCACAGCTCAACTACATGTAGGGTCATTCATATTATACTGTATTGTCTAGCTGATAAGCCACAGCACAACTTGGGTCATATATGTTCTACTGTAATGTGTCGCTGATAAGCCACACCGCAACTAGGGTCATATAAATTATACTGTATTGTCTAGCTACAGCGCAACTTGGGTCATATATTGTAATGTCTAGCTGATAAGCCACAGCGCAACTAGGGTAATATATATTATACTGTATTGTCTAGCTGATAAGCCATGGTGCAACTTGGGTCATATATGTTCTACTGTAATGTGTCGCTGATAAGCCACACCGCAACTAGGGTCATATAAATTATACTGTATTGTCTAGCTACAGCGCAACTTGGGTCATATATTGTAATGTCTAGCTGATAAGCCACAGCGCAACTAGGGTAATATATATTATACTGTATTGTCTAGCTGATAAGCCATGGTGCAACTTGGGACATATATGTTCTACTGTAATGTGTCGCTGATAAGCCACAGCGCAACTAGGGTCATATAAATTATACTGTATTGTCTAGCTGATAAGCCACAGCGCAACTTGGGTCATATATATTATACTGTAATGTCTAGCTGATAAACCACAGCGCAACTAGGGTTATATATATTATACTGTATTGTCTAGCTGATAAGCCATGGTGCAACTTGGGACATATATGTTCTACTGTAATGTGTCACTGATAAACCACAGCGCAACTAGGGTCAAAATATTCTACTGTAATGTCTAGCTGTTGAACCACGGCACAACTAGTTATAGATACATGTACTATGTACTGTAATGTCAGTGAAATAAGCTGCAGGACTTTATCATGTTATATAATTATTTGTTTGTTTGTTTTCTTGTAGTAATAATGAAAAACCTAAAGCTCAGTTATTTTATGTTTGTTTACAACTAAAGGGAGACAATTATAATCTAACTGCTCCATTGTAGAGTAAACATTTTTACTGTCAGCCAACGTGGCTTGAGAGCAAAGATACTAAAATCCTAAGCTCTTAAATTCAAAAAGGCTGAAGAGGGTTTTTTTTTTTTTTTTACTTTTTTTTTTGGGGGGTATTTTCTTTAGCTTTTTCAAAAATAGAAACTAAACAAAACTAATACAAATAACCCTCCATCTTTCTCAAATACTCATGCCACGACTTGTGGTGTCGCCTACATAAGTACAGTTTACATGGTACACATCCATGTACTGAAACTCTATATTTGCCCAGAGATTTGCAGAACCCACATCTCCGTTCCCTAGTCTGGCCATATATACCCTTTTCCGGTATTTTTCGGAAGACATGGCTGGGATGGGCTGCAGGCACTGTTGCCGGGGTCTGCAATCTCTGGGAAGAGAATACATTTCCATGTCCATCTCCTCGCTGTCTGAGGATGACATGTTGAAATGATTTTGTTGAAATGATTTGATTCTGTCTATTCCATATATATAGGCATTTTCTTCCCGCCATATGCACATTTTTGAGTCACATGATGTATCCTGCAATTCTATTGGATAATTTTCCCGCCATATGCCAAATTTGGATGATCATATTACATAATTAGCAATAAGAAAGTGATGTGTTTCTAGAAAATGTACAAAATAACTGAGAGTTCCCGCCATAGGTAAATTTTCAAATCACATGATTTTTCCTGCAATTCTGTTGGATAAATTTCCGCCATATGCCAAATTTGGATGATCATATTACATAATTAGCAATAAGAAAGTGATGTGTTTCTAGAAAATGTACAAAATAACAGAGAGTTCCCGCCATTGGTAACTTTGCAAGTCACATGGTGTGTCTTGCAATTCTATTGGACAATTTTCCCGCCATATTCCAAATTTGGATGATCATATACAAAATTAGCAATAAGAAAGTTTCTAGAAAATGTTTCATATTCAATTCAATTTATCATGTAACTTAAATGGTGGCAATCATTCCAAGTCACATGATAAATGAAGATTTACATGTAAAAACCAAATGTGTTTTATGTAAATCATCATTAAATCCAATCTATCATGTGACTTGGAATAGCGGCAATGGTTATGTAATCATTGCCACCATTCAAGTCACATGATAGATTGAATTCAGTGAAGATTTACATGCTAAAAGCAAATTGCTTTAGCATATTGTATCTGCATTTTTGTGGCATTAAATTCACCCACCCACCCACCAAGTTTGAGGAACTAGTCTGAGAAAATAGGTGAACATACAGACTCACAGACACAGTCACAAAATTTATTACAAAAAAGTTTCCTCTGTGATACATTATTCCTCTATGTGTGTTGAGATAAAAAATAAAATAAAACTGAACTGAACTTGAACATTTTGGTCATGTATTGCATTTTCAATGTATTCAATGTCATAGACTGGTTACCCATGGTTACTGACATCTGCAAATCATCTTTCAACATAAGAACTTGAACTTTTGTTTTGTTTCCATGGATAGTCTTCAAAGTCAACAAAAGTTCAGGGTTTTTATGTGGTTGATACCATTCATTTATAGGTACAAGTATATCAAAATGCACAATAATTATACTGAGGTTAAAATAATATTATTCTGCATTAGTTTTGAACATTTCATAATTTTTGTGATTGCACTGTATTTGTTTATAATAGTGTAATCATGAGAGTAAAATACAAGAAAATAATGCTCTAACTGAGAAAAGGAAAGGGTTAATTTTTCATGTGATCAGAATGGCAGGAAAAAAGGCATGTAGGCCTATGTAACATTCAGTTTTAATAAGGAACCAATAGGAATGTGGTAAGTATCCATGTGACAAAAATGGCGGGGGAAAAACATTGAATATTCAAATGTGCTTGAAGTTATATAACAAGGAACCAATGAAAACATGGTATGTATCCATGTGACAAAAATGGCGGAGGAAAAACATTGAATATTCAAATGTGCTTGAAGTTATATAACAAGGAACCAATGAAAACATGGTAAGTATCCATGTGACAAAAATGGCGGCACTTAGAAAAGTATAAAAGGCCCCCAAACCAGGGTTCTTTGCCTCATTTGCAAAGCAGATAGAGTCTGAAAAGAAAGTAAAATCAGCTACTTATACTGATACTGATAGTCACCCCTCTGAAGAAAATAATGAGTGCCAGAGAAGCTAGAGTACTGCAGGCCTCCTTGACAACACCAGAAGGGGAGGCATTTCTGCAGGCTCTTAGCATAGCTGACAGTGGGCAGAATACTAGAGATATGGCAAAGAAGAAGAAAAAGATGGAGAAGAACGATAGACAAGATGACAAGAAGAAGAAAGATGATAAGAAGAAGAAAGATGATGACAGTGAAGAGAGCTTGAGCCATCAAGATGAACCAGGCATATCAACCAAGAAGAAGAGAAAGAGAAAGGAAAAGTCAAAGAAGGAAGAAGAGAGCCATGGCAGTGCTATTGCTGGTGCTAGTGAACCTAAGACTAAAAAGAAGAAAGATCATGGAGATGACAATGATGGCGATTGGACAGTAGTTAATAGAAAGAAGAAAGGGAGCCCGAAGATGCCCAGTGCAAAGAAGAAGAAAGATGATGACAGTGATAAGAAAAAGGGCCAGAAGATGCCATTGGCAAAGAAGGAAGAGAGCTTGAGCCATCAAGATGAACCAGCCACATCAACCAAGAAGAAGAGAAAAAGACAGGAAAAGTCAAAGAAGGAAGAAGAGGGCCATGGCAGTTCTGTTGCTGGTGCTAGTGAACCTAAGACTAAAAAGAAGAAAGATGATGGAGATGACAATGATGGCGATTGGACAGTAGTTAATCGAAAGAATCAAAAGAGCCCGAAGATGCCCAGTGCAAAGAAGAAGAAAGATGATGACAGTGATAAGAAAAAGAGCCAGAAGATGCCCTTGGCAAAGAAGGAAGAGAGCTTGAGCCATCAAGATGAACCAGCCACATCAACCAAGAAGAAGAGAAAGAGACAGGAAAAGCCAAAGAAGGAAGAAGAGAGCCATGGCAGTGCTATTGCTGGTGCTAGTGAACCTAAGACTAAAAAGAAGAAAGATCATGGAGATGACAATGATGGCGATTGGACAGTAGTTAATCGAAAGAATCAAAAGAGCCCGAAGATGCCCAGTGCAAAGAAGAAGAAAGATGATGACAGTGATAAGAAAAAGAGCCAGAAGATGCCCTTGGCAAAGAAGGAAGAGAGCTTGAGCCATCAAGATGAACCAAGCACATCAACGAAGAAGAAGAAAAAAATACAAGAAGAGAGCCATGGCAGTGCTATTGCTGGTGCTAGTGAACCTAAGACGAAAAAGAAGAGGAATGATAAGACCCCTATAGTCTTAGCATCAGGTGCTAAAGGAAAAAAAAGGGAAGAGCTTGTTACAGAGAGAGAAGACCCTGCACTTCAAAAAGCAGCAGAAACGAGAGGATATGGAAAACTTGGAAGAAGGAAAAAGACTGAGTGCAAGAGACTTTAAGATAACAAAGCGTTTCAAACGCTTGAGAGATTCTAGACTGCAGGTCGATCCAGTTGGCTTGCGTGACTCATCTGACACAGACACGCCAGATGAGGCGGAGCTGGAACAGCTTGGTGCAGAGTTCCCAAAAGAGGCCAAACAGGAATCAGAATGCGAAGACTCTGAAGGATCTTCATCTGAAGCATCATATAACATTTCAGATGCTCCTATGTTTGAATCAGACAATGAGAAAAGTAAAGCAGAGGAGGGTGACGATGAAGAAGATGAAGATGAAGAAGATCAAGAAGATCAAGAAGAGGAAGACCAAGAAGAGGAAGATCAAGAGGAAGATGAAGAAGATGATGAAGATGAAGATCAAGAATATGAAGATGAGGAAGATGAAGAAGACGAAGATGAGGAAGAGGAAGAGGAAGATCCAGGTGAGCAAGAGGAAGCTCCTGCACCAGCACCTCAACGAAGAAAGGGTCGCAAGCGCGGCACACGGTTCTTGGAATGTGATCCGGACAATGACCCCAAGAAAGCACCAAGAAACCCAAATTTTCATAAAAGAGTAGAGGCTGATGGGTGGAACCCAAATCTCACGCAGATGACGCAGCAAGATTTTATTCCAAGCGGACCTCAAGGGCCGACCTTTCGTACATCGCCAATAATGACACCAGTCCAATATTTCCTTCAATTCTTTTCTCTTAATTTATTTGTGTTGATAGCTGGTTGGACCAACGACAATATGAGGCGACTTGGTGTGAATGCGACTACAAGCATGGACGAAATAAAAGCATGGTTTGGAATACGCCTGATTATGGGTCTTGTCAAGGTCTCAAATGCCAAAGACTACTGGTCCACCCATCCCGGCTATCGTAATATCCTCATTTCAAGAACGATGTCTAAGAACAGATTTAATTTCATATCATCACACATCACATGCTGTTCACCTCATGATGACTTGGAAAGATTGCCAGAAAGAACCCAAGATGAGAAAAGATCAAAGAAGAGACAGAAGAGAAACGCACCATTTTGGCCGATTCGTAGTTTATGGGAGGAAGTTCTTCGTAACTGTCAAACTAAATATAGATGTGTTAGAGATCTATCAATTGATGAGGCGATGGTCCGCTACAAGGGCTTCAAGTCCACCGCCCACAAGTTTTTTATGCCCTTGAAGCCCATCGGCACAGGGTTTAAAATTTACGCCCTTTGTGAGGCTACCACCGGCTACATGACCAACTTTAAGACGCATATCACAACATATCCCGCCACTAAGATTGACGACCTGACCAGTGACTTAGCATCGACCGTCGAGGACCGCAACCACCATATCTACACGGACAAGTTTTACACATCAATCCCACTTGCACAGCGACTCCTCAACAAAAAGATATACCTGACCGGATCAATCAAATTGGGAAGGAAGGGCCTTCCCAAATCTTTACTTTCGACGACTGACAAGATGACACGTTTAAAACGGACCAGACGAGGAACATACTACTGCAGGCAGAAGGACAACATGACCTTTAGTGTGTGGAAAGACAGCAGAGTAGCAACAATGCTCTCAACCTTTTACAATGGATATAGGTGAGTAACATAAAAACAAAAAGGGGGGGGGGCATGAACATAATACAAAAAATAGTAAATAAGTGATGCAGTTAAATGTATAAAAGTTGTAAACTAATATTTATAACCACTTCCTGCCTATCAAATTTAACTACGTATTGATATATCTTCATTGTTTCAAATAAAACTGACTCATCACATTTGTTGGTATTATTCTACAAGTTTTGTCAAGATTCATACCCACGAGCCACATGGTCAAAAACCACCACTTTCCACCAACTTGGATACTTTTTGAATTGTCACATCATGATTTCTGTTGAATTTATAATGTACATTTAACTAACAAAACTGTGTTCTCTTATTTGCATTTTCTGCAGGAACCTTGATACTGACCGCATAAGAAGAAAATTTAGTAAGGATGGCATTGATCGCAAGAGATACCATATGATCAACGTCCCCCCATCGATACTAGCGTACACCCAAGGATATTATGGGGTAGATCGTGCGGATCAACTTAGAGCTTATTATACAGCTGCACGGAAGAGCCAATCATGGTGGAAGCAGCTGCTCTTTTTTTTGATTGATATCAGCCAGGTTAATGCTTGGATTTGCTTCAAGCATGCTGACGCCGCCACGAGAGTCGACAGAGAAACCAGAGCACGAGAGCTTTCAGATGATGATGATGATGATGATGAAGACGACTCCCCAATGCCACGACATTCCGAATTTATTATGGATATTGCCACAGGACTCATTGACGGTTATCAACAAGGAACGGTCCGCCAGCTAAGAGATTTTGGCGGTGTGGATGCACAATACACAATCCACAGACTTGTGCGTGTGGACAGTTGTTTGGCCTGCCGCCATTGCAAAAACAACGAGAAGAAAACACCAAGCGGCAAGCCAATCAAGACCAGATCAACGTGCCAGGCATGTGGTATCCACCTCTGCAAGAAGGACTGTTTCATTCGGTAGGTACATGTATATAATTTAATTTAAAAACAAGCAAACAAGTTATTGTTGTACATTTAGTTCCAAATTGTTATTTAGTATATTGAACTTGTAACTAACAAAATTTTCCTTTCTTATTTGCAGCTACCACTCCCTGAATGGTGTTCGGGTTCAAGGGCCTGCAGACTTTGATGAAGAAGACTAGATGACTCCCAGCATGCTCCCAGGTAATTTGTTTTTAAATCATCTTTAGAAGACATGAACATTTTCTAATATATACATACTTATAAAAGTAAACATTTATGTCACATATTTGGAAATTATAAGTATGTTGTGTCCTTTTTTCTACAGGTCTTGGTGTGTGTCCAGCTCCACTACTTCATGACGTCATTATGAATCTTGCTTACTACGTGACCGACACCTAGGTTTGGTTAATTTATTGTATTATATTATTATATCATAATAACGTGAGATTGATTACATTGTGTAATTATATTTGATCATAATGTATCACTTGTTTGGCAAAATGAGTATTGATCACACAGTTTAGTATTGTATAATTATAGAACATCATACTATGTATCACATGATTGGTAACATACATGTATGTAATTATCCTAAAATATATGCACTTACTATATGTAGGCTTACTCTGAACATATAAACTGCAGCTTATGTGCTTTATATTACAGTATAAAGTTACATCCATAACCTGAACCTACACACTGCAGCTTACAGGTTCAGGGTATGGTTATAACTTATACTGTAATATGAGGCACATAAGCTACATTGTTTAGGTTCAGGGTACAGTTAGAAATCTTATATGCTTCAAATTACGGTATAATATGATAAATTCAAGTTGCTCCTATGTTAAAAACATTTTGGTCTACTTGATATGTGGGTCACAATGCCATGCAGCAATATACCAAAAACACCCAAGTACAATTTGAAACAATTAAGCTGCAGAGTGCAGGTTTAGGGTGTGGGTGTACATTGTACCTTATCAAAGTCACATGGTGTATCTTGCTATTGGACAATATCCCTGCCATAAAATTTGGATGATCATATTACATAATTGATTAATTAGCAGCCCTTTGGAGGTAGAATGGCAGTTATGTTGTCTTCATCATCATCATCTGAAAGCTCCAAAGCTTTGGCTTCTCTGTCGATTTGTGTGGCAGCATCGACTTGCTTGAAGCAAATCCAAAATATGGGTCTTCTTTCCTTAAAAAAGTCACAAATTTGACAACAAATAGTTATTTTTACATACTAGTTCATCTGTAGCTGTGAGAGCAACTGATAGAACCCTGGCAGCATGATAGCTATGTTGTTTGACCCTCAATGACCTCTATATGACCTTTGACCCTAGATGACCTCTGTTTGATGACCTTTGACCTTGGAAGACCTCGGTTTTATTTTATACATGCAAATGAAATTTAGAAATCATTTTCAGCTATGAATGCTGGGAAGACATTGCAGTGTTCACTGTTGTGATACTATTGTATGTATCACTTATTTTCGTAAAATGAGTAGCACATGTATAATTATATATGTAGGCATTCATGTACATGTATCACTTCACTTGTTTCACAAGCAGCAGCTTACATGCTTCAAATTACGGTATAATATGATAAATTCCAAGTTGCTCCTATGTTAAAAATATCTTGGTCTACCACTTGATCTGTGGGTCACAATGCCATGCAGCATTATACCAAAAACACCCAAGTCCTATAATTTGAAGCAAATAATCTGCAGAGTGCAGGTTTAGGGTGTGGGTGTACATTGTACCTTATCAAAGTCACATGGTGTATCTTGCTATTGGACAATATCCCTGCCATAAAATTTGGATGATCATATTACATAATTTATTAATTAGCAGCCCTTTGGAGGTAGAATGGCAGTTAATATGTTGTCTTCATCATCATCATCTGAAAGCTCCAAAGCTTTGGCTTCTCTGTCGATTTGTGTGGCAGCATCGACTTGCTTGAAGCAAATCCAAAATATGGGTCTTTTTTTCCTTTAAAAAGTCACAAATTTGACAAAAAATAGTGTTATTAATTAGCACCCCTTTCGAGGTAGAATGGCAGTTATGTTGTCTTCATCATCGTCATCATCTGAAAGCTTCAAATTAAAGCTTTGGCTTCTCTGTCGATTCGTGTGGCAGCATTAACTTGCTTGAAGCAAATCCAAAATATGGGTCTTTTTTCCTTAAAAAAGTTACAAATTTGACAAAAAATAGTTATCTTTACATACTATTGTATGTATCACTTATTTCGTAAAATGAGTAGTTGGATTGATAACACATGTATAATTATATAATGTAGGCCTTCATGTACATGTATCACTTCACATGTTTCACAAGCAGCAGCTTACATGCTTCAAATTACGGTATAATATGATAAATTCAAGTTGCTCCTATGTTAAAAATATCTTGGTCTACTTGATCTGTGGGTCACAATGCCATGCAGCATTATACCAAAACACCCAAGTACTATAATTTGATGCAAATAATCTGCAGAGTGCAGGTTTAGGGTGTGGGTGTACATTGTACCTTATCAAAGTCACATGGTGTATCTTGCTATTGGACAATATCCCTGCCATAAAATTTGGATGATCATATTACATAATTTATTAATTAGCAGCCCTTTGGAGGTAGAATGGCAGTTATGTTGTCTTCATCATCATCATCTGAAAGCTCCAAAGCTTTGGCTTCTCTGTCGATTTGTGTGGCAGCATCGACTTGCTTGAAGCAAATCCAAAATATGGGTCTTTTTTCCTTAAAAAAGTTACAAATTTGACAAAAAAAAGTTTTTTTGAAGAAATTTCATGAATGGTAAACATAAATGGATGGTTTGGATGCCATTGTAAGAAAGCTAAATTCACAGAACATGTTGGGCTCTTTCATTTGATACCAAATTTGCCATTGTAGCACTTGTAGTTACAATGTCCTTGTTTGAATGGAATCGCCCATTTCAATTTTCATGAAAATGAAAGAATATATGTACTAAGGTATGCTTATATGTAAACTATAGTTTCAATATTTGACACTACAATGTATAGGCCTGTAAAAATCTAACTTGGACAAGTTCTATTTTGCAATGTATTTGAATTCAATTTTCAAATTTTAATTTTCATGTATATAATATCATACTATTGTATGTATCACTTGTTTCGTAAAATGAGTAGTTGGATTGATAACACATGTATAATTATATAATGTAGGCCTTCATGTACATGTATCACTTCACATGTTTCACAAGCAGCAGCTTATATGCTTCAAATTACGGTATAATATGATAAATTCAAGTTGCTCCTATGTTTAAAATATCTTGGTCTACTTGATCTGCGGGTCACAATGCCATGCAGCATTATACCAAAACACCCAAGTACTATAATTTGATGCAAATAATCTGCAGAGTGCAGGTTTAGGGTGTGGGTGTACATTGTACCTTATCAAAGTCACATGGTGTATCTTGCTATTGGACAATATCCCTGCCATAAAATTTGGATGATCATATTACATAATTTATTAATTAGCAGCCCTTTGGAGGTAGAATGGCAGTTATGTTGTCTTCATCATCATCATCTGAAAGCTCCAAAGCTTTGGCTTCTCTGTCGATTCGTGTGGCAGCATCGACTTGCTTGAAGCAAATCCAAAATATGGGTCTTTTTTCCTTAAAAAAGTTACAAATTTGACAAAAAAAAGTTTTTTTGAAGAAATGTCATGAATGGTAAACATAAATGGATGGTTTGGATGCCATTGTAAGAAAGCTAAATTCACAGAACATGTTGGGCTCTTTCATTTGATACCAAATTTGCCATTGTAGCACTTGTAGTTACAATGTCCTTGTTTGAATGGAATCGCCCATTTCAATTTTCATAAAAATGAAAGAAAATATGTATATAAATTATAGTTTCAATATTTGAAATTGTTTCTAACATTATGGAGTTGTACTGTTAGAAAACTGTTTAGATGTGAGAAAGTTGGAGTAATTGTACTGTATTTAAGAAAACCAAAAAAAAAAAGAGTTAAAACAACATCCACTTTGGATTGTAATTGTACTTTATTTAAGAAAAACTCTGAAAAAATGAGTTTTAAGTATAAAAAAGGAATCATTTGAAACCTCCATGCAAAAGAACAGACACTACAATGTATAGGCCTGTAAAAATCTAACTTAGACACGTTCTATTTTGCAATGTATTTGAATTCAATTTTCAAATTTTAATTTTCATGTATATAATATCATACTATTGTATGTATCACTTGTTTCGTAAAATGAGTAGTTGGATTGATAACACATGTATAATTATATAATGTAGGCCTTCATGTACATGTATCACTTCACATGTTTCACAAGCAGCAGCTTATATGCTTCAAATTACGGTATAATATGATAAATTCAAGTTGTTCGATTTAAAAATATCTTGGTCTACTTGATCTGTGGGTCACAATGCCATGCAGCATTATACCAAAAACACCCAAGTACTATAATTTGATGCAAATAATCTGCAGAGTGCAGGTTTAGGGTGTGGTGTACATTGTACCTTATCAAAGTCACATTCATGGGCAACATGTGGGCAGTTATTTATCTAATACTTACATTAAAAAGAGATCCAAAATATGGGTCTCTTTTCCTAAAAAAGTCACAAATTTGACAAAAAATTGTTGTTTTTGAAGAAATTACATGAATGGTTAACATAAATGAATGTCAATGTAAGACAGCTCAATTTACAGAACATGTTTGGCTCTTTATTTGATACCAAATCTGCCATTGTAGCACTTGCAGTTACAAAGTTCTGAGCATTTTTCATGTTTTGGGCAATGTCCTTGTTTGAATGGAATCGCCCATTTCAATGTTCATAAAAATGAAAGATAATATGTACTAAAGTATACTTATATGTATTGTAAACTATAGTTTCAATATTTGAAATTGTTTCTAACATTGTGGAGTTGTACTGTTAGAAAACTGTTTAGATGTGAGAAAATTTTGTAATTGTACTATATTTAAGAAAACAAACAAAAAATAAGTTAACGACATCCACATTAGAAGTGAGAAAGTTTTGTAATTGTACTGTAAAAGAAAACCCCCAAAAATTGAGCTAATTATAAAAAAGGAAACATTTGAAACTTCTATGTAAAAGAACAGAAATTACAATGTATAGGCCTGTAAAAATGTAACATAGGCAAGTTCTGTTTTGCAATGTATTTGAATTCAAATTTTTATATTCAATTTTCAATATTGTTTTTAAAGTGGATTTTACAAAATGTTCTTGATACATTACGATTCCACAGTAAGAATGGAAATCAAAGATCATCTAAACTATGCTAATGTAAAAGAAAAGAGAAACTAAATTTTCAATATTTGAATTTGTTGTTTATTTTTTAAAAGAAACCCCTTTGTAATAACAACATCCACTTTCGTTGTAAGCAAGGAACACTTGTATGGCTTAAGAACAAGCCTATAAAAAATCTTTAGAGAAAAATTTTGTTTTGCAATGTTTTGCAATTTAATTTTGCAATTTAAATTTTCATTATGAAAATTGTTTTCAATGTGGAATCATAATGCATTTTGTAAAACCCTGTCATTATGGAAATGAAAATATTAGAAGCATGCATGTAAAATTTATAAATTAAAATGCGTAAAAGAAAGAATGACAAAAGAGGCAATGATGAAAGAGTTGTGGTTAAAGTTCTCCAGTGTCATCTGTTACAACACACTCATGCTGAGCCCAAAATAATTAAAACAAATGAGTTACAGATAAATAAAACAAATGGTAATATCATGACTTTTGTTTTGGTCAATAGTGTAATAAATAGATAATGAAACTAAACTAAAATGTGACGTCTATAGTTGATTTGTAGTTGTCATTGACTTACATCTAAGTGACCACCAGGATATGGGTTAATGATTATGTCAGTCCACTGTCCCTTTTGCTGCAGCTTATCAGCGAGATATTACGGTACATGTAAATGATATCACAATGGATAAGTCTGGAAATGAAACACCATGGAATGAATATACAACGGTATATAAAAAAAACAAGAGTGCAAATGAAACACCATGGAATGTATATTCAATAATACTTGATCATATATATAGAGCATCCGAGGAAAGAAATATTGTCCGTGCCTGGATTGTTGATTGTGTAATGCAGCGGAGCATACTTTCAACATCCCGCCTTAACGGCAGCACCGACCCTGTGGCAAATTTGGATGGCTTGTGTAATTACAAATAGGTACTTGGTAATACGGACTAGCTATCCGTTGTTTGGGGACCGCCAAGTTTCCTCCCCTTATGTTACCACTGTCTATAAGTTTGATTATTTTTTCCCCCAGCACTTGTAGTTACAAATTTCTGAGCATTCTTCATGTTTTGGGCAACAAATTTATATTTTTGATTTAAATTTTCAGTATTAGATTGGAGCATTTTAGTAAAACCTTTATGTAGTAATAACAAAATCCAATTTAAGCATAAAACGTTTATGTAAAAGAACAAAAACTACAATGCATAGGAAAATTCTGTCAAAGTTCAAAGCCGCTTAAAAAAATAGTTACCGTATTTGTTCCATTACCCGCCCAGGTCGCTTAACAAAATCATTTTGGGGGGGCGCTAATTTTTTACATTGTTTAAGCCAACAAGATTTTTCAGACCATGATATAGATTTGCATGGGTGGGCTAATAAATTAATATAAGATTGGGGGCATGGGTGGTTAATGGAACGAATACTGTATTTCTTTTTTAATATTTTGAATTTGATAAATAAATATTTAATCAAAAAGTGTAGTATAGTATAGTGTAGTATTTATAAATAATCTGTACATAATCTATCAATAAATTAGATATGGCAGCCTAAAAAGAAAAATGTTGTGTTTTGCATTTTTGAGTGATTTATATAAAACCTATAACAAGTTTACTTTACAAGTGACTAACTTTGGAATTTAGAGTGTTCAAACCCATTACAGGTGAGCTATAGAAACAAATTCAAAGTATAGACCTCTGGTAAGGCAACCGTTACTAATAATAATAACCCTCACTTACGATCATTGGGTATACCGATCATCAGACGCATAATTTGTCATGATTTCAACTTAAAACAGAAGTATTTATACATATGTATATACATTCTGTGGTGTTGAAAACATGACAAACCAAGCCAACCAGAACAGTCTCTACTCCAAAAGTAGTCGAGAGTGTGCAACCACTAAAAATAGTGGGGGCGTAACATATATAAAACCTATATACCCTGCAGCTTATGCGCCTCACATTACAGTATAATATTATAGTCATGTAGCATTTTGTAGCTTCCAGTCATTCATCTTTTTTCCTCTGTATTCAAGGTATCTACTTACATATACTGAAAGCCTCAAAAAGCTACAAAATGTTGTAGCTTTTTGTAGCTTACTGTGATTTACCAGTATTTTAATTTTCCTCTTTATTTCAAGTTATCTACTTACTTACTGAAATCCTCAAAAAGCTACAAAATGTTGTAGCTTTTTGTAGCTTACAGTGATTTACCAGTATTTTAATTTTCCTCTTTATTTCAAGTTATCTACTTACTTACTGAAAGCCTCAAAAAGCTACAAAATGTTGTAGCTTTTTGTAGCTTACTGTAATTTACCAGTTTTTCACTTTCCACTGTATTTCGAGGTATCTCCTTACTAACTGAATGCCTCAAAAAGCTATGTAGCTTTTTGTAACCTACGGTTATTTTCCATTTTTTTGCCATGGTGACTTGGGGTGTTTTGTGGCCTTTGGTAACTATACAATGATCTGATCATTCTATCTCTCACTAACATCATTACCTAAAGCCTCAAAAGGCTACGTAGCTTTTTGTAGCCTTTAGGACTTTAACAACTTTAATTTTGGGATATTTTGTAGCTTTTTGTGGCTTTTGGTATCTGTATTGGAGATTGGGTTAGTAAGGGTTAGGGTTAATCAAGTATGGAGTATGAAGCATAGAACAATTGCTAGCCAAACACTTGCTATTTATAGTGAAGCACAGTTACCACACAAAGCATACCAACTAACATCTGCAATGACTCCAACATTAATGAGGTCAAACTTGCAAAGCATGTGTGATGTATAAATATTGTGGCGCGAACTATAAACAGCCCACCAACATTGTTGTTCTTAAGTACCCCCTGGCCTAAGTTAAGTTTTAAAACAACAACAACAACAAAATATACTGCAAAATGTCAACAAACAGTCCACCTCCCCACCCCCTTACACACTGCAACCCACAAAATGGCAGAAACCCTTTGTTTGAAACAATGGTACTACTTTTATGAATAGCCTGTCAGCAAGTCAAATGAACAATTTGTTACGTAATCTATTTCCCCTCCTATATATTAAACCTCCTTGATACATGACGCATACTGAAATGTGAACAACAATAAGAATGCTATTTCAACCTTAGATATCACAGGTATCGTGATTAAAAATAATCCACCAGACCACCCATCACAATTTAAGTCTAAGAGAGTGTCCAATTAAGTTTCCTCAAAACTGTGATGATATAAACAATTGGCTTTTCTACATGTAGGCTATATCATTGTAAGTGAAATACCACACAATAATACAGCACAGTGATAACAACAATCTGGCTAGAAAATAATTTTAAAAAATCAACAAAATTCCGGACTATGTCCAATTTTGGTTGCAATGCCCATACATCTTACTAATACACTCTCTAACCCAACCAAAGTAATAAACAAAAACTTGTAATTTCTGAATGGTAATTGTAACTCCTTTCAGGACGAGATATATTGTACTTGCCAGTATAACACTACAAAGGGCCCGGCATAAATATTGCTTTAATATAGTAGCTTTAGATTATCATGCTCTACATACAGCCTATTTATTTCAATATGAATAAATCTATAAGTTTCAATTATGTTTTCTGGGAACGTGTCAAAATCAATATTTAACTACTAAGCATGACATGTAATAATATTCACAATTGTAATCTGTTAGATGCTGGCTCAAAATCTGGTGAAGAAAAACTGCAAAACATTTTATTTATGTTACTAACAACAGTAAATCAATCAGTTTATCAGCATTAGATAGCTGCTGTATCATTATCAATGTATATTATTATTAGCATGAATAGCTGGGTCATCAATATCAGCAGCAGATAGCTAGCTACTTCATCAATGCCAATACGCCGTAGAAGTGACATAGTTAATCGGATTAACTACCATAGCAATAGATGAATACAATTTTGACTATACCGCTCTGCACTACAACGTTCACGCGGTACCGATGCATTGAGCCATATAAGCCAAAGAAAGGCTAATCACTCGCACCTGTAAGATAAGTATCTTTGAAAAGAGCGGTATTGTATTCAATCTATGTTTACTGACATACACAGGTGAGAGTGCAATCTGCTTGTAGTGCAGGGCGGTCTATTCAAAAATTGTATTCATCTATTGCTATGGCAGTTATCCGATTATGACGTCACTTCTACAGCGTATATCACCAGTACATAGTTACTTCATCAATGCCAATATTGGTGGCAGATATCATCAAAATAAAAAACAATAGGACAACTATTTTATCAATTCTAGCAAATTAAAATTTCAGTTTCAGATACCAATCAGCAGAGCTACATTTGTCAAAGCTGCATCATGAGCTTGTGTGAATTCACGCGAGCGCAATAACAAAAACCAAATAATTTCCACAAACTTTAGTTCCTTTAACTCCTACATGAGGATACGAAACCTACATGTACTTTATAAACAATGCTATCAGTTGTATATAGTTGAAGTATTTCTTTGATAACATCAGCAGTGAAAGCTCCTTTACCAATGTCATATCAATACTAGGAAACTAATTCTATTCAACAACAGCAGTAGATAGCTAAACTACTTCATCAATACCAATATCAGCACCAGAAAGCACACTACTTCATCAACACTCATATCAGCAGTAGATAGCTTCAGTGTTTCATCAACACCAATATCAGCAACAGATAGCATCACTACTTCATCAACACTATCAGCAGTAGATAGTCACAATACTTCATGAACACAAATATCAGCAATAGATAGCTATACTACTACAGTAACATTGATATCAGCAGTCGATGGCTACATTGTTTCATCAACACCAATATAAGCATAGCAGCATGTCAACACCAATATCACAACACCACATTATTGGCAATAGATAGTTACACTACTTCATCAACACCAATATCAGCAACACTACTTCATCAACGCTATTATCAGATGTAGATAGATACACTACTTAATATATAATACACCAATATAATTAAAAATAAAAAAAGAAAACGAAAATGAAAAGTGCAAATTGTCGATGAGCGAATTCGCCGTCCTGCAGCCAACGACTACTTAAAAATACAATTTAAAAGAAATACTAAAGCGGCTGATCAGAGCAGATAGAGGTGACCTCACATAATGAAATGTGAGTGCACCATTATCAGCATTAGATAGCTGCACTACTTCATCAACACCATTATCAGGAGTAGATAGCAGCACTACTTCATCAACACCATTATCAGCAGTAGATAGCTGCACTACTTCATCAACACTATTATCAGCAGTAGATAACTGCACTACTTCATCAACACCATTATCAGCAGTAGATAGCTGCACTACTTCATCAACACCATTATCAGCAGTAGATAGCTGCACTGCTTCATCAACACCATTATCAGCAGTAGATAGCTGCACTACTTCATCAACACCATTATCAGCAGTAGATAACTGCACTACTTCATCAACACCATTATCAGCAGTAGATAGCTGCACTACTTCATCAACAGCATTATCAGCAGTAGATAGCAGCACTACTTCATCAACACTTGACATCAGTAGATAGCAACACTACTTCAGCAACACTGCTATCAGGATTAGATAGCAAGACTACTTCATCAACACTGCTATCAGTAGTAGCTTGCTTGTATTGTTGGCACTAGGTCCTTTGGGCATATTGTATGCATACTACCTACCGTATTTCGTCAAATAGTTGCCCCCCCCCCCCTCAAATAAATGCCTCACCACTTTTTTCAACCAAGATGTTTCAAAAATGCCAATATTTCCATGCTATCTTGTGTAGTAAGCTTACCAACTTGCCCACATGGTCGAAAATAGCATCAATAATTGGCGAAAATCTGGATTGGAAACCTGGAAGTGAACCAGAAGTCAGTGTTTCTAATTCTTTGTTCGTCATTTTAGAGTGAATTTTAAGTTTACCTAATGATTTTAACGGGAATTATCGTTCTAAAATTGACCTTGAATAAACGCCCCCATTGGGAAAATATAACGCCCCCGGGGGGTTATTTGACGAAATACGGTAGTAAGGATTCAGTTGTGTGACCACATATTTTCTACATTGGGCAACTCCATTGAGCTAAGAAGGAAGGAAATGGGGAAATATTAAGCTCTTTTCAATCATTCTATTGCTGTTTTATGTGATAAATTAATAATGTCTAAAAAACCTTGCTCATAAATGTCTAAAAATATTATCTTTAAAATATTCAGAATAATTTTACGGTATGATAAATTTGTTATTGGTTTCAGCATCGGCATGTCCGGCTTCACCCAGCATGACACTTCGTGCATAGTAATTCCCATGACCTGTCTCCGCTTCACCCAATAACTAATAATATCAGCAGTACATTGTAGATAGCCACACTACTTCATCAATATCAGCAGTAAAAAGCTACCATACACAACAACGATATAAGAAATAGATAGCTACACTTAACACTTTTATCAGGAAATAGCTACACTAGGATTTTTGTCCCAAAGTTTCGCCAGTCATGCTGTACGAAAGATACACTCAAAATACTTATATGGTAAATGTGACAAAATCAAGCTCATTTTCACCCAAAATATTGGCCATTTTCAATGAAATTCAACATTTGAAATGCAGTGCCAAATTTTCTAGTTATTTGGTCTTTAATAAACAACAAGCATTTTCCATATGCCATGCATCACTGTATAAAGCATTTGCTTTGATTCCTACCCTGCTTCCTGTCTTTGAATTTGCTTTAAATTGAGTAAAAGACACTGACCACTTACAGTAACAGCAATATCATCTTATAAAAGAAGCTCAAGATTACATACATGTCCAAACTAACCAATGTTGATGTCTAGCCCTGCAAGCATTACCACAGGATATGTACAATTATTTGTTTCATAAACAAGAAAGAGAACAGCATATCGCTGACTCAATTATCTCTTATTGCAACTGACAATGTTAAGGGCTTTGTTTATAAGCAAACATTGATGATATTACTGTCAGCCTTCACTTGGCTTCATCTATCTATTCAAGAATCTTGGTAGACAAGTTACTCAACTTGGTTCAGTCTTGGACTTTCAAATGTATATTGTTGAGTTTTCTGTTTTTCCTAGCCATTTGCAAAATTTCTTTCTTTGTTTCTTTCAATCTCATAATGAGCCATCATAGCTGGATGAAAATACAATTTTGTATCATACTCTTTCCACATAATATTACATAGTAGAACAGCATCATTTGCACACATGCATCAGCTATTCACCAGCGAAGTGGTTACATAACTCCTTGGTAACTGGATCATGCTATAGACTTTGTGTTGCAATCATTTCAATTGTGGTGTAGAACACAAAAGCGTGATCCAGTTGACATGGTGATAATCGGATTACAAGTAAGACTTCGCTGGTGAATAGCCATTGTCTAAAAGTTATATCACAGAATTGGGATCAAAGGTTGTTTAGGGGTTACTTCCAGTATATAACCAAACCTTCGAAATTTCAAAATACTGCTTCTTCAGCAAATTACATCTAGTACAGTCACATTCACTTGGTCATACAAAGGGCAAATGATCCCAAAACAAAACAAAAACTAACAAAAAAACATAAAAAACTGTTTTGAATCACCAAAAAATGATGTGTTTGTAGTAGGCTTTACCTATTACAAACTGAACTAAACAGTAGAAGTGCCCACCCAAACTGATTCATAATTCACAAGTGCTATATTTATGCAAGCATCAATTTGAAGCTTGAACCTACCAACAAAAGTATAATCTCAATCATCGGCATCGAATCAACGTCGATAATATGTCGAGGCTTGAGATGGGTAGGTTCAAGCTTCAAATTGATGCTTGCATTTGTATATAAAGTGTGGGTTTTTTGCCGAAAAAACCAGAGCCCATTTTCAAGCAAGTTATGGGTAACAGAAAATTTGAGCATATATTTCACATCAAGCCTCACATAAAACCAACATACAACGTACATATATCTTCTGAGTTGTAAGTGTGGTTGAAGGACTGACCAACACTCTTGACAATCTCAGCCAGGTACTTATCGGTAACTTAAAGGGATGTGGCAATGTACACTAACAATAAAATCAAAGATATATGCCATCTTGAAATTATGAATATAATTATTTTACTCAGAAATTCATTTCCTAGCACCCAATTCTAGTTCCTGACAATTTAAGCTTTGTATATATATTTTGTAATAAACCACAACTTTTTTAAATTTAATGTATACCTTGTCCCATCATGGCTAGATAATAACAGTTTGGCTTGTACATACGTAAAATGTAGTTTAATTAAAACCTACTCATGCTCGGCATACTCTGCTGTTTCAGCAAATTATGTACATCAACATATGCAGCCCGAAAATTGTAGGTGAAGGTTTGCAGTATTAATATTTTTAGTCTTATAATTTGGCATAACTTCTCCCAATATTTTAGATATTTAGGTAAAGTAGGTTATTATTAGTGATTAATTTTTAAAATATCATTAAAGCACTCTGAAATATAGTGGATCAGATAGATATAAAGCTGATTAAAACAGTTTATGGATACATGTAGGTAATACCCAACTTAATGGGGAAAAAAGTAAATTAAACTCATCGCTGTTGGCAATGTGAAATAAATCTACTAGAAATGATTTGATTCGGACATAAAGTAAATTAGTCTCCAGTGACAATAAATTGCAAGGGAAGATTGCTTATTACATTACATCTAAATACTGTGAGTGGATGCCAATGGAATACAAATTATTGGCAAAAAATTCAATTCAGTCTTCAATTATTCATCATTGTGTTTTGTACTGATTAACCAGATTTAATCCCAACAGAGCGGCAGTTTAGAAATGTGATTTGGGCTTGAAAGAAAATTGTGTCAATTGACTCAATTCTTTTTATCTTAAAATGGTAAATAATTATACATTGCAGACTTCATAGAGAAATAATATATTGTCATGTATCCCCTGAAATAAGATACATGCTTTATTATACAATGTAGGTCAACCCATTTCATACATCACATTTCATGCACAAATGGGTCCTGATGGGCTTTTCCTATTTCTCTTTCTGTATCCGATTTGTTTTCAGTAACATGGAATAATACTAGATGGCAAATTTGTGTTTTACTAAACATGAATATCTATGCCAGTGACCCCCTTCTGCTGCCCACAAACAAAAACTTGGTGACCACCATGTGGAAGCCCTTATTATAAGCTTTCATTTGATAGACATCACATGCTCAAAACACCTAAAATAAAATAAAAGTACCCAATTGGGTGCCAAATCCAAATGTTGGTGACCACCATGTGGAAGCCCTTGTTATAATATAAGCTTTCATTTGATATATCTCAAGCTCATAGCACCTGAAATATAAAAAAGGTACCCAATTGGGTGCCAAATCCAAAATTGATCACAACCATGTAACCCCCTTACACATCCCTTAACCCACCCTAACACCCTTTAACCCACCCCGGCAAGCCTTTGAGGTGGTCCAAGTAACAAAATCAAAAGCCTATGAACTTTGACCTCTGGGGTTGCGGCTACCATAAGATAAATCTAGGTTCATGGGCCATCATTGTACTATTTTAGTACTGTATTAAGTATGGGCATGTGGCTACTTTGGTTCTTGAGCTAGAGGAAAGCAAAGAAATGGGCTTGAGAAGAAGTTCTAACCACAAGGCTGAATTTGATCAAGTTTTCAGCATCTTCCAGCCTATAAAATGGATAGTATTGATACATAACAAACTACTGGTCAATATATTTCATCCCAGTAATAATCTATGCTATTGCGAAGATAAAATTTATATAAAGTTTTGAAGAACAGCAAGTCTGCTCTTTTTGATGTTCCTATGAAGGTACTTTGCCAACACATACTCCTTCTGCTGAAACCATGCATGCACTGGCCATGCAGGTGCCTAGATGTGACTGTGTGTGTTGGCGGCATGAGATTGCCGTTAGCGCTACACCTTGTACGCCTTGAAATTTCATTAGGTAATAAGTTGCTGCTTGCTCATCACCCAAAGGAGATAGATCTCTCTCTCGCTTATCTAATTCAATGCAAGTACATGTTTTGCTTTAAAATCAAGTGTTGGATGGCAACACATTCAGAACTGCTTGTCCATTGCATACAGCATGTTGAGTACTCATTGGATGGAAGGTTAACTGAAAGAAAGTAAATAGACCCTATACTAATTCACTGCACCCTACAGTCAGTTTCATCATACTTCAGTTTGTTTCAGGCCTATTTACCTAGCTGGGGGGTTTACACCCCCCAGCTAGGTATTGTAATCGTTCGGGTTCTTCCGCTGGCAACAAACCACTGTAATCTTCCCGTTTTCTTCCGCTGGCAACAAAGTGAAATTGCACATGTTTTTTACCTAGCTGGGGGGTTTACACCCACAGCTAGGGATTGTAATCGCTCGGGTTCTTCCGCTGGCAACAAACCACTGTGAAACCCTGACTTGATGCTATGTAAGAATTATTTGACTTGTGAAGATATGGTTTGGCCTTTTTGAATCATTGTTTTTAGCTGCGGGTGTTAGCTGCGGGTAGCAGCTCTATTAATAAGTCACCATGTTTATGCACTACCAAAAAGTCTTCATCCCAGAATCCTATCACACCTAAACAGTGGTGGGAACACTTTCTGACTCTCATGAATAGAAATGTTTCTCATAATGATACACTATTTGAAGATTATATAAATAATTTTGTGTCAAATTTTAATGAAAATGATGTAAATAATATTGATTCTATTATTACTAATGATGTAAATAACATTAATGCTATTATTACCATCAACGAAGTCAAAGAAGCAATCTCAACTCTAAAAAAGGAAAGGCAGTTGGAGTTGATTTGGTATTTATAACGAAATGTTAAAAGAGGGTATATCAGTTCTTGCACCATCTTTAACCTGTCTTTTTAATTCAATTTTTAGGCAGGGAATTTTTCCCTCTTCCTGGAGACTTAGCACAGTAACAGTACTTCACAAAAAAGGCGACAAAAATCAGCCAAAAAATTACAGAGGAATCGCTGTATCGAGTAATTTATGTAAATTATTTTGTTTAGTGTTATATAACCGTTTAAATGTCTTTTGTGATAAGGAAACTATAATTCCACATAATCAAATTGGTTTTAGAAAGGGCTCTCGAACCAGTGACCACATTTTAGTTCTCAAAACACTTATTAATAAATATATTCATCGTGCTAGTAAATCTTATTTATATGTATGTTTTATTGATTTTTCTGCCGCCTTTGATACCATCTGGCTAAATGCTCTTTTATATAAATTAAGCCAAACGGGTATTACGGCAACTTTTTCAAATAATTAAGAACATGTATACATCTGTTTCTTTAAGCTGTAAAATGTGACAACAAACTTACTGATGCGTTTAACACCACAGTCGGCGTGAAACAAGGCTGTGTCCTTAGCCCAATTTTCTTCAATATTTTTCTTAGCGATCTTCCAAAAATATTTGATGCTAATTGCGCTCCAGTGAGTCTTAACAACTCACCTCTCAGTTGTCTCATGTATGCTGATGATCTAATCATTTTATCTGAAAGTGCAAATGGCCTTCAACATGCCCTTGATAAATTGCACAATTATTGCAGAAAGTGGAAACTGTTAGTTAACATTGACAAATCAAATGTCATGATATTCAATAAAGGTGGTCATGTTTTGAAAGGTTGTAAATTTAATTATGGTAATTGTAACATCAACATAACTAATGAATATTGCTATTTGGGAATCATTTTTGTACCATCTGGTTCATTTACAAAAGCAATGATTAGACTTAAAGACAAAGCAATGAAAGCATATTATAAAATTAGGGATAATTTTATAAGTGACTCCTACAAATGTAGCATGAAATTATTTCAGACCCTCATCCAACCAATCCTTAGCTATGGATGTGAGGTTTGGGCACCATATTTGTTAAACAAACTGAACGACTCAAACTTTCTTACAACATGTGATAAACTTCCAAGTGAATCTATTCACATTAAGGTTTGCAAAATTATACTCGGAGTTCATAAAAATCCACTAACAATGCAGTAAGAGGCGAATTAGGTAGTTTTCCACTGCTCACAACTATGCTTTCTTTATCTGTAAAATACTGGTGGAAGCTAAACGAAAAATGTATGAATGGTAATGATTCTCTTGTAATTCAAGCACTTGTAGATAACAGAAAGTTAGTGTGTACTAATAATTTCACATGGTCGACAGGTATAAAAAATATATTTAGCCTTATCAATAGGATTGACATTTGGGATAAACCAAATACGATCACCGCTTCCAATTTTAATGAAATTATTGTATCTAAACTTCAAATCGTCTATAACAATCTTTGGGTTAATCATATTAATAATTTTAGTCCTAAACTCAGAACATATTGTACATTCAAAAATTCTTTCAGTACAGAAAATTATGTTATTATCGCTAAAAGATCTTCCAGGGCTGCATTCTGTAAATTAAGAATAAGCGCACATAATCTCATGATCGAAAAGGGGCGTCACTTCTCTCCAAAAATTAATCCAGATAATAGAATTTGTACACTTTGTAATTTAAATAAGGTGGAGGATGAATTTCATTTTGTAATGATATGTCCTTTCTATACCAACCCTCGCCAAGATTTATTATCTACAATACATGAAATGTATGATATAGATGGTATGGTAGACACTGACATTTTCAAACTTATAATGAGTGCAAGTGATTTTGACAGTATTACTCAATAACCAAATTAAATCAAATCAGCTTTTGATTCACGAACGAACATGGACTTATAGATAATAACAAAGTTCCCATTTGGGCTTAGAGCAGCGACCCCTGTCATATTTTCATTCTATAGGCTCAATGTAACATGGACTTGAGCGCCACTATTAATATTGTCTATTATTATTAAGACTAATTTATATTTCTTCTATAATTGTAAATATTTGTACTTGTAACTTTAATATTGCAATTTCAATTGTAAATATTTGTATTTGTAAATATTAACTATACCAGTTTGTTTGGTGAATGTTAATAAAATATATTGATATACCATGCGTGATGACGCGTGATAACAGCTAGCAGCTGCGTGGCAAGCTAAGCCCTGCGTAGTGTCCGACGCATGGACACGCTGTAGCATTTGTACCCACAAGATGGCGAAAAGGCTGACGGCCTCTATCAGGAAGCGTTGAGAGTACTTTCCAGATCGAATAGTCCCTATGTCACATGAGCAATAACGCAAAATAACGAAACATCCTATTAAAACCTAAGAAAACACAAGAATATTGTAAAAAAACACACAAATTCACAACATTCTCTAAAATAACGGAAAATTCTGAAAGGAGATATTCTAAAATAACTTTTTTTTAAAAGGATACCGAAGCGTTATCGTTCGGACATAGGGCCTCTTGCTTAAGATATGCGTGTGAATTTCCATGTAAAATCACCTGGCAGGCAGGGTGGGAGTTATTCGCTGTGTACCTGCTGCACATATTGACCGAGCACATCTAAAGCCATATTAATTATTATAACATTTGCTGAGGAGAACGCCCTCAAAAAAATTGTTAATTCTGGTTTTTACACGATTGTAATGTACTTTAGTCAATAAAGATACTCCATGTCTCTCCGTCTGTTAGTCCGTCCGTCCGTCCGTTAGTCCGTTAGTAACAAACGCTAAAAAATGCTGTTACGTCTACATTGTTTGTCGCATGGCTATGATACTTGGTGAGGGGGGGAGGGCCTATACCGCCCCATACTGGAAAAGAGTTTCATTCCCGAAATTTGGGAAAATGAGGGAAATTGAGGGAAGTTAAGGAAATTGAAAATTGGGATTTTTTGGAAGAGAATGAAGGAAATAGAAATTTTTGTTCTTTTTTTTTCCGAAATTTTTTTTTTGAAATTTTTTTTCCTAATTTTTTTTTTTCCGAATTTTTTTTTTTTAATTTTTTTTTTTCCTAAATTTTTTTTTTTTGAAATTTTTTTTTCCGAATTTTTTTTTTTTGAAATTCTTTTTTTTTCGAAAATTTTTTTTTCCTAATTTTTTTTTCCAAATTTTTTTTCAAATTTGTTTTTCCAAATTTTTTTTTTTCCTAATTTTTTTTTTTCCGAACTCATTTACAATAAACTTTATGAGAAGAGTAACATTTTGGAATATTTTGCATGGATCAGGTCAAAGGTCAGCTGGGGTCAATTTCAATATCTGGACATCTGTAAGGGGTACGGGCTCAATCTCGGTGACAACCTCATGACCTGTGGAACATATTGGAACATTTTGCACGGGTCAGCTCAAGAGACATCATTCTGGGGCCAAATCTTAGAATTGCGTTATCTGGACATCTGTAAGGAGGTCAATCTCGGCGACAACCTCATGACCAGGGGAACATGTTGGAACATTTTGCAGGGGGCAGGTCAAAGGTCAGCTGGGGTCAAATCTTGAATTTCAATATCTGGACATCTGTAAGGGGTACAGGGCTCAATCTCGGTGACAACCTCATGACCTGTGGAACATATTGGAACATTTTGCAGGGTCAGCTCAAAAGACATCATTGCGGGGCCAAAGCTTGGAATGGCGTGAGCGGGACATCTGTAAGAGGTACAGGGCTCAAAGTCGGTGACAACTCATGACCAGGGGTGAATTATGGAACATCTTGCAGGGGTCTGGTCAAAGGTCATCTGGGTCAAATCTTAGAATTGCATTTTCTGGACATCTGTGAGGAGTACCGGACTCAAAACTCGGTGACAACAAGCCTCATGACAGGGGAACATTTTTGGAACATTTTGCAGGGGTCAGATACCTCCACAACACCAACATGCCCCAGCTAGGTTTGTGGTCTATGACCACCATTTGCCTCTAGTTTGTTATTCTTATTCAATACTAGAGATGTAGCTACTGAAGTCAGTTTTGGAGCCCACCACTCAGCTGCAATTTTAGCACTGGAGCCCATAAGTCAGAGGCCAAAGTTGCACAATTTTATTGGATTAATGAAGAATTTGTTCCATTTTGGCAAAAAATGCCGCCCACCACTAAAACTATCCTAGCTATAACCCTGTTGATCTATCTACATTGTATGTCCTCAATTGTATGTGTTATTATTCTCATATTGCAGCCGAATATGAAAAAATGTAATACTTTGTAACAATGTTAAGCATCTAGGATCAAGTCAGGGGTCACACCAGATTTATTGCCACTAGGCAGCAGATTTCAAACTTCTTTTTCTAGCTATATGATTATACCAAGTGTAGTGAATGACATCCTCAGGTTACATCTACAGGGTTAGAATTTGTTTATTGTGTGTATCTATAATCATTGTTTGATCATATAAAAAGGAAGTCAGAGTAGTTTTTAAAGGGGCATGGTGTGATTTTTTTCATGTTCTGCAGGGAGTACATTTTAATGCCACGCTATTGTTTTGTGTGCACCTCACAAATTCCAAATTCCAAATTGGCCTGTCTATCCCTCCAATCGTTTCAATGCTGTACTCCATGACCGAAATTGAGGCAAAAATGTGTATTTTGGGAATTTTTTCAAAAACTGAACATTCTGTTTTAAATCTGATGTTACCATAGGATTCCTTGACTCGTTCCCATTCCAAAAATGTATAGTTTTTTTTACTTTGGACTTCAGAAATAATGAAGATGGAAAAGGCCCAAGTTCTCTCCCATTACACTCCCACTCTCAGCAATCTGAATACTAATTAATTACCAAGAAGTTTCACATGAATCAGCAAATTGATTTTTAAAAAATTGAACTGGACAGTACCAATAACTTTGATACAACCTGTATCAATGATTGAACCCTCAAATATAACCCTTAAACCTTTAAACCTTTGAACCCTTAAATATTTGTATAACAAGCTTCAGGGATTGAATTAAAATCAACATTTTTGCATCATAATTTTGTTTCCATTCAAAATTCAAAGAATCACTGACAAATAAAAGATTTGTCTGTCTGCCAATCTCTGGATGTTCACATCTGAAATCTGCAGTGTCTTTACCCCAACAGTAAAAAGTTTTTAAAAAAGTTAAATCCTTCCCAAGCCTTTCGGCCCATTGGGCGGCGCCTATCTCTGTTTCATAACCCTAGGCCACATGTCTGCAAGCAGAAAAGCTACAGCAGGGGGTTAGGCCACTGGTAGTCATGTGTTTAACTTTCCCTACTCCATTCTTTCAATGCAGTAAGCAGGCCGCAGGTACAATTTATAAAGCCTTTGATATGGCCCGGCCGGGATTTGAACCCACGACCTCCCGATCGTGAGGCGGACACTCTAACCACTAGGCCACCACGCCGGTAAAACAGTAAAGCAATGGTTCAAAACAGGCAAAAATAATGTCAGGCTTTCTTCACCCAAATCCCATCACCAAAATTCAGGTCATACATCTGTCTTCATATCCATTAAAACATCCAGGGATGCTAGTACATAAACATGTACGCAAAGACACATCATTTCTGCTGTTGTGATTTCCTTTCCTCCCTGTATTAAAATGATTTTTAAATGCTATTCTATTCTGGAAATTAACATTAGATTCATGAATTTTGTACACTTGAGTGCATGTTAAAAAAACATTGTCATACATGTAGGAAATAAGCCAAGAAGATCCAAGAAGAATTATTCTTGAAAATGGAAATATGAATTCATTTTGCTCAATCACATTGCATTAGTTTCAGCACCACTAAGTCTTCCAGGATTTCTTTATATCAAGATCTGCATTGCCATGGAAACCACACTTAATGTATCAGCTACTTTTACAGTGCATAATTTTCACAATTCTAACAACTTTGCCCCCAACATTTTTGATGTCATTTCTATTTGTTAAATTGTATTCAAATTAACAGAATAGAATTTGAGGACTGTGTAAAGCTATTTTGAAATATTTTTACAAGGGTCTAGACTTATCCAAGCTCTAAAAAAATTGATTTATTGATCAAATATTGGTTTTCCCTCATTTTTGACTGTAACTCCACAACTGTTGTCTGTGCTGAAATAAAATTTCCAGTGCAGTACTTATAGTCCTTGCCCTTATAATATACATATCTTACTTGTCACCAATGCGCTATAATTTTTGAGAAAAATGCAAAAATAGGCACAAAATTGGGCTGGGGTGTTGTACCCCCTAAACCTATCAAAATAGAGATTTGGTATCAGAAGAAAGCTCTTTTTTTCCATAATCACCATCAAATTTAGGCCTGAAATGTGTTCTATTTAGATTTTATGGAAAACAAATGGGGTTTTTGCTTCTATATCAAAACCACTGGTGCCATTTAACTTGGGAATCAGTTTAATTTTGTACAGGCCTCAATGTGAGGTACAATACACAATATATGAAAAAAGAAGGAAAAGAAGAAAGTGATTAAGGGAGAAAATGAACGAAAAAGATGTTTGTTTCCATTGGGATTTCAACCCAGGACACATGCCAAGCACTTGATCAGCCACTGGTAACCAGGCTTTCACTGGCCTGGCCAACGAAACCATCCATGTATGACTTGGGGTGATTGCACTGTGCTTTGTGCTGTCAGATTTTGTATGATTAATAGCCATTCGGGTTCAGGACAGATTAGTGCAAGTCTAAATGTAAGTGTTAAGATATGTATGGCATCCCCCACATTATTCTAGTGCCTGCATTATTTGTAGAATTACTTGGTATTGTTACTTGGTATTCTCATGAAAATAATATCCCTGTAAAATTTCACACTGCAGTAATGCATCCAAGGTTCTGAAGATGTTGGCTATTAAGTGTTTCCTTCACTGATCAATGTCAAGAACAAAAGCTATTCTGTTATTTGCCTTCAACTAGCAGATTTGATAATGATACACATCTCTATCATGGCACTTGCCTGTGTAAGCAACAAATAAGAAGCTTCAATCAGCCACCATGCCTCACATACTGTTCTATTTGGTGATAAAGAACATGCTTTTCAATCGCACTTAGCTTTTTGAAGATAAAATCTGCTGCAGAAAAAAAATCTGTCAGCATCAGCAATCATGATCAGTTGCGTGACATAGTTCATGCTTCATAGAGCAAATGCGCAGAATTGTTAACCCCAGATTTTCAACTTTCATTTCTTTAATTAATTTACCTTTCTCGATCATGAACTTTCAAAGATGAATCAATAATAATTATTGACAGCAATGGATGTTCTAAAATATATTTTGTGGCTTTTTGTATTATTTTAATTGTTGTCTAGAATCACGATTGCCGAGATAAGTATAAATGTAGTTAGCGATGAGCCATGCATCCCAAAATTTGGCGATTGTTCATCGCTTTTCAAAAGCGGAGCATCCCAATCGCTCAGCGATCGAGTATAAATTCAGCTTAAGGCTTTTTCAAGATACCATAGACTAGCATTGAAGCATTACATGCAAATACGAAATTATTGTTTTGTGTTTGCATATTTGGGCAACATGTCACTTGGGTGAACTAGAAGCATGCAAGTGTAGTCCTGATATTTATTGTGAATGATGCTAAATATTAGTTTGCATTTCTTGTGGCTACAATACAGGTGCAATTTTTGCTGTACTCACCCAAGTCCTCTTTTATAAGTTGTAATCAGCATAAGAGACATATGCACCCAAACACATCCCCCTACTTGTAAAACGTGTACATCGGGGACATCATGTGTGTGTGGAGGGTGTCAAGGACTATCCAACCGCGACCATGATATGTTGCTATGTATGTGTCAACATGTCCCCACTTTAATGGGAAAAATCATATGTGTGTATCCCCAGTTAGATAGTATGGAGTCAGATAGGTGTATTCGTCTGATTCTGTACTATGCAATTTAGGAGATCTCACCCCCATATGTCTAACTAATGCCTTTAGCGCCCTCTGGGGGGTATACAAACCCATTAGCATAGTAAGAAAATCTGGGATATCCCCGTTTGCAGGTGTATCCCCAGTTTATCGGGATGGGACAGAAATGTATCCCAGTTTCACACGTTTTACAAACGCACATGCACAAAATCTTATACCAATATACATGTACTGCTTTTTTCTACCCATTTGAATGGACTTTTCAATGCAAGACTGCCCGCTGTAAGTGGACGCACATTATGTGTTGGCTTTTGTTGGATTTGGCAAGGTTTGGGTTAATGTGTGTTTTTTTAAATTGAGAATTTAAATAGTGCAGCCAATTTCGTCAAATTTGCCTCACTATTCTGCCTCAATATTCTGTATAATATTATAATTTTGTGAGAAACCCAAAAGAACCAATCATATATTATTCTAAAAGTCTTGCTATCTTAGTAAGACAGACCAATATCATTTCATAGCAGATAGACAGCAGAATGCTGATTTTATCTGAAGATAGCAATCTACTGAAGATAGCACATATCAGATCACATGAATATGATATCTACTAAAGATATAGGCATTGTTAAACTACCTGCTATCAGCAGTAGATATAGGGTATTGATGAACTACCTCAATTGAGCAGTAGATATAGGCATTGGTGAACTACCTGATAGTGATATCAGCAGTAGATACAGGTGTAATGAACTACCTCGTTTCTGCAGTAAACAAAGCACATTGATGACCTACTTGATATCAGCAGTAGATATATACATTGCTGAACAACCTGGTATCAGCGGTAGATATAGGCATTGATGACCTAATTGCTATCAGCCATTAGACATGTGCATCAATGAACTACACTAAATCAGGAGCAGATATAGGGATTAATGAACTACCTGATATCAGCAGTTCTACCAGATATCAAAAGTAGATAAAGGCATTGGTGAACTACCAGCAGAAGATAAAGAGCTATCAGCAGCAGATAAAGATCATTGATGAACTACCTCATTTCAGCAGTAGACAAAAGGCATTGATGACCTCCCTGATATCAGTAGATATATGCATTGGTGAACTACCTGATCTATATAGGCATTGATGAACTACCTGCTATCAGCTGGATATAGGCATTGATGAACTACCTCATTTTAGCAACAGACAAAGGCAATGATGACCTACAAGATATCAGCAGTAGATATAGGCATTGGTGAACTACCTAATATCAACAGTTGCATTGGTGAATTACCTGGTATCAGCAGTAGATCTATGTATCAATGAACTACACTATATCCAGGGTAGAAATAGGGATTGAACTACCGTAGATTGGGGTGAATAGGGACAATTTTGGCACTCACTAGATTGTAGTTTTTTTCCTGTAGCCCCATGAGCCAAACTTTTCAGGGCATATTATGTCCACCCATGATGCCTTTAATCCACCATTATAAAAAATTGAATATATGTGGGGGGTATATATTTTTTTAATAAAATTTTGGTGTCCCTATTGACCCCCGACTTCGGGGTCAATAGGGACAGCACTGGTTTTGATAAGGAAAGTACAACTTTGAAGGAGTGTACATGCATTTTTACCCCACATGGAGGGAAAAGGGACACCAAGTGAGTTTTAAAAAACAATAGAAACATGTCAAGGTAATTCATACCATCATAACTGATTAAAATCTGATTTCTTGACAACGTTGATCAGGCTCGTCAGTACAAGAAGAGGAGGGGTAGGGTGTGGTGGGGTAAGGATGGCTGGGGTAGGGTTCTGGGTGGTAGGGAAGTAGGTGGGTAAGGTAGGGTGTTGGGGTAGTGGGATCAGGGTGGTGGGGTATAAGAAAAGGTATCATGGTGGTAGAGGTAGTGGATAGGGTGGTGGTGGTGGAGCAGTGGGTAGGGTGGTGGGGTAGGGGATAGGTGGTGGGGTAGATGGGTGGGGTAGGATGGTGGGAGAGTGTTGGGGTAGGGTGTGGGGTAGTGAGTTCTGGCAGTGGTATGATAGTATTAGGGGTGGATGAGGGTGGTAGCCTGGGTAGGGTGGTGTGGTAGTGGGGTAGGGCGGTGGGGATGGTAGGTTTCATGAGGCTAGTGGGGTCAGGGTGTGGTATAGTGATTTAAGGGTGGTGGTGGTAGGGGTTAAGGTGGTGGGGTAGGTTCATGAGGGTAGTGGGGTAAGGGTGGAGCAGGGTAGGGTGGTAGTGTAGGGTGTGGTGGGGTAAGGGTGGTTGTGGCAAGGGTGTCCCTATTCACCCCGTATTAGGCGACTTTTACCTGAAAAATATTTAAAAAATTGTTATAAAAATTCCTGTCAGAATTAATAAATAATCTTTTAGAGAAAGTTGTAAGACCTAACAGGCTAGGTCCTGGTGAATTTCCAGCTCATTTGCTAAAATAGTGGCCATGGGAGCAGGAAAGTTTTGACCACCCCATTTTTTAGAACTTTTTTTAGATAATTTTATTTTGGACACCCTGTATCCTAAATGTATTCTTTAACATCTGCTGAACAATTTTCTGAACACTGTTTGATTGATCTTTCAATATGTGGAAAAAAAAAAAAAAGTGTTAGCCAAATGTGAAAAAATGAGATTTCAAAAACTTTTCTTGTGTTTGTCCCTATTCACCCCTGCGTCCCTATTCACCCCAATCTACGGTACCTGTTATTAGCAGTAGATGAACTACCAGTTATCAAAAGTAGATAAACTACCTGATATCAGAAGTAGATAAAATGCAATGATGAACTGCCAGCAGCAGATGAGTTATCAGCAAGCAGTAGATAAAGAATGATGATGAACTACCTCGTTTCAGTAGTAACGAAGAGCATTGATGACCTCCCTAATATCAGCAGTAGATATAGGCCTTGATGAACTACCTAGTATCAGATATAGGCATTGAAGAACTACCCGCTATCAGCAGTAGATATAGGCATTAATGAACTACCTGCTATCAGATATAGGCATTGAGGAACTACCTGTTAGCAGATATAGGCATCAAGGAACTACCTGCTATCAGCATAAGATATAGGCATTAATGCATTATTTCAGGAGTAGATATAGGGATTGATTAACTACCTCCTATCAAAAGTAAATGAACTTGATATCAGTAGTAGATAAAGACATTGGTGAACTACTAGCAGTAGATAACGAGCTATAGAACTACCAGGTATCAACAGTAGATAAAGAGCACTGATGAACTACCTGGTATCAGCAGTCGATATAGGCAGTGATAAGGCCAAAAAAAAGGTTTGTCTCAAAGCTTGCGCGCGTGTTTGTAAAATCGCACGATTTGACAAAAAAGAAATGCGGAATTTTTTTTTATTTCAACAAAAAAAATTTTATAGTTTTTTCCAGAAAAATTGGCGAAAATCAGACTTTTTTCTCATAATACCATGAAAAAAGTCAGGAATAAAAAAAAAATATAAAAAAAATCGCATTTCGCATTTGTTTTAAATTTCTCGTGAGCTTTGAGACAAACCTTTTTTTTTCGCCTAAACTACATGGTATCAACAGTAGATATAGGCATTGATGAACAGTCTGCTACCAGCATTGATGAATCACCTGGTATCAGCAGTAGAACCAACTGCTATCAGCAGTAGATATAGGCATTGATAAACTACCTGCTATCGGCAGTAGTCATTGATAAACTACCTGGTATCGGCAGTAGGCATTGATAAACTACCTGCTATCGGCAGTAGGCATGGATAAACATGATATCAACAGTAGATAGGTATCAGCAGTAGATATAGGAATTGGTGAATTACTTGCTATCAGCAGTTGCATTGATGAACCAGCTGGTATCAGCAGTAGATGCATCAATGAACTACACTATATCAACGCTGATATAGGGATTGACGAACTACCTGTTATCAGCAGTAGATGAACTACCTGATATCAGTAGTAGATCAAACGCATTGATGAACTACCAGCAGCAGCAACAGATAAACAGCTATCAGCATTAGATAAAGGTCATTGATGAACTGCCTTGTTTCAGCAGTAGACAAAGGGCATTGATGACCTCCCTGATATCAGCAGCAGATAGGCATTGGTAAATTACCGGACTATCAGTAGTTGCATTGACGAACTACCTGTTATCAGCAGTAGATGAACTACCTGATATCAGAAGTAGATAAAATGCATTGATGAACTACCAGCAGCAGATCAAGAGCTATTAAATAGTAATAAATATCATTGATGAACTACCTCATTTCAGCAGTTGATAAAGGGCATTGATGACCTCCTTGATATCAGCAGTAGTATAGGCATTGGTGAACTAACTGCTATTAGCAGTGAATATAGGCATTGACAAACTACCTTGTTTCAGCAGTAGACAAAGGGCATTGATGACTGACAAGATATTAGCAGTAGATATTGGCATTGGTAACCTGCTATCGGCAGTTGCATTGATGAACTACCTTGTATTAGCAGTAGATATATGCATCAATAAACTACACTGTATCAGGGGTAGACATAGGGATTGACGAACTACCTGTTATCAGCAGTAGATGAACTACCTGTTATCAGAAGAAGATAAAATGCATTGATGAACTACCAGCAGCAGATCAAGAGCAGTAGATAACGATCATTGATGAACTACCTCATTTCAGTAGTAGACAAAGGGCATTGATGACCTCCCTGAAATCAGCAATAGATATAGGCATTGATGAACTACCTGTTATCGGCAGTAGATGTATGCCTTGATGAATTCCCTGCTATCAGATATAGGCTTTGAAGAACTACCTGCTATTTTTGTCCCTTTTTAATTGAAAAAATGGAGGTGGTGTTTATTAGAGGGGGGGGGGGGTTAATACAAACAATAAGGCACATATTATTACATCATACCTGATCAAGAACATAAGAAAATATTGTAAAGGCCAGTAATATATGCGCTTGTGCAAAGGGAGACAAGCACAATCAAGTTAATATCTTCTTATCACTCAATTGTTGTATTTCGACCTGTCAGCTGGAGGAATATGCTAATTAAAGACTGGTGTTTAAATTCATGACGTCATTTGAAATTGTATTCTGTCAAAATTATTTGTACCAAAAAAAATTACAAACATGCATTTTCTTTCAAATACTGTCACATTATATTGCCGAGGTGTTAGTCCAATATATTAAGAAACTATTTCTGCTGATGACCCTATGCTGACATTGGCTAAATAAACTGAATTTTTGCTTCAAAGGGTACAAATTGGTGAATTCTTGTCACCATTTGAATTTCCACAGGTGACTTGACCTTTTGAGGTCATCTAGTAGACTGTCTTACCAGTCGTTTTTGTTATCCTGATTACAGTTTGCCCTTTGAAAAAATGAACTACAACGTATGTGGTGTGAAAATTCTTGCCAACAGCAGCGATCAATTTTTTGGAGGTACATGTTTTTCATGAACCCCAGTTCAGCAGTGTCTGGGGCACTAGCTTAACTGCCATGCAAAAAATGCTCTCCACCATGCCACCATGGAAAGTCTCTACTGAATACTAAGTAGATAATTTGTATTCATAGTTTCACTGTAATTTTACAAATCACCTCAGTCATGGTAACTTGCTACAATCACTCACTAGTCCTGAAACTACATAGAAGAAACAACACTACCAGCTATTCCAGCTGAAATCAGAGCAATGTGTGTCTGCTAGGAAATGGTTGACATGATCCATTCAAGATGATGCAAGCAACCTAAAAGAAAATCATTTTCAACACAAGCATGCCCAATGAGATGTATGTCGCTAAGATAGATTTTCAGATACAGCCAAAATAAGTGCTCAACACTTTTTGCCTTTGCACTGCTTTCTGCAACATGGGATTTGAAACCATGCATCCCAATTTGGAACCATGCATCCCAATTTTAATGCAATTTTCAGCATAATGTACCGTACATGTAGTTCTTAGAAATGTAATGTTTACTTAATCTTTACAAACAGTGAAAATTTGGCATTTGGTCAATTTCATTACATTTATTCCTGAAGATATTGGGCAGGGCTGGCAGAGATTTTGCTGCTCTGACATTTTATACAATATGCGTAATGAAAAATACATTGTAAACACAGTGCACTAAAATAATAGTCTTATGAAGACTTAAAGATGGACTTTGCCAAATGAAATTGAACTACAAAGGTAGGATTCAAATGTTTGTGTGTATTTTTACAACTCAAACTGCCTAAAATAGTACACTTTTCTGGGTATCAAGCCATAAGGAGCAGTCATTAGGAAGGGGCAGTTACTGGACTTTATTGTGTATAAATTGATTAGAAGTGAAGGTTAAATCATCAACATTGTCATTAAGTATTTTTTTAATGAAATTCAAATACCTGTAGCTAATTTTTCTAATTTTCTTTTTCTGTGTGGTGGTAGATATTGATGCGATAGTAAAATCCCGTAAATTTGGCTTCATACTCTATTTCGTTTTCCCGTGGCATCAATTTGAAATTTAGAGGGGTCAGCATAAAAAATGTGTCGTAACGCGAAAGACGACGTTTGGAGGTCCATAAATGTATAAAGGGAACCATTTACAACTTTGAAAAGTATGTATCCTGGGGTACTTATTTGTGTAGAATTCAAATCTGGCATCAGAAAACTTGTAACTCCTTTACTTTAAAAGATATAGGGCCCTCAAAATGCAACTTCGTCCATCCGGGACCAACTTTGGGGGGTCAAAACTCCAAAAGTAAAAATAATTTTACAGTCCATTTTTTTGCTAGTCAGAGCCCTTTGGTAGGACATTACTCTTAACCAATATTGAGCCTATTAGAATATTTTTAGCTGAGATATTACCCATGCAAAACCCCAATTGTACATTTTTTGTACATTTTGACCCCCCTGAAAACCAATGTCAGACATTTTGCCCCACCATCAACTTCAGGTATGTTGAAGATATGTCCTTGGACAACATTTCTGAGAGATATTGGCTTTGGGACTCGATGGCTTCAACACATCAGTAAGGTTTGCATTCTCCATCGAGTTGTACACATTTTTGATTTCGCATGTATAATGACTTATGTACAACTCTATGGAGAAAGTATTCTAATAGGCTCAATATTGGATAAGAGTAATGTCCTACCAAATGGCTCTGACTGGCAAAAAAATGGACAATAAAATTATTTTTACTTTTGGAGTTTTGACCCCCCAAAGTTGGTCCTGGATGGACGAAGTTGCATTTTGAGGGCCCTATATCTTTTAAAGTAAAGGAGTTACAAGTTTTCTGATGCCAGATTTGAATTCTACTCAAGTGAGTACCCCAGAATACATACTTTTCAAAGTTGTAAATGGTTCCTTTATACATTTATGGACCTCCAACGTTGTCTTTCAGCGTTGCACATTTTTTTTCACGCTGACCCCTAAATTTCAAATTGATGCCACGGGAAAACGAAATGGAGTATGAAGCTCAAATTTTCGAATTTTACTTTCTTATCAATATCTACCACCACACAGAAAAAGAAAAAAATTGAAGAGGTGCTGCGGTGCACATCCCTGGAGTTGACATGGAATGGGTCTAAGTAGAGATATTACAGTTTCAAGGAAAATGTCCTATTTTGCTTGAATTTTGATGTTCTTAACAATTTTCCGAATGAGCAAATTGCTGAATAGGCCTTTCAGAGCTACATGTAGGGCATAATGTAGTTTCCATTGCAAGGATTTACAATTGCTGAATAATGTTCCACATACCTCTCCAATTGGCCTCATCAACATTTTCAATTTCAAGTTTAGATGATGATAACATGGTGCTCAGAACACTACCTACCCAAGTCAACCCTCAAATCACAATTGTGAACAATAATATATCTAGCACAATAAATGCATTGACATTTCCTCTTATCCATGCTGGACAACATTATTATGCCTGGCCAATGATGTTGTTTAGCCTCTGGCAATCAGACTGTCAGACACTGTCTGACTGCATTTCAACATGTCATTTTCAAACCCATCTCAGAAACCAGTGACCCTAATTTGCTTACCAAATTAGGTGTGTACTTATTGCAATGATTTCAAATGCTTTTTTTTTTTAAACTGTTTTGTGTACTTCCCACAAGCTTATGGCATTGTAAACTATACATACTCTTAAATAAATAGCCCGATTATTGATACCTGACCAGAAAGATGACAGCTTCTGTAAAATACACACACGCAGTACACTCTCAGAAAAAAAGGTGCTACTTAGAACCTTCTTTTGTCCTGTATTTAGAACCCTAAGCAGTAATAAGGTTCTAAAAAGAACCTTAAAAGGTTCTATAAAGAACCTTAAATATTTAAATAGGCCTGGGGACATTCTAATTCATTCATTCAGGGACTCATTACAAAGTTAAGAAAAGTAAAACATAGTGTTAACCCTTTTTGTACTAAAAATCATTTTCTTGGATAAAAAACTTTTTTCTGTTCTCTGAAGAACCCTTTGAGGGTTCTTTCTTTAAGATTCCTTAAGGGTTCTTCAAGCTTAAGGTTCTACAAAGAACCCTTTTCTTGGCTACAGAACCTTTTTTGGTTCTACAAAGAACCCCATTGGGTTTCAATTGGGTTCTCTGTAGAACCAAACAAGGTTCTGTAGCCAAGAAAAGGGTTCTTTGTAGAACCTTTTAAGGTTCTTTTTAGAACCTTATTACTGCTTAGGGTTCTACAAACAGGACAAAAAAGGTTCTACGTAGCACCTTTTTTTCTGAGAGTGTAAGTATGTACACCTGTGTCCCAGAATTAAAGGAAGCAACAATAGCCAAATTCATCTTTAACACTTATTTACTATTCATACATTTGTAGCCCACTCAAATTTCTCTTTTGTATATATTTATGTCCTGAGTGAACATAATACATTTAAATATTACTGCCCAATTAATATTCACGCAATATGTTCCTTCTCCGACTCTCGACTTTAGGTAATTTTTTTTAAATGTGAAAAGTTTCTTTATAATTCAATTCCTCTGACTAATTCAAACATGAAATGACTTTTGGAAATAGTGGCAATAAATTAACAGCCAGGGAATTATTTAAAGTATTAGATACTGATAAAATAGGTGCCATACGCCCCAGAGCATAAGTAATACAATATCATTTAATATGAATCCACACTGTAGTGTGAATCCTAAATGGAAGCTACTATGAATGCTGCCTTACACCAAGAACACTGAATGACAGATATCATCAATAACTTGCGTTTACATTTTTGTCCATTACTTACATTTTAGGAAGCATGTGGATGTGGCACTGCAAAAACATAAACATGGGTCTTGTTTTTAAGTTAAAAAAATAATTACACATTGGGCTACTTAGAGTAACATTCAGGTGCAAAAAAAGTATGCACCTATAAAATTAACCACAATCCTGATATGTGTCCCACTTTTGGTGAAACAAGTAGATTAGTAAATTACATGGTGCATAAAATGTGACCACCACTCAAACCACAATGCTGGACTCTGGCACTTGAACAACTTTTGCAACATAAATAAAATTAGAGGAAACGAATCTTCGAATACCACTTTTAAGAGGCTTTGGCAATTTGTAAAAGACAAGAGCACCAATGGCGCTGTGGCTCTTGTGCTTTTTGGTGACAGTGAAAGTTGAATGTGCAACAGGTGAAATCATTCGAATATATGCGACATATCACATACATTCAATGGGTAGGCCCTACATCGGTTGGTAGCTATCTCATTTGCATAGCATACAATGATACATCAATCACATTGTTTGATAAGAGTAATATGTTAAACATGCAGAGTGATGTCACTACAAATTGGGACTAAAATAGTAGGCCTATCCCAAGGGAAAATGTTGACTGTACCTGCCAAGTTTCATGTCCATATAAGAGTTTTTACTAATTTGACCTCAAATGACCCCTGGATGACCTCAGGTGACCTTGAAATGACCCTACAAAATTGGGCTCCAAATGTTGACTGTACCCACCAATTTTAAAAGAGACCAATTTTTTACATAAAAAACATGTTTTAGACTTTTTTGAAAAAAATGCTTCCTTCATCCTAAAAAGCTGGTTCTAAATGTTCAGTTTACCATACTTTTGTACACGAGAAACATTCTTCAAAGTTTTATTTTGGCCTAATAACATGGCCTACATGACTGAAATTAATATATATAATGCGCAATATAAAAACAATGATTCATCACATTTTTGACCCCCCCCCCCTTTGGGTATGTGGGAGGGGCCACATGGCATGGGGGGGGTGGGAAATACTAATGCGCATGAAGAACACATTGTTTGATAAGAGTAATATGTTAAACATGCAGAGTGATGTCACTACAAATTGGGACTAAAATAGTAGGCCTATCCCAAGGGAAAATGTTGACTGTACCTACCAAGTTTCATGTCCATATAAGAGTTTTTACTAATTTTACCTCAAATGACCTCTGGATGACCTCAGGTGACCTTGAAATGACCCTCCAAAAATTAGGCTCTAAATGTTGACTGTACCCACCAATTTCAAAAGAGACCATTTTTGACATAAAAACATGTTTTAGACTTTTTTGAACAAATGCTTCCTTCATCCTAAAAAGGTGGTTTTAAATGTTCAGTTTCCCATACTTTTGTACACGAGAGACATTCTTCAAAGTTTTATTTTGGCCTAATAACATGGCCTACATGGCTGAAATTTATATATATAATGCGCAATATAAAAACAATGATTCATCTAATTTTTGATAACCCCTTCGGGTATGTGGGAGGGGGACCACATGATGGGGAGGGGGTACTAATATGCATGAAGAATACATTGTATGATAAGAGTAATTTGTAAAATTCGGTATGTTAAATATACAGAGTGATGTCACTACAACTTGGGACTAAAATAGTAGGCCTATCCCAAGGGAAAATGTTGACTGTACCTACCAAGTTTCATGCCCATATAAGAAATTTTACTAATTTGACCTCAAATGACTCCTGGATGACCTCAGGTGACCTTGAAATTACCCTCCAAAATTGGGCTCTAAATGTTGCCTGTACCCACCAAATTTTATGCCCATACAACAGTTTTTACTAATTTGACCTCATACCCCTGGTGATCCCGAAATGACCTTCCAAAACTTGGACTCCAAATGTTGACTATATACCCATCAAGTTTCATGCCCATCCGACAGTTTTTACTAATTTGACCTCAGATGACCTCTGGTGACCCCGAAATGACTTTTCCAAAATTTGGCTATAAATGTTGACTGCACCTACCAAGTTTCATGCCCATATGACAGTTTTTACTAATTTGACCTCAGATGACCCCTGGTGACCCCAAAATGACCTTCCAAAAATTTGACTCCAATGTTGACTGTATCCACCAAGTTTCACGCCCATCCAATAGTTTTTATTATATCCTTCATTAATATATTCTCGTTCATTAATTGGTTAAACGAGTATCATGTGACCAAAAATAGTTTTGCTATTTTGCAAAGCAGTTAAAAAGCTAACTCAAAGTGCTATTTCCCGGGATATATTTTTTGCTATACTCCCTCTGAGCGCCAGTATGACCTCATAGCGCGTCAGAGTTCCTAGCGGTCGGTGCAACTCGCCACATACGCGGGATATCGCTACCGGTTCATGGGGTATTAATGTGTAGCAAGTCGTGTTGTCTTGCGAAGTACACAAGCAGCAGCACAGTGCCACAGAAGTGCAGCTAAAATACGGCAGTTTAATGACATAATCTGAGTTACATCAGGAACAATATCTTAATATTGACGGCGAAATAACAGAGAACATGGTTACTCGTTTCACGCGGTATTGTAGAGGTTAAAACATTACAACGGTAAGCTTTATAGCCACTCAATTGTGTGCGTGCTTTGTGCATGTAGGCCTACGTGTATTCAATCAAAACAAAGCACGACAAGCCTAGCCTAGCCTTGATTATGCTAGGGCTTAGCCTACATTTATGCCTAGGCCTATGTCTATGATAAAGGCCTTTCTATTATTTAACCAATTAATGAACAAAGAATATATTAATGAAGGATATAAAACAAATATTTACTGCTCTAAATTAGGGATCTGGTGGAATCTATTGGTCCCGAGGTGAACTGGAGACCGTGAGCCTACTATTTCCCTCGACCTGGCGGTCTCGGGAAATAGTAGGCTCACGGTCTCCAGTTCACCTCGGGGACCAATAGATTCCACCAGATCCCTCATGAGCAGTAAATATTTGTATACTAACTTGACCTGAGATGACCTCTAGTGACGCCGAAAATACCTTCCCAAAATTTGGCTATAAATGTTGACTGTAGGCCTACCCACCAAGTTTAAAGACCAAATGACAGTTTTACTAATTTGACCTCAGATGACCCCTGGTGACCCCGAAATGACCTTCCAAAATTTGACTCCAAATGTTGACTCTGGGGACTCTACCTACCAAGTTTATGGCCCATAGGCCTACGACAGTTGTTACTAATTTCCGAAAGCAGCCATCGGGTCAAATAATTGATCTTTGTAACTTTTTTCTGATTAGAAAGTGATTTCCTGCTGTCATTGATCCCTTGCCATTCCTTTTGATTTCTCTCAAAATTTAGCTCATGTTTAATATTGCACAAGAAACTTTGCAACCAATGATTTCTGAAACCACTAATTTCAGTCACATTTGAATTCAATAATTATTATGTACATTATTTATGTTCATTATCTAACATTATTTGAACTTTTCTATTACTGCCACCCCCCCCCCTTATGACTTTATGAATTGTTCATTCATAACTAGCTGTGACGACCTTGAGAGTTGAGACCATCCAATCAGAACAGATCAGAATCTATCAATACGCCGAAAGGTCATGACCTCCTGGTTGTAAACAAGCAAGCTGCAGTCTAAAATCATGGCGAGATTGGGTCCATCGACGTATTAACATCGATCAAATAAACCGTGGTCTTGAATTTCTTAAGGCGGCCTGGCCTAAAAACCATGTTATTTTTCAGAAGAAAACATATCAATCTTTGATATTCTAAAGTATAAAATTGTTGTGCAAAGTGGAACATCATTTATTTAGACTGTTTTTGCTATGTAAAAATACGAAAATTATTCAATTTTATGAAGAGAGGTAAAATAAAATCTCATTGAAAATATAATTTTCCTCAGAATCATGTCCACAATATGATTAAATTGACTGTTTTTAACTATATTCTAACAAAACTACAAAGAGTGTGATGAAATGCGAACATTTTGCATGACTACATGACTTTCGGTCCCGCTTTTCGGTCCGTGTTTTGCACAAAATGGAGTTCACAAAAATAAGTGCACTTGCGCAAGGAAAAATAGTCCACTAGGAAATTCATTTACCCGATTCATTAGTTCAGATTTATTCAAGATTCAGACATGTTCTTGGCCATTTTTTGGCATTCCTCAACTATTTCTTTATTTAAATTGTAAAAAAATAGTTAAGAAAAGTTATGAAATCGTAAATAACTTCTGAATCTGAACTGAATCCTAAGAAATTAACCTCCGTTGGTTTCCGTCACTTTCGCGCATCTTAAATTACACAGACCAAAATAATCTCTAGCACACACGGGGTACCACAAAACAACTCGTTCATCGTGGCTTTTTTAGCAAAAAATCATCTTTTATCGACAGTATTTGAAATCCACCTGGAGTGGAATCGATTAAAAAATAAATAAGCAACATTTAGAAACAAATTTCAAGACATCATATCACTCAGACAAACATCCTTAGCATAAAAACCAACACCCAATTAGCTCTCTAATGCTTTCTATGACGTAGGCCCAGTAGCTCCGCTCAGAGCCAAAAATGGGAAAAAATTAACACATTGCAAAATAACCTTGTCACCTCTAGATGACCTTTGACTTCACCTTTTTTTTGGCAAAGGGTTGACATTTTCTAGTCTAGGGTTAACATTTTTTTCACACACAGATATTGGAGCTCATTTTATAGTCCCCTTTCAAAAAACTCAAATCCAACAACTAACAAAACAATGAAAATCCACGGATGGGAAATTATAAATATGGCAGCCATGGTATACCATACAACTGTTGTACATCTATACAGCCTGTTTCTTGAAATTAGAAATATGGCAGCCATGGTATACCATACAACTGTTGTACATCTATACAGCCTGTTTCTTGAAATTAGAAATATGGCAGCCATGGTATACCATACAACTGTTGTACATCTATACAGCCTGCTTCTTGAAATTAGAAATATGGCAGCCATGGTATACCATAGAACTGTTGTACATCTATACAGCCTGCTTTTTGAAATTAGAAATATGGCAGCCATGGTATACCATACAACTGTTGTACATCTATACAGCCTGCTTCTTGAAATTAGAAATATGGCAGCCATGGTATACCATAGAACTGTTGTACATCTATACAGCCTGCTTCTTATTCTCTTGCCTTGTATGAAGGAACTGCCATTAGCTGAAATAAATATTTGATGGACTGAAAACAGTCACAGCAATATTGCCTCTATAGACATCAGCATATCACCATGACCGACATACATTTTGGAATTTTTATGATGGGGTTTGGTTTCCCAGTTGATTTCTTTCTTGTAATTATCTTCTATTGGTAGTCAAACTGCTTGCATCTCACAAGAATATGATTAAATACATTTATGTAAGGTGCTCACATAAAACACTTACTATTTTTGAGGATGTTAGTACACTGCTTCATCTTGAATTGCTCCCCTTGTAATAAAATGGATGTGGTAGGGATAAAACGTAAGGGATGATACCAACCTAAATATCTGAAAACTGACAAAACTATATCACTGTTGTAGACAAGGCTGTTGTAGACAAAGCTGTAAACAAAGCAATTTTACTGACTGTCGACAAACATGGACTAATTGTCAACAAAGACTTGTCATTAAAAATATTAGAGATAAGCTTAAGCTCACCATTATTTACCATGAAATAACTTCTAGGTATAAAAAATGTTATACTTCAGCACAAGATGACCATGATAGTGGATTAATAACTTCCTTTTGTAATGGTAAGTTACTGATTTGATTTATGTGTAGTTGACAGTAATATTTTGATGTAAATAAATGATGCATAACATGGTCTCTGACCTTTGACCTCCGATGACCTTTAAAACCACCCTTTAGCATTGTACGCCATATCCGAAATATTGGATCGCTGGGTTGAAGCGCGGTGAAACACATAGCTGGACAGACAGACACACACAGCTCATTATTTTATCAGTATGGACTTGTCTTCTAATAATTACAGGGTGCATCAAAAAAAGTGCAATCGAGCAAAGAATCAATATTTATGCAAGTACCAAGTTGAACTTTCCCATTGTTGAAAGTTTCATAAATGTCACACTCAATATCATCTTCTGTGAAAAAAATTAAGTGAATCGCAACTACGGTTTAATTTTTACGAGTACATTAACTGCGATACCCAATTTTATTATTTGTCCTCAAGGCACCATAATAAAATTTTGGATTTATAAAGCGCCTTTCTCCAGACCTTAGAGGAATCAAAGCGCTGTAATTTCGCTACAATGGTGAATCATCACAATCAGATCGCATCAACTAGGTTGCTGCCGAACGGCGCACAGTCCCCACGCACACCTATTCGCACTTAGATTGTAACATCCACCAATTATCTGTGCAGCTCCCCAAATTCTATTGGGTGAAGGAAGTTTTTGATAACCAAACAACTAATCACTGATTTTTGCGATACAGGAGGAAACCGGAGATCCCGGAGAAAACCTGCGAGAGCGAGCATGGAATCGGGATAAATCAAGTGCACATGAGTCCTTGGGAATTACCGCTGCGCTAACTCGCCCTCCCAGTAGTTGGAATGAGAGCAAACAATGCACAATAAAGACACCAGCTCTGAAACTGGCTTTAACTTAAATTAAGGTTGATTTTTGCATTCTCTTAATTCCTATTTTCGGTTCAAACAAACTTTCTAACATTAACTTTCCTTCATATCTCATCCAACTCAAGTTATTTTTATTCCCATTATGTCCAACTTACTGGATATTTTGTAATTCACTCAATTTAAAGGTAAATATCAAAATAACAACAAATGAATTTTAGTTGTCTCTTGGACGAACATTAACATTGGATATCGCCATAAAATGTGTCATAAACACATAACAGTAAATGCTAATTCCTTGATTTTTTCACACAAGGTCACTAATGGATATATCATTTCTGTACTGCACTCTTTTTGACTCACCCTGTATTACATCTAATAGATTTCCAGGATAACAGATGGTGTATACACACTTCAATGAGGTACTATGCATCTCCACTGTATGATGTGAAATATATTGGTCTCAAACTCACAAATAATATGCACTATGAAACATAATGTTTCATAATTCATTTAAATTGTGGATTTTTCTTTTCTCTCATACATGTACATTGTACTCTAGAGGGTAATTGATTTCAGTTCAAATGCAATCCTGCAAATCAACCACAATCCTGCAAATCATGTTGATGTTGCCATATTTGGCAGAGTAAAACAATCTAGGCCAGGTCCTCTCAACTGGTGCCTGAAATGTCGGTTGTTTTTTTGTCTGTTTGGTTTTGTTTGTCTGCTATGTGCACAGTGATTTTCATCACTTCCAGTTTACTTTTGTACTGTTTTCCTGACACTTCTGTGGGCTCTGGAATTGGCAATTTTTGGTCATTGAACTTTGCCTGTTTTTGTGCCAACATTGGTTGTTTGGGTTTATCGTGTCTGCAGTGTGTTTGCAGATTTGTCAATTCTGTTGGCTTTAGAACTGGAAATTTTTGGCTACCAAACTTTACCTACTTCTAATGCCTACATTTGCTGTTTTTGCCCCCAAAGATACCGCCTAGTCTGTACTTAACTTGTTTCCCCATGTCAAGTTGGTTTACCTTGCTCTTTATCTTTCCAGTTTTTTAGCTTTGAAAAAAATGAAAAAAAAAAAAAGCAAAAAGTAAGCATTTATCAGGGACAATTCCCTGCTGAAATACAATCATATTTGTTGAACTTCATATTCCACATCCAAAATGGAATATTGAGAGAATTACAATATTAATAGAAAATATTACACACCACACCTGATAAATGATCTCAACCTTTAAAATATATTGCTAGCTGTCCTACAAAACATTCCCCTCCCTTCCTAATACACTTCACAAATGTCAAAGATCTCATAACCAATAACACTACTAGTTTAAGAAAATGACAGATCAATTGAATATTGCACTGCTCAAAAGAGGAGGTCTACCCTGCACCTTTCATATATTTCCACCGTAGGGCTGTTGTCATCATGAGACAGCTTAATTTCAAATTACATTTTCAATCAAAAATTCTGATCTTGCTGTTTTGTAGTCTTCTGTGAACATGTGTGAAATGTTGCCGGTAGTGTCTTCATAACCAGGCATGGATCAATGAACATTTCTATGTTGAGTGCTGCTTAATATACAAAACCTGAAATAACATTGTCAGATAACACATGGTATAGCACATTTTCTGCAGGGATGTGCAATAATTTACACCAATGATTATGATGCCCTCTAGTTTATCCTGCAGGATTCCCTCAATGAACATGACTAAATAAATTTGGTTGTAATTATGACTTGATTCTACTAGAATTTAGAGATTCTACAGACCCACAGAAGATATCTTACCCATCCCAGAATCCTCTGCAACATGACACAACACCTCATTACATCAAATGACACTCCAATTACAGTGTACACGTTCCCTTTGTTTTCATGTTTTGAGACACAGAAAACAGGACAATCTCGGGTAAAATGGGACAATTGGCAAGTATGCAATTTTAATGAATTCAAGTGAGGGTCAGAAAATGAAGTGAGGGCGGGTGACGAGAAACTCAAAATCAACTTTCATCAGCCAAATACACAAACATTGGGATGTGGGCTATCAAAGGGGGCAAGGTCAAGGAACAAACCAAAAAATACATTAGGTCCTATCAATATTAACTACTTCACCCCTGACCCCTCCCTACCTCTGACCCCTCCCTGCCATAACAAAACCGGAAGCGAGTCTACTGACATGTATATATATCGTCCAGACTTTTTTTTAAATTGGAGAGGAGGCCCTTATTATTTGTTATTTTATTTTTTTACCATTCATTTAGTGTGTAAAATTGCATTTGCAAAATCTTTGTCAACACATCGTAATGGGGAGGCCCCTAATAATTTTGTTATTTCCCCAAAGCCATATTTATGATAACTAAAGAACTTCCTCGGATATCTTTTCATTACAACAATTTTTGAAACAAAGTAAAGGAACAAATAAGGAAAATAACAAAAATATTTGAAAATCTCCAAAATTCGGTGGAGGGTGGGGACAATATAGGCCCTATAGATATTATTTATTTCACTTGGTCTTTTTTTTTTATAAGAGCATTGGAGAAATGTAATCAACATATTTATCCCCTCCCTCCCTAACGAAACCAATTTCATTCATAGGACTTCATTAACCTTTTGGTTTGTTCCTTTAAAATTCAGCTGCTTATACTTGTTCATTCTTACTGTAATCTATGGGCATGATAAAACAGCTCATCCATGATGTCAAGTTTGTCTAACTTTTAGTTTGTCTAAGTACAGATATCTGTGGTCTAAGCTGACCTTATTTTAAGGTCAACTTGTAGACTCTAACCAAGCCATAGCATCACCATGTATTAATGGTCATTGCTTTCAGGCCTACATGTATAACCAGTTTATACATGTACATTGTTTAAATTTATGTTGCACCATAATTTTCATGATAGATCAGAGTTACCCCAGGAGAGTTGCCATCAAATCCAACAGATTTTGACATCTTGTCATCACTAATAAGGTACCAATTCAATAGCTTAGGCACAAAAAACCCTCATCTCAGTACATGAAGGTAGTTAATATGTCCTCAAAAGTAAATTCATAATTACTTTTCCTATTTTGATTGACCCATACATCCTATACATGTGTTTAGCCATAGGCTATATCAATTTACTAGCAGCTTGTACAAGTCCTCAAAAGTTTTCATTGGTTTTTCTTCAGGCCTCCAGACTGATCTCTACCAACGGTTTTAGTTGTGTCCATTGCGACTCATAAACAATAAAATTTATTTGGGGGGGGCTGATTTTGAAAAAGTGGGCTTTTTTTTTCAAAATTGGGACCTTTTTGGACTAGGGGGCGGAATTTGAAAAGGTGGACTTTTTTCCCAAAATTTGGACCTTTTTTGACCAAAAGGCATAAAAAACCTAACTTTTTCGCTCGGTACGCTCGCAAATGGGACTTTTTTTTGTCTTTTGGAATTGGTTAAAGAGCAGCAATTATAATATAACAGATATCATATAGGCCTATATCATGAAATAACAAAAGCAAAGTCAAGAAGGGTATCATTGTGATTATAAAATAACAAATGAGGTCAAGAAAGGTGTGATATTGATGTTCACCCCATCAACAGCAGGAAAGTGCCGATTATAGGAATGGTCTGTACACTACTCACCCAAATTGAAGTTCCATAAATGTCCAACTTTTTATACTCTCTATGTCAACCAAAGCTGCCTCACACAGTATTTCCTTATACAACTATGGGTTGCAGACTATTCCTGACCTGAGTATTTCCAAACTGATCCCTGTGTGGAAATCCCTACCATCACTTCATATCAACAAAAGACTTGTCATTTTAATCTCAAGTAAACTGGAAAGTCACCAACCCTTCACTGAGATAACTGGCAACAGGGACTGCTTGATAACATGTCCTTTTTTAAAACACCATGTTTTGTAAAAACTTCTCAGCTAGTTTTCTCGATGTATTTCCCAGTGGTACGATGGGGTGTCGGTCAAACCCAGTATTGCCAGATGTTGATTTTACTGTTTTAGGCTTCAAAAGTGGCAAGTCAGTCACAGTAAACACTATTTCCGCATAGGTCCAAGTAACACTGACAGAACCATACTAACTTTTTAACTGTACCAACTTGAAATATTGAATCAATTCAAAGTTACTCAGTTGAAGAGATTTGATATCTGATTATTCAACCAACCCAGCACATATGTTCCAATTTCATATGCATAGACCTGTCCCTGAGTCCCCCCAAAGACAACACTGTTCCACACCAAGTGTTCTGCACTCATTCCAGGAAAAGTAGTCACTTTGATCACATATCCTGCTAAGAAATATATGTGTATGCATTTTCCTTCACAGCCTCCTGTCTTCACAACTTCATGTTGCATACTACTAGTACTCATGTAGTATTACTACATGTATAGACCATAAAAAGAACGGTGTATGCTGCATAGAAGTCTGTTTTGTTGTTGTCAAAGTAAGCACTTACTAAATAGCGCCCAACTGGACTACATATCTGCAACTGTTGGCAATTAGGTGTACTAATCACACAGGCGTAACCGGGAAGTTGTATAAGACCAAAACTGTTTAACAGGAAAAGGGCTGCAATTTACTAACATACAAACACCTCTGTGGATATGTCATTGTTTCTCTAGCCTTGATTATTAAGTTGTGTATTCAATTCCAAAGGGATATTATTTCTTTATTTTCAAAACAAATCTCTGATGTAAATCAAGGCGGTTCTCGAACATCCAGTCTCGTCTGCTTTCGCAACAGCCTATTATGCGAAGTGTTATTGGCAGTATGGAAAAAGCACATGATTAATTATAATTTTCTTGAACTCTTACATGATCATCAATGACTATATATTAAAAAAGCCGTCTCGGAAACAGTATTGTGTTAAAAAAATAAGGTTACCAATTTTGTTACAAGAAGATTGCCCCTATCCCTACTAATTAAAAGAAATTTGAAAAAAAATAACCTCACCCTATCCCTTACTAGGTTGAGAACCTCTAGCCCTGTTCACCTGAGAGCAATAATCAAAACTTCAATCAAAAATATGACCTCAGATGACCTCCTGTAACATGAAATGACCTTCAAATCATGTGCCACAACACCATAACATGAAAAACAAAATACTGCACCGATGCCCAAAGTTTGGTTGCAAAAGGATTTGAACTGTTCACCTGAGTGCATTTAATTAATCAATCCTGAAGTAATACTTGAACCAATTTTTAATACACATCCACACATCCAAACAGACGTACATCCATCCAGACAGGAAAAGTGATTACATAATTACCATATTTGATCTAATTAGTGCTTAAGTTATCTGATGGGGGCTTAACAATTACCAAATTTTGAAAGTCAACTAGAAATTGTTCATGCAAAACAATGGAATTTAAGAATAATCATCACTGATCATGATACATAAAACAAAATTGCAGGAATTCATGTCTGACTATTGTTGAAAAAGGGTTGGGGGCAGACACAACTCAGAAAAGTTCACGGGGGGTACTAGTTCTTAAGGTCTTAACCCTGGAATTACAGAAACTTCCAAGCCTAAATTGTTGGTCTAATGTATATTAACCCTACTGCCCTCAGTATTACAAAACATGTTTATATTTTTTTATCTGGCCTAACAAAAATAACTGGTTTTAAAAAGAAGGTTCAATAGATCAGTGTCACCACATCAACTTCACAATAAACCTAGCCACAAAACTGAAACTGGACAACCTGATATAGCCAATATTATATTATTAGTGCTAGCTAATAATGCAGCTAACACCTTCAGGTGAGCTTTCAATGTTATGATAATGCCATTCATCTCTGCACAGCTCTTTTTGCTATTCTCCCACATTTCCTGATCATATATTTATTAAATCAATAATATGGATGACCTTTATCAGTTTCACAGTGATGCATACAATACCCTCAACTGCCTAGTGGCAAATTTCTATCTTTATCAGTCTACAGTAATTGAATATTTTCCCCTTCTTCAATTGAGAAATTGTCTACTTTCGTAACCTCACTTAGTAGTTCCAATTCATCCTCGGCAAACTATCATGTAAAAAGGAAAAGTGTTTGTAATTTTATCATGAGAGTAAGAAAATTGCCTGAAATCCTGCACATAACATTTATGAAGAGAGAGCTGCATGTCTTATCCCTTCATCTGATATGAGCTCAATTTCCCCAATACCTGTGATGTATCTCATCCATGTACTCAAATGAACAGCAACTCATCAGTGCCACTTGCTCCTTTTCCTAACTCACTCCCCTTTTTCTTTTCTCTCATGTACATTTTTGGCTTGTGGTGACCTCCTGCCATCCCACACCATTTTGGTTTTCCTACAACCATGGCCAAAATGTGTTGGGACACTTATGGAAAACGTACACTATACAAATGTAGTATGACCTTATTTCCGTTATTATTAACGTGATAAAGTGGAGGTTTCTTTGGTGTCAAGCCTAAACACTTTCCTAACACTCCAACCCTCCCCTTCCCCACCAATCAATGTTGGGTGCCACAAGGCTCGTGTGACCAAACAAGTCAATTCAACATTGATCGGGGAGTGGGGGCTTATTTACATTACCCTATCAAACCGTCCCAACACTTATGGCCAGCATTGTCTCTAAGGTACAAAAATTCAAATTTTAAAATGTGTGTTTTGGCCCATATCTCCACAACCATAGCTTGGATTTTCATCAAATTTTACATGAAAACGGAGAAACTATTTATCTTTTCACTTATATAAAAATTATTGCATTTTCCTCATGTGATTTAGGGATACGGTCACGTTTTATACATAATATCATGTATTTTACAGTGCGTTCTGAACATTATTAGCCTATGCCAACTACGTATTTTATGTAAAATGACGCTTTTATTTTGAAAGAGTAGTGATTTAATCGCCAGAAATACATGATATTTGTTGACAGGAATTGATTGAAGTCTTTTAAAAGAGTGATTTTGGGAAAAAATACTTAAAATTTAAAAAAAAAGCTAATTTTTAGAAAAAAACAACAACAAACTTTAATCATTTTCATCGTTTGCATCAAAAAGCGTATGTGGTATTTACAACGCAGTATATCGTGTAGATATAATCATAGTCGGCAGGAGTAGGCTTAAATTACATTTTATGACTGAAATTTATTAAAGCGCTTTCAAAGAAACTTATAGTAAGTATAGAAAGTAAAATATAGGTAGACATACAGAAAAAAAGAAGGACAGACATTGGCAAAAATTAATAGAACGACGAATATAATATGATGAAGGATATTGTAAAATAATAACAAAAAAAAAAGAAAAAGGAAATCTAAATAAATTCAGGGCTCGAACCCGTGTCCACTCGCCTGTGGCAGATGCCGTATCCATTGCGCCACAGAGCTGTGTAACTTCAACAGACTTAAACTATAATATAATGCTATTCAACATGCATGTATATAAATATCGCTCTACACACGATATACAGTCCAAAAAAATACATTTTTTCACGGCATTTGTTTCATTAACTGAATATTTATCATATAGCAGGTGTTGGCTGACATTGTGCTCCACATTTAGTTTTTGTCCGGGATAAATGACTACGGGACAAAATCGGACGGTATACACGTCTTTAAAGAGTAAAGAATTTTAATATAATATTACTTTCTTTTTCTTTTTACAAACGTGTATATCGCTCGCTTTTATCCCAAAATCATTTTACCCCTTCCCAAAACTGAAATATATGTGGAGCACAAATGTCAGCCAACACCTGCTATATGATAAATATTCAGTTAATGAAACAAATGCCGTAAAAGTGCGATTTGTTTGACTGTTTATCGTCCGTAGAGCGTATATTTATATACATGCATCTTGTATAGCATTATATTACAGTTTAAGCCTGTTAAAGTAATACAGCTCTGTGGTGCAATGGATACGCATCTGCCACAGGCACAGTGGACACGGGTTCGAGCCCCTGAATTTATTTATATATCTTTTTCTTTTCTTTTTGTTATTATTTTACAATATCCTTCATCATATTATATTCGCTGCTCTATTAATTTTGCCAATGTCCGCCCTTCTTTTTTTTTCTGTATTTGTTGCTTCATTTGTGGTAGATCATGTAAATTGGGAAAACAAGTGTGCATGGGTTCGATTCCTTTATTTGTTTTTTGATCACGAGATGTTGTGATAACTTTTATTTTCTTCTATAGCTGTAATGTAACATTTTAATTGGTGGAAACAATAATTTTCCATTTTAAAACCCAAGTTTTTGACAGTTAAAGTTTACTTTTTGAGTTATAAGCAAAAAACTGAAATTAGATGATTTTTTTCAACTTTTCAAATACAACCATGGCCAAAATGTGTTGGGACACTTATGGAAAACGTACACTATAGTATGACCTTATTTCCGTTATTATTAACGTGATAAAGTGGAGGTTTCTTTGGTGTCAAGCCTAAACACTTTCCTAACACCCCAACCCTCCCCTTCCCCACCAATCAATGTTGGGTGCCACAAGGCTCGTGTGACCAAAAAGTCGAATTCAACATTGATCGGGAGTGGGGGCTTATTTACATTACCCTATCAAACCGTCCCAACACTTATGGCCAGCATTGTAGGTGGCATGGTAATAGAGCTGCTATACATTGGTTCACCTCAAGTTTGGTAGTGAGGTAGGTGCTTATTTCTCGAATCACACACGTAATGTTCATCGCATAGAGCTTGCACACACAAGTACAAGGGTGGTTTGTTGGCACGCTTGCAGCGCAAATGCGAAAAGCTTTGACGTCACTATCAAACTTGAACCAAAGAATAGTCACCCCCATTCATATTTTCCTTCCGTTGTAAATGTCCTATTCACTATTCATCCTTATTTATTTTAAACTAAAGTTTTATATTATAGATATTCCTGTAACTTATATAATTTTTTATAATAAAATTTTAAAAAAAACAATTTGCACTACAAAATAAAATAAAAAAACAACAATTTGCACTTGTTGGTTTTTTTATTTTGTGACATATCACAAAGACATAGTGAAATCATCTCCATTCCTGCAACCTTTCCTTGAATCGTTTTAACACCACTGTTCCATGATACCTGCACCTTGCCGAGTCTCCTGTGGATAACTTTCACATCCATCTTTAAATTCTGTGAAGTCCTTCACATTTGAGGATCAGCTGGCTCAAACTGAATCCAATTGCATCTAGGTAGTATGATTACCTGACATGGTGTAGTGTAACGTCCCTGCGGTATACTTCACTTCATTGTGTCACAGGGCAGTGCTGCTTTGGTGTATGCACTCAAACTTTCACCACAAGGTCGTCAATGATCGTGGTTCCAATCTTGGCAGGACCCAGTGACTGGGAAATGGCGCAAGACACTTCAAATTCAATGATTTTATGGATGATGGCTGGGCGGTCCATGATGGTAAGCCTTTCCTTACATAGGACAGTTCCCTGGACTTCTGGGACTCGGAACCAGTGTTCTTATCAACTAAACTATCAAGGAAGTTTTTATCAAGTGAACTAACAAGGAAGTTATCAGTTTTGTATGGGGAAAAAGTAGGTTGTTTATAATAAACAAGACTATCAAAGGAAGTTACCACTTTTGTTTGGGAAAAACAGTTTCAAGTAAACAAGATTAGTGGCATTAAAAACTGGGTTTGATTTTGAAATTTGGAAGACACTAAAATGTTCTCCTGAATGAGTACTAAGCAGGCCTAGGGGTAATAATTGGTTGTGAACCAAAAGAAATTAGAAGCTACTTCCAGCAAGAATTGCAAACATGCCTTTGAAAACCTACCTTGATTATCCTATCCCCTTCCTGCACACCAGCTCTTTGGGCAGCCCCATCTATAAAGAACAAAAATAGAGTGATTATTCAGTCGTGTAATAATTGGCTATAGCTGCACACAGCAGATCATGTTCTATGCTCTTAATGTTACAACTAGATATGACCAGATACAATCAAAACACCATCTTTTCTCAGCAGAAGCAGTTAAGTTTTTTTAACATTCCCTTTTCATCGACGATCAATTATTCTGATACCTAAAGAGGCAATTTAGGTTAAATGGCATATATAGAGCACTCAAAAGCTTGAAAAGCTAGATCTTGTGGCCCATTATCCATAAAACCAGTGTTTGGATTTGACAATGTTGCTTGCAAATTTCTCTTAATATTTGAGCTATTTGTTGATTTTCGTTTAGGCATACTGTATGCTATTGACTGCTACATTGAAAATTCTTTTCATTGTGTTAAAATTCTTAGAGTCTACTTTTCAATGTTCAATCAAGCATGTGATGTGAACTTGGTGATTAGGACTTCCGTGAACCTTCTTTCTTCACCCTGCCTGTCCTTGCCTGACTGGCATACATAGTGTCAGATTAGTGTCACATGCTTTATCTGAGGGTTTTAGTGCAACGGGACAATATGTTGGGGTGGTATGACTGCCCCCACCCTGGTAGTCTCTTCAATCTGGATCAACCTTTTAATCTCAACTCTAATCCTAACTCTAAACCCAACTCTAAGATATAACTGTTAAGGTGGTATATGAGGCATTTTCTGGAAACTAGAAAATGGTATGAGCATGGTTTAAACAGATGAAACGAGTAGGGCAAGTAACATTGAACAGTATGCCTTTTGTTTGAAGCAAATCGGACATAAGGTTTTTTAAATATTTCAATATATATTTTCTTTGTATCGTATTGTTTTTATCAAAAATCAATGTAGTTAATGACTTAATATAACTGAAAAGGCTCATTAATATGTAATTTTGCCAATATTTTGCTAAAAATCAATGCATAAATGTACAGGGAACTTTTATTTTGCATACTTTTGCCTTGAAACTTGGTCAAAGTGTTTCTAATATGTTCTAGTGAAGCAACCCTCTAATTTGCATATTTGTATAATTAATGAGCTAATTTGCACAAATGCTAATTAATTATGCAAATTAGGGCAGCTAGCTGATTAATTATGCATAAATTATCTGGAAGTCATCAGGAACACTTTGACCAAGTTTGAAGCCAATATTCTATTAAATCAAAATGTTATGAACATTCATACATTGTTTTTTGCAATATATTGGTACAAATTACAATTAAGGCCCATGAAAGTCAATTCCGAGTTTATCGTCCCTTTTTTTCCCGGGTTGGTGAGGTGACTTTTTCATTTTTAATTTTTCATTATTTCATCAGATTTCATTATTGACCTAAAGTGCGTGTTGATTTAAAGCCACACTTATACATGTTATCTATAAACATGTTTTTATATGGGTAGGGACTAGAAAAGTTAGAAAAGAGCCTGGTTTTGCTTCCAAGTTATAAATTTATATGTTTTACAAACAAAAATATATGTTTCCAATTGCTAAAACTGGCACTGATACTTTGAAAATAATGAATTATTTTGGCATTTTTGAAAATTTGACGCGGGTGTTTTTGGTGTCCAAAAAGTGACGCGGGTGGGGGACGATAAACTCGGAATCGACTTTCACGCACCTAATGTTCACTTTCAAGTCATATTAGCTCATAAAACTATATTGATTATTGATAAAAACAATACAATACAAAGAAATTTAAAATGTTTGTATATGAAAACCGTATGTCTGATTAGCTTCAAATAAAAGGCATGTTGATCAGTGTTCTTTGCCCTACTCACTTAATCTGTTTAAAACCTGAACAGAGCAGTTCCATAATGCCTCAAATACCACCTTAAGGTTAAATACAACTGATTTTCAAGGCTTGATTCCAGAGGGGCGTAAGTTAATAATGGAAACAGCCATGCAGAAAAGAATGAACTCACACGTACAATAGTGTATCAATCTGAACTTGGGCCACGGACAAACCGCGGCTCGTGAGTCATCCTATATGTTGCAGGGATAGGGAAGGGCGGGGAAGGGCAACCATGATAGGACCATATGGGCTGATGGGGGGGGGGGGATTGTGGGCAGCCGTTTTCGGCCATTTTACTTTGGATTTTGTAAATTTTCAAATTTTGAAATTATCCTGGATGATATCTGTCGTGAAATAAATCAATGCTTCTATATGCTATAATAGGCCTAGTATGCCTATTTATACCCTGATTATGCAATATATAGGCCTACAACAATAGGCCTAACTACAACAACAGTAACAAAACCAACAACCAATATTTTGTTAATCTAATTTGTAAAAATATATTCATAGGCCGCGCCAATTAGATTAGTAGGCTATAGCCTAAAAATTCCTGAATTATATAATGGAAAAAAAAACGGGCAAAAACAATCAATCGCTGCAGTCAGAAAGAAAGAAACGAACAAGAAAAAAAAAAAAAAGTGAGAGAAAAATAAAATAAAATAGATGGAATGGACCACATAGGGACTCGAAGTTTTCCAGCTCAAAACTATAGTATTATATAGTCGAACGTGAGTCCGGCCGCGCGCTAACCGATTGAGCTACTGAGTGACCTGTGAAATCGATTGATCTCAAACTGACTATTATGGAATAGTGCATACCAGGCTCTTATGGTAAACAATCTCATCACCGCTGTAAATGTCGGAGGTATCGATGGCGAAAAACCTCGATTTTTGCAAAAGTAGCTTAAATTTGGAATGAAATTCAAATGGTAAAGGAATCGACATACTTTTGAGAAATAATGTAGGCAGTTAGAAATCAAAATTAACGTTCCACAATCCAGATATCGATAATGTAACATAACAGTGTTTTGTGGTACAAGATTCTCGAAATTGTTCCCAAAAACGGGCTAATAAAATTTAATCGGTACTGTATTTGGTTCTTCCCCATGGCAACATTATTTCTTTGGTCGATTTGTAGTACAATACAAAAAGGAGAAAACAGTCACTTTCGGCGTGGTTTTATACGGAGCGAATATTTGAAAAAAACTGCATGGAACGTGTTTTTGATCTTGGGAACATGGTGCGTAAAAATGATTTAAACGAAGGATTTTCAAACGGATTCTAAAAATTTGTATAAACACACAAAATTAATGTTAAGATACATCCATGCACCAACATTTGACTCACTGCGATATTTGATTGCTGAGAAAACGCAGTTTTAGATAACAACTTTATACGTCTTTTATACGTTTTTTATACGTTTCTTCGTGTAACCTTAAGATGGTAATCCTCAGTGGCCATACTTACTGTCTTTAACACTCTGTACAAAGACAGGGTTGTCCCCGCTGACCGTAAGCCCATACCCTCTCTCATCTCTCTGTACAATCACACATCGCTGGATCATTTGGGAACCTGCAGCAACAAGTAACAAAAGAAAATACAATAGAAAATTAATGACTAATCTAAAATCAAACTGATATGTATTATAATAAGTATCTGGTGTAAGTGAGGAAAGCGTAATTGCAGACATGCATTAAACAATAATTATAAGGTGTTGGTCCTGGATAAAGAATGGTATATTTTTTTAGTAATATGTACATGGGTGAAAGAAATAATACACAGGCCTATTTGAGTTGGAATTACATTCAGCATTTAAATGTACCCATTTCAAATAATTGTCCCAATGTGGAAACATGATACATGTTATGTAAGAAAAAATGTTTAATTTCATTATTTCATCATGTATTCACAGAAATGCATTATTAACCTTAAATTAGTGATTGCAACCCCATTATAATGTGATATGTCACATGCCAGTGATGCCACTGATATGTGATAATAAAATAAAATAATAAAACAAAATCATTAAATCCTCCAGACACTAATCAGGACAAACAGGTGATTTTTATTTTTATTGCATCATGTTCTCCTTGTTGCTCTTTTCACAAAGTTACAGACAAATCAAAGCACTTTTAAATTTTTAGTATTTGTGCATATTGACCTCATATTACCCAAAGACGACTTTTGACCTAAACATCCTTCAGATCACCCTAAGTCCCCTATTCACTGATATTTTGGGAATGGCATCTATTTTACCAAACTTTCATCAAATTAGCGTATGCATTCACACATATATACCTAGACAAAAATAGTGACTGCATAGTCTCTTTCTGAACGTAGATCAAGCGAGCCAAAAAAAAAAAAAAAACCTTGAGCACTTAGCACATACATCTGCTTCAACTGATTTGTGTTAAAACATTAGTTGATTATGGATTGCCTATTTCAGTGGAAACATGACACATTTCCTTATTTCATTAGTTTCATAATATTTCCATATCTATGGGAAGATCAATGGTGCCAAGGTTTTTTCATGCAATTAAAGACCTATGAACAGCCTCCTCCCCGATTTACCTCATTTTGGCATCATATAATAGAGTATATTTTTCTAATTACCATTATGAAATTTGAAGTTCTAAATTGAAGTATTTCTGTGGGTACGTCTAAAAATTTCACTTTGATAAAAATGGGACATTTCGTAAGCTTACTAGTTCACCATCTTACAGTGACTTGTCCAACACAGGCATGACCATGGTATATTGGCTACATTATATGTAGTGTCCAATGCATAGCATGGAATTGGCACATTTTGTCATCCATCTTATCAAGTTACCCATCTAGTCATTGGTTTTTAGCTTCATCATTGACTGATATAATAAACCACACCACATTAGTAATAGTGTGAATTCAATGTAATTATAATATATATTAATATGTATGTAAATAATTAAGTGATTAGCAAATGTTTAATTGAAATGAGTCATTTGTTAATTACTATGGGAATTAGACCATTGAGGCCGGTTAAATTTACTTGCGTTTATTTTCATGCACATTGCCTATGAATTATTATTCTTTGTGTCAGTCCACCTGCTTCCCTAGCTTTATGCTTTTTCGGTCTGTCATTTATATCGCAAAATAACAAGATAGATATTCCCAACACATATTACACGGAAGTGAACACAAGATGGCGACTTTTGGCAAAATTCGAACTCTGTATACCATAGAAAATCATCCGAACGACATGGAAAATATGTGAAATGTTTTCATGAAATATTAGTTTTGATAATTTTTGGAATCGATGCATACCAAAAACAGTTGAGTAGATACTGTGTGTTCTTGCCTTCGTGCAGAGTGGAGAAGGCTAGAGGAATTCAGTTGGGTGGTGTTTTTGCCTTGTACCACAAACACAGGTTTTATTGGTCAAGATTGATTAGTGTGGATGGATCCTATATGATTTCGAATGAAGATTAGGCCTATATTTTATGACATTTGCACATCTACATGCAAATATCCCATGATCCCTTATTTTGATCCCTGGTGTTATAAAATGTAATCTTGATATAAATTCTCACATTCACAATGTAAAAAAAATATATGTGAGATGTGCAGCTAAGAGTGAAGTTCAATCTCCCTGGGCTATTCCAGTAGAAATCCATACACCTCCTGGAAGACATGACCTTAATCTCCTACACAGGGAGTGTGAATTTCAAATGTGAATCCTCAGTACTTGAATGAATGGATGACTCCATTTGAAAAAAATAACACTCCGTGTGTGAGGGATCTTCCATAGGGGGTGTATGGGTTTCAACAGGAATAGCCCACATAGTTTCCAACCTAGCTAGATCTCCAATCAAGTGTAACATTCAAAGTCTCAGTTCTACCATATGTCACACATGTTTTTTAACAACCCACAATTAATAATGTTCAAAAATAGCTTGTAAGGCTATTGAAACTTGATGTTGAGTTTAGCGTCCCATTTTTTTCAGCTCATAATGAGGCAACTATTTCATTATTCATTATTCATTATTTTCAAGGTTTCATTATCAGCGGCCTTTTACCAACGCTTATGCGCTTTTGTTCATTCTAATTGGGTATCGCCAGTTGCAATATAAAATTACAATGTCACAAACACACATAAACATTTATAAAAGTAATTATCTTGCTTTTTGTTTTTCAAGTTTTAAAACACAATGTATTCGGAAGTATACCATGCCAGTCTTCTTCACTCCAATTTGTGCTAACCTCTCCGTATACATTTGAGGATAGGGGAAATGGGGGGGGTTGACTCATTCAATACAAAAATAACAATCATGCAGAACATTTATGAAATAAATTTTTGGCACCAATTTGTCAAAACTAGGTCTTTCCTAGTTAAATTATTTACAACATCCACAATCTGGTAAAAACATTTTGGCTAGGGTAAGTTCTCTTGTAGTCTACCCTGGTATCCCAAAGGTATAATTGAAATAATTGGATAGAGCAAGGGTCAAAAACCTGTATATTTTTAATGCTAAAATATTTAGATGGGTTCATCTAATAGTTCTCAAGGCTTTCTATAGTTTTTCAAGGGTTCAAATACAACAAAAAAATTTGCAGAACAAATTTTCTTTCTGGTTTAGTAGTAATTTGCAAAATAATGAATTATTTTCAGATTTTACATCTCAAACGCGGCACAAAATTCATAACGCGGGCGGTGGACCCTAAACTCAGAATCAAGTTTCAAGTGCCTAATAGCCTTGGTTTTTAAACCACAGCACAGTTTCCAGGATAATCATCAAGTTCCAAATACTGTTTTATTCAGTTTCATATAAATACTAAAAGGTACTCCCAACAAATGCATCAGAGGCTATGGGGGCTTTTAAATTTGCAGCTTTGCAAAAAAACTCATATCTGATCCTTCTATACTTACTGTTGTGATGTATCCAACACATATCAGTTCTAATGTCAGTAAATATGGCTATAGTGTTCCTAATTGGGATGTTGGTGTCACATTTATCAGTAGCGTGTCCAGGGGGAGCTTTGGGTGCTGAAGCCCCCCGCACTTTGTTAAAAATCATGTAAAATCAGCCGTTTTTTGGCGATTTTAGCCATAAAGCCCCCCGCATAAATCTGAAAAAGGGGCTGAGCCCCCCGCAGGAAAAGATCCTGGACACGCCGGTGTTTATGACTAGTTTAATTCTCCATAGGGGAAGACTAGTTTACTCTCACAGAAACTTGGGGGAAAGCCATTTATTGTTGTGACTTGAATAGATCGCCATGATCTTTGAAACAAACACTTGTACTCATGTGGAAATTGTAGGATTATTTTTACAATCAAAATTTTGGAATCACTCTGTAATATCCCAACCTCAATTTTAACCCTGTATTCCTAACCCATAATTCTCAATAACATCATCAGGCACTATGTTCAATTTTAACAAAAAGATATATCTAATATTACACAAACTACTCCAGTAATAAGGAATCATGTTCAGCTAACAGGAGCTTCACTGTGATGTCCAATCAATATTGTGGTAATAGATCTCATAGGTTGAACCACCTTATAAAACAACCAGCATTATTACACTTCCATATGATCCACCTTAAGGTGAGGCTAAACTGCTCATCACTTTGGCAAAGTAGGCACACATTCATTTTTTACTCGGTGATGCAATAAATGCATTTTGTTGTAGTAGAGAGTATCAATGAAATGAAATCACGCTATCAGTACCAAACATGATTTGATTGTTGAAGGAAGGACTGAAATATTCCCTACTTCGTACTAAATACACCACAACAGCCCAACACCAATTTGAAGTGACATTAAAAACTAACAATTCACTGCCACATTTGTAATTCATGCCAATTTATACAATTTTCTTTAATAAATCTTTTGCATTTCAAACCAATGACATAAAGCTCAACTTTAATTAATATAAAGGCATCACCTTAACATTGTATTGCAAAATGCATACGCACAAACCTATTGATTTCATACATATTGGGAGTTAAGTTGAAACCTTGTATGTGATAGCAAGCTTCATGCCAGCAAGGTGTTTTTGCATAGAAAATCTATACTCTTGAAGTAAATTAACTCAAATTTATTCACTTATAAACCCAAAGTTGCTGCAAAAGACTTGAGTTCTCTACTATTGTACTTGAGTTGTGTTTTGAGCTATATCCTCTCCACTCTCTACATACTGTACATACAGGTTTGATAGTTTGTGTCCTATTGGACTTTGATTTAGGGAAGTCAATAACACCATATAAAATCCACACACAAAAAAATTAAACAAATTAAAATCTAATATGAATAGATCGCAGCATGTAGACTAATATTGGACTCTGATAAAAAAAGTTACCGTTTCAGAGTCTGAATAGAGCAGCGACGTAGCTTGCGACGACATCACGGTGTCTTCATTCAGCGTAGTAATTACTCTCCACCGGTCACCTGACCATGATCTGCTGTCACTTGTCAGGTGACCGGAGTGAATGAAGATGCTGTGATATGGCGTCGCAAGCTACGTCGTCGCTCTGAAAAGGCAACTTATGAATAGATCGCATATATCTCCTCAGCATTCGATTAAGCTGTGTAGCAGAGCAAAATGCGCCACATTTTGGACAACCTGCTACACATATTGTAGCTTGTATAGCAAATTTTTGCAATGTAAACATATATACTAATATAATAAGGACATCGCCAAAATAATGTTTTTGCTAAATATTGCTAAGTACATTTTTCAAAGTAAATCAAACCCTGGATCTCATATTGTTGTTTAAGTGAGAGTAGGGCACTTTTACAGGAAAAGCGCTAAGTGAGTTCAAAACATTCACTTTAATTTCAAGGCGGCATTGCTGTGCTTTGAAAAAGCCCAACTTTCAATATTTAATAAATTTTCAATTAAATGCACATAATGACAGGAAAACAATGCAGTGCAATAATATTTGTGTTGTTTCATAAGATATCACAAGGGTCTTGCCTTTTACTATCTTCCATATCCAGCAGTACTCTCCAAGCAGCTTGGTATGTCGATCACACATGATAGCTTTTCACCACACTGCTGCGAATTGAGCATGGGACTATATTTGGGTCAGTACACTAGCTTCCTTATTCTGCCCTAGTGTTCCAGCACCTTGTCTGTCCATCAAACATGATCTGTTTACACATGTCCTTTATAAGCACAGCTTGTGTTGTAATCCTACTCGCTAGGAATAGATATTGGTGATTAGGTATCCAGGAAAAGGGACAGTACACGGTGGCTGCATAAAAACAAATCCAGCTACTTGAAGTCAATACTTGCTTACTTTAAGTCGTCCTCTTGTGTTTCGAGTGGTGAAAGGAGAATGTGTATACGCCTGCTGCTGATTGTCCAAATATAATAGGAAAGTCTTACTATCTCATTATGATGGCAATTCACTTGGAGGCAACAAATGACTTGAGATTGGAACTTAGGTCATAAAGGGTGGGTAAAAGACTAACAACTTAAATATAGCTGAGGTGAATCCTCTACACTATTGCAAGTATGATGGTAGCCATGAGTTTGAATTAAACCAGGTAACAATCACTTTAAAGCCATAATGTATACGATCTTTTAAAATGAATTAATTTGTTTTGAACCCAATCTTTTGGCATATTTGTAATACAGAGGTCCCAACTTACACCAGAGTTAGGATCTTTGCTTAGACCTAATTGGAATTGGCCAAATCCTGTGATTGTAGGACAGCACAGCAATATCAAATTTTCTACTTGTCTTATTAACTCCCCAATAACAGTCAACAGCCAAAATAGTAAGCCAGTTTTCTTTCATATCACATGTACCTCACTATTTCAGCTTAAAATGGCAAGAAACTCTTCCTGGTAGTTGTTACTAATATTATTTTTGGCAAAGATTAAAACAAAATTAAAATTTGGCACCCATCATATATTATAGCTGCTTGTTATTTTATTCACAAGTGAGCTTTTTGATTCCAATCACAGAAACCTCTAGAGAAAGGACCACTTCTTCAAGGGCCATTGAAACACATAAATAAACACAGCATAATTCCCTACAACAGATTTCTTTAAATGATGCATTGCATTCAGTCTCCTGTACCTCTGCAAAACCCTACTAATGCCACTTTCTGTCCTGTAAATCCATCACTAGGGTAGGCATTCACGTTGCCCAGCCTCTGTTTAGGACTCCATTCAAAGCTGAAATTAAATTGTACATCTAATCCATTCTTGAAAACTTGTCCTACTTCTACGCCACAAGTATATTAGGGGATGCTGTCATTCATCCAAAATAACATGGAAAAATAACCCATCGGTCATGATGTTTCCATGCAAAGCACACACGTATTATCTTCAAAAGTATTCCTGGTTCACATTCAACAACAGATTGTGCAATTATCCACACATCATAACATGGTCCACGGTGATGATGCTACTCCATTTTGCACAACAACAACATAACTGCACGCAAACATATCCCAAGTTAAAAAGTAATAGTGACATCACTGGAGCTGCATCCTCATCGTCATCATTATCTCACCAGACACCCGCCCTGTCATCATCATCATCTTCTTCATCATCGTCATCATCATCCACAGCTCAACTTCATCTCAACAAATGCCGATCTAACACCCAGCTCTCTCGATTCCAGATGCACACGCTTGTACTAGTAGCACACACATTGTGCAGACCGAAAGGCATTTTTTCAGAGTCACAGCTTAAGCCAAGTGTGGAAGCATCCCAGGTGCGTGTGAAGCCCCTTGCCCCACCAGTCACTATGACTAGGAGGCTACTCTCACATCCAAAGGCACAATTTAATAACTTATACTTATTTCTGAGCTTACATAATTGACCCTGTGTTATAGTGCATGAGTCTGAATATCTAATATTCCATGAAGGTTCAAATGTATTTAATAGGGTTAAAGAACTGTGTACTTGCTCGAGAGTCAGGTACAAGATCACAGTTTGTCCATACTAGCGAGCAAAATATTCTCAATTCTTCATGCATAGTTCTTGTTCCACTATCCCCAAACATTACTACAAAGTTCATCTCAAAGGTTTTGGAGCATATTATTTAGTTACATAGCATCATTCAATTAACTCGCATGATATGTGTCATTGAACAGTGGCTTTGGGGGATTCTCATGTTAGAGTACCCTTGTGGTATTATGAAATGATTAAGATGCTTTACTTAACAATTAGCTGAGGAAGCGATTATGCTACTAGAGTTTACAATTGGTTTAGGCCAATGAAAACTTGATTAATAGCATCCACAACTGGTTTATTGTGAACATGCTGCAATGCATAGCAATTGAATTTCATGTGCCAAGGGTGCAATTTCACTTTTATCATTTGATCAAGAAAGTAGAAACCATTGGTTACCCAGTACTACGTGTACTTGGTGATGAATTTGCGTACATGGTATGCATTTCAATTTGTTGGGAAATAAGGCATCTCTGAAAATATTTTGAAATAAAATGTTCCAAGGTGATTCGGCTGATTCCACAATTGTTTTGCATTTTTCTCAAAAATTATAGCGCATTGGTGACAAGTAAGATATGTATATAAGCAAGGACTACAACTACTACACTGGAATTTTATTTCAGCACAGACAACAGTTGTGGAGTTACAGTCAAAAATGAGGGAAAACCAATATTTGATCAATAAATCAATAACTACTTGCCTTGAGTTGACAAATTTTCAGTGCAGTAGTTGTAGTCCTTGCCCCTATAATATACATAACTTACTTGTCGCCAATGCGCTAGAATTTTTGTGAAAAATGCAAAAATAGGCACAAAATTGGCCAGGGGTGTAGTACCACCTTAAATAAATTAATAGGTAACCCCATTGGTTTAGGATATGGATTATCTTCAAACTTATATCAAACGTCAAATATTGTCCCCTTAATGCATTTATGTGAGAAAATGAGAACATTTTCAGCGCAAATGTGAATAATTAGCACAATTTAGCAAGCCAACACGTACATGCATGAATTGCATTCTGGTCTGGCATTCCAGAAACACTGCCATGACTGTGTGCCATATCCATATTCCTGTTCGAGTGCATGCCTGTAGTACAACACTACCTGTGGTATGTTCAATGCAACATCTATTTTTTCTGAGGTGCGTTTTTGGCCCCAAAATATATTTCCTAGTGCAATATGTTCATTTTCACATTAGTAAACAATTTGGGGTTAAAAATGGATAGAAAAAAAATCGAACCTGCCACAATACCTGCCACAGTAAATTATAATTTTGTGGTTATTTATTTTTAAAATACACCAGAAAGATTCTAGCCTTTAGATTTTGGTCTAGTGACTCTCCGAATACATGGAAAAAATTGAATTTTTGTTTACCCAAATCAATTCTGATCCGCGTCGTGTCCAAATTGTGCCCCTGCTAATCATACATAAGTATTCAAGAAATTAAGAAATTAGAAATAGGCCTATACATATTTTAGAAATTATTTGATAGCATCCGAAATTAAATTTGCAGGCACCGTAACTTACGACCAAATTGGGTTTTCTTTCCTGTCATTAAATTTCTGAGTTTTGACCAAATTTTATGCTAAAATGTGCACTACATCATAAGATTAGAAGCGCTAATGATGAAAGTTAGAACAATCTTAGGGCTCAAAATATCAGGATAAAAATGACTCAAATTTGTGATGTGTAATCTGCATTTGGCCTGTATTGGGAGACAGCAATTACGGTATATATATTGGGCCCATTTTAGCAATTGTCCCAATAACACCATTTTGGTACTAGCGAGACATTTACAATTGTGCAATTTAGCCCCCCTTGGAAATTGTGCCTGGTACATGTACTCCATACTGTATGTGTTAATCCAGCATCACTTGCATACAAGCTGGGTAATTATTCACCTATCACAACATCCCTATTGATTTTATCTAAACCCTACCATACAAGACTGATTACTAATTAGGCATGCATAACATAGTGTCAAGTGCTAAATAACATCCCTTCTATATACCACTAATTAGATCAAGTCTCATTAAAAACCAGTTAAGGCTACCAGGGCAGCCTGCATTCCTTTATTGGTAAACATACACACAACATTAAGGATTATGAAACCAGGGTCAGTCAGCATCCCAGCATTCTATCTTGTTTCATGGGGATTCATATAAACTATGCCAAAAAAGAAACTTACAATTTTTCACAAGGTTGTATATATCTTAAAATCCTGTGCATCAAAATGAACCAAAAATACACACAGGATTACTTCAATACTCTACTCCAAACACATGTCAACCGAGAAGTTGTCCAACTGACACAACAGCAAAATGCACTGACATGGAACACCTTTCTGGACCACATTCACAGCCCAATAAATATGTGAGTAAGTGGAATAGTGTACAAAAAAATGTAGAACAAGACCCATTTCTTGAAGAAAGTGTGTGAAAGGCAGAAATCATCTGCCGTTCCACACTATTCTACTTATTCTTTGGAAATTGTCATCTGTGTAAGGGTCTTATATATATATGCATTCTCACAGATTTCTTGTGCTGGCTGTGAATGTTGTCCAGGAACCTGTTCAATGTCAGTGCATTTTGCTGTTGTGTCAGTTGCACAACTGCTTGGTTACTGATATGTGTTTAGAGTAGAGTAAGTACTCAAAGTGACTTACTTTGGCTTCATCACATCTGCTGTATGTTTTCACAATTCCTTCAACTCTTTTTCATATATCTCTTTTCCATCTATGTACTACAATACCTGTATTATATCAGCTGACTACACCAGGGTGTTTCCTCAAATCTGATAGTATGTTTCAAGAGATTTTAACAAATACCAAAGCCATTCCACTGATTCAATCACTACTCAGCTTGGTCTGTCTCTAGCACAATCAACTCTCCAGAATTGACACATGATAATCACCACATTTAGACCCTTTAGAACTTCCTACTCAATTCACAACTCACAATAGTCGTGTTCACATTGTCTGACGTACGCCAGACGGAACTTGGTCGTAGAGTAGGTGCAGTGTGAACGATGGTCAGCATAAGTTCTGCCAGGCGTACGTCCGATGATTTACTCCTGACATAAGTCAGGAGTAGCGAGCTGGATGTAACCTCCGCCAGGCATAAGTTACAATGTGAACGCAGATTACGCCTGGCACCTGGAGTATGTTATGACCTTTTGTTGGTCAGAATTATGAAATTACACATCATGTGGTTGATAAAGGTCACTGAAACACCGGAAGTGGTAGCCAATGTTTACGATGACCAGAAGTGAATGCTTGGTGGAACTAGTTGGCGTAGTGCTAGGAGTAGATTACATGTAGGTGTGGACACGCGGTAGGAGTACGGAAATATTTGTGGAATTTTTATCAATGTTAGAGCAAGTTTAAGCCGGGTGTAATTCAAAATGTGAACATGACTAATACAACATGGAGGTAGCATCGCTATATTACCCCTTGAGCAACATACCATTGGGAGTAAAACTTCACTACAATGGAAATATCTACAAGTCCTGACTTTTATGTTTACATTGGCCAATACATGTATACTTTGTATGTCACAGTCCATAAGATCAAAGCAACATGCGAGTGGCACTCAGACAGTCATTTTATCCATGATGTTTTAGTGTGCAAATTTACTAACCTAAAAGTCAAATATCATGAATATGACCTGAATAGGTTGGCTTTTTCCTCACTAATGTCCAGGGTAACATTTTGGGGACATTATTTGCAATCAACAATATTATACAGCTGGGGAGACTTTCTCGAGTGGAGTCTTAGTAAGCCTTAGTCTTAAGGCGGACTTGAGGCTACTAAGCCTAACCCACCCTCAAAGCCTGAGTCTTAACTCTAGCCGGATTTCTTAAACGCAAATTCAACCTAGTCTTAGTGGCCTTGTAGGCGTAACGCTTGACAATCTTGTCCCTTTAGGGACGCACCATTTGATACTCAGGGGGGGAGTAGGAAGTTTTAAAAAAATAAAAATTCCCCACTACATGAGCAAAAAAAAAAACTTTCCCCACCAACACTTAAAAAAAAAAAAAAAAAACTTCCCCACCTGTGTATAAATGCATGAAATTTATTTTAAAAAAACTTGCCGCCTTAGGCGGCAAAAAAAAAACAACTTCGCTGCCTTCGGTAATGAAAAATTTTTCTTCCCCGACCCCAACTTCCTACCCCCCCTGAGTTTCTAATGGTGCGTCCCTTATACCAGCGACTTACCGTAAAACCCCGTCTACAAGCATATATAGTGTTTTTTATAAAAGCTTAATTAATTCGAAGCAAGCGTTAATATACCAATACAATTGATCGGTCTTAAAATAATGCTTGTTTGTATATATGCTTGGATCCGTAATTTATTTGCTCAAACTCCATAATGGCGACTGGATTAATGTAGCTTTCATCAGAAGCACACTATATGCTTGTAGACAGGGTTTTACGGTAATTGTATAGGCAGTTGGAGGAAGATGTGCGTAAGCTGTTGTCCTTCACGGTTTACTGTACTAACAAGGTTGCCATCTCATTATCGCAATGTTACCAGCGCAGACTGGCCTAAACCCACGGTCTTGTGCTTGGGCTTATACCGTAGGGGTGTTAGGGTTAACTAAAGGATTTCCTTGGCCTTATTGAGAATGCACACACATGCAACATCCATAAATACCCATGTTAACTCAAAACTTGCACTGAAGCATCTACATTGTAAGTCATTTTCTTGTGAAGAACAAGTCGATGTCAAAGCACCATGCAATCTAGTTTGCCTGATTTTGTAAGAAACATAACTAAATCAGAATTCCAAAATTTTCTTATGTATTTCTTTATGTGAATGTCAAAATTCCCCTGCAGCCTGTTTCTACAGATTGTTTGTGACAGGTTTTAAAGAGGGTTCAACAATATGCGATAAAGAATGCTTTCTAGTTTCTACTTCGCACAATACCTGTATGAAATAAGATAACACTTTTTTTTATATATTTTGATACATGTACATGTAGAAGACAGCTACTAAGCAATGAGCATCTTATTAAATTTATCATCAGTATCCTGCTTATCATTCTGCTATTATACATCACTCCATGCTTCAAGCTGTAAAATGACCAATAAAGACAGAGATGACCCATTATAGCTCACCAAATGCTGATCTGTTTTACCCTGCAGTCAGTCCATCTTCATTGTCAGTTTTCTCCAGGAGCTGTGAATTACAGTAGGGCTGCTGGAAAATGCATGTTTTGATATTTGGATTTTTTTTTACTTTTTGTGATATTCTCCCCCATCTTTTTTTTCTGAAATGAATACCCTCATGGCAATTTTAGAAATACAGATTAGTCCAACATGTAAGTCCACTAAAGATGTATATTGAGGCACAAAACGATTGATGAAATAGGGGGTTTTAGCCTTATTTTTATACCATTGTAATGGTATTACAATAGTCAACTTTTCAAGCAGATTTGAATCAGGATTTCAATGCTCCACAATATATCAAACAGCTTCATCTTGCCCTGCCTGATATAACCTAAAGCCTGTTGCACTATCAGCCTGCATTTACTAGTATCTGCAAGTTCATCCCAGATACTGAATATGACTTTGTAGGACAGAAAGTTAATCAAATAACAGGTAACTGACTATATTGTGCTTGTGTAAGTCATGTTCCCCATGAATACCTGGAAACATCAACTTTGATTTCACTCAGTCACTGGTTAGGGGCTGTGCAATACCATCATCAGCCCCGGGGGTAAAATTTCGAGCGGCTCGCCAAAAATCGCTTGCCCCCCCCCTCTTGGCCCGCCAAAAATCGCTTGCCCCCCCTCTCGGCCCGCCAAAAATTCTTTGCCCCCCCTCCTTGAACATGCCAAATTTTTGGGATCCCAAATTCCAAACTTTAAATGGTCTAGATGTATGTTGCGAGTGCAGCGAGCAGGAAAATTTGCATATTTAAGCGTTTCCGTACCGTTTTCCTAAGGCTTTTTAAAGCATTTTATTAAAAAGGCGCCCCATGAATGCGTGCCAAAAATCGCTTGCCCCCCTCTCGGCTTGCCAAAAATTGCTTGCCCCCCCCCCCTTTCGGCTCGCCAAAAATTTCTTGCCCCCCCCCCCCAATTTTACCCTCCCCCAGGGCTCATAATTATTGCACAGCCCCTTAGCTCATCGTGCTCACCTATCACGGCACAGTTCTTTCAACTCAATATGCTTGTACATTCATATAATGTTATAGGTACAAAACCTCAACAACCCATAGCATGAAATCAACTATTGAACAATAGCTGTTGAATGATTTGTTGAATGGTGGCAATGGCAAGGAGATCATTGTTGTTTTCTCTACAGGTGAAATTTGATTTTTGAAAACAGAAGGGAATTGTGTGGAGTGGAATTTCAAGCAAGCAGGTTTCAGGTATTGAAGTATGGGAATAAACATGGCATTTTCAACACCATTTTAATTCCATGAAATGAAAATGAAACAACTAACAATTCTACAGATCAATATTTATTACTTTATACCTAATTTTGAAATGAAAGATTTACCACATACCCAAAGATTCTAGGGTCTGTGGATTAACACGCAAAGGTTTGTGTTTTAGGGATTTTTTTTGCTGTATACCCCGCAAGTAAAATCAGTGACTTTTTGGCTTTTGAGTTTTTTTTGTGATTTTTAAATGATTTTTTGGGTCATATTCAAAACAGCAGGCCATTGATATCGACAATGTTTACAGATATGTAAAAATTCTGTATTTTTGTGGAGCACCGCAGGCCCCGCAGCAGGCTGCCAAATAGTACTAGTAATGTTTTATAATGGGAATTATTGTTGTAAAAAGGACCTCTAATTAACATTTGGGTATCATCTTGGTTTATCATTGACAGCTTGAGTGTCAATGCTTTTGTCAAGCTGAAAATGCAAAACCCCTGGGCATTAATTACAGAGAATATGGTATACAGTAAGCCAAAAAATTAAGGTACCAGTTGCGTTAACCCCCTGTATATCCTAAACAAAGGCAAACATGTCATAATTGGAACCAACAGCCAATAGCTGCATCTTTCAGCTCAATTTAAGACCTCATTCGTTGACATTGTCCAAGAAATAAAGACACGACGATCCAAAAACCGAAGGAAGATGCAAATATAAAAGTTGCAGTTTGCCACATTACATGCCCTATTGATTTGTACACAAAGCGTGACGCGAACAAGATAACTAGCGCTGTGCTTTCATTGATTAGCACGAAAAACTAGCATCGTGCTTTCATTGATTAGAACACAAAAGTGCAACTTTTTATTTCAGATCTTCATCAGGTTTTGGACTACCGTTTCTTTAATTCTCAACCAATTTCAACAAATAAGGTCTTAAATCAGAGCTAAAAAGTAGAGGCATCGGCTGCTTGTTTTAATTTTGACACATTTGTCTTTATTTAGAATATACAGGGGTGAACACAACTGCTACCTTAATTCTTTTGCTTACTGTATTTCAGCACATATCCTGGATCTGCGATTTCAGGAACCAATAACATTTCTAAAGCCATGTTCAGATGCAGGGTTTTACACCAGGTGCAAGGTCAGAGTAGGGTCGGAGGAAGGATAGGTTCGGCGGAAGATCATGTGAAATGTCGGAGTAGTCCCAATGTGAACGCTAGTCGTGTTAAGCTACTAAGACCTTCCCACGACCAATTTATTCTTGACTTTTGTCAGGAGTAAAGCATAAACACAACCTTGTGGGTCGGAGTAGCTGCCTGTGTGAACAAGTAAAACACGACCAGTCGGAGTAAGGTGACCTTTCACAATGAGCTGGTGACTGGGGTTTTGGGGAAAGATCACCATTTAAAGCAAGATGCAAATCGTGCCTCATATTCATGGACTATTTCATGCCTCTTCATCATTCTATTTGCGCTGTTGATGGGCAAACAGTGATGATGCATGGGGATAACATCTGGCGTGGAGAAATTAGTAGTAAAATGTCGAAAAAAATATTAAAAACAGAAAAACAAATTGCGGCTGAAAAAAAGCAAAAAATTGTCAGCAGCAATTTGTTTTGACCAATAAATAAACAAATTTTGTTCGGGCCTTTTGATGATATCCATTATCCAATCATATTGGAACTCGCGCCACTTGAAAACGATGACGTGTATGCAGCACTGCCACTTTACTTCCAGAAGTTACTCAGAGTATTCAATGGTCCCCTGCGAAGGTAGTGTTAAATTTGGCTGCGAGGCCATGGCAAATCAGTCGGAGTAAGTGTGTGAAATTGGGTAAATTCTTTGGTATGCCAGTGTAAATTTACGCCGACTAGTACCACGTCTGAACATGGCTTAAGACGAGTACTTGATATCAAAATCAAGTAATTGGAGAAATTACTTTTTTAAACTACTGCACTATTTAGAATTATTGTTCAAGGAAGTAAAATAGTATGTTTATAGACATTTAAAAAGACATTTAAATACATCGAGGAAATTACTTCTGATTGTTGCACTTTCCCAGTAAAATATGCAATTTGTACAGTTACCATGAAATAACTAGACTCCTTTAAGACCCATTCAATGATACCAGCAAAGTGTAAAAAAATGTTTATAAATTACTTAAAAAGTGAAGGATAAATCATTCAAATTGTCATTTGGTTTTTTTAATGAAAAAATGGCAAAAAATAAAGAAAACAGCAGTATTGACAAAGTTGAAGCCCCAATCAAATACATGTAGCCAATTTATATACTGTCAGAATATAAATTACAGATTCGTGGAAAATGCCTTATTTTGTCTTAAATACACAGCTTTCGGCTGAACCACAAGCATGCTATGTTGGCACATCTATGACAATGATAAAGGTACTAAATTCTGAATTTGGATGTTTTTTATGATCATCTGGATGAGCAAATCAGTGAATGGGCCTTTAATGTTCAGTGTCACCAATATTTCCTGTTCATTTCTCTAAAGGAGATGGGAGAAAACTGACAGCTGGGAAGCATCTCAAACCCACTGGCGGTTTCTAATAAAAGGCCATATCATCCAGGAAGTATCAGTAATATTCCTCATCTTGGTCTGTGCAGCCATCATCTCTTCACTGAGATTGAACAGTAATTACCCCTCCTGGCAAGAGCCATCAAATTGCACTTAAGGTAGGAACAGACCATAATAATCAAGCTGTCAATATATGATAAACCAAGATGATATACTCATTCACTACTATGCATGTTTGTACTCATCACAAGGACCAGATCACACTTTATGAAAGTGGCAAATTGTAACCATGATATCCTGATGTACACCAAGAAGATACACTCATTTTTGGGCCTGTAGAACAGGGTTTTCGTTTTTCATCACCTTATGAATAAATATGCATCATGAGCAGGGTTGTATATAAATGCTACCAGCCCAAGTGTGCCTGCTAATTTACTTACAAGAAAACACAGATGGAATTGTTATTGTTACAAGTGTGTACTGTAAAACACGAAATACCTCAACAAGATACTGGCCGATCGCAGAATCAAAGACGGCAAAACATACGCCAAGCTCCGAGGGCACAAATTACGTGACAAAATACACATGTATGATGAGTGATGAACCCCTCGCCTAAGCTTCCCCAGGAGCGCGATGAACCACTCACCTACATGTACAGCTCACAGTGCTCACCTAACAGTTGTGAGGAGAGCGATTTCTCACTCGCCTGCAATTTTCAAAAGACAAGGCCTGAATGGCCGCCATGAACATCAAATGAATGTTATGGCATAATGTGTATGTCGCTGCACACAAAAGCATCTGAACACTTAACAGTAGTAAAACTAGTCGATAGATGGAGAATTTTGTTCTGTGTATTTTGATACCTCATTCAGTACGATACAACTTTATTGAAAGTGACAACAATTTGCATTGACTTTTCCCTCAAAGCACGCAGAACACAGCAGAGTGAGCATTCATCCATCAGGCTTTATTGAACCCATAACCAAAGGTAGCATAAATTGTCCTATACTATGATCAGCTCTTAATAGGTGGGAATTATTCGTTTTTTGTTACTGCGCGAGTCAATTAACCCTAACAGAACTAGGACTCACTAAAGCTCACTATTAAAACCGCTCTGCGTGCACGGATTCCACGGGACTTGATGACGCAATCAGACCAAGTCATATATACCCAGGGAATCGTTGGCGGGCCAACGTCACCTGTGTAGCTACATGCTGGGGATCTTCTGCGTGGCATGCGAGGGGTCCGAGGTTCAATCCCGGGGTGCCAAGTGACTTTCTTCTTCATCTTCTCTCCTTTTTCGCTCCTTCTTTCCTTCCGATAGCCAAAAACCTCGGGTAGGGTTAGGGTTAATCAACATGCATATTTTCCCTATATGCCTTCTTAACCCTAACAGAACTAGGACTCACTAAAGCTCACTATTAAAACCGCTCTGCGTGCACGGATTCCACGGGACTTGATGACGCAATCAGACCAAGTCATATATACCCAGGAATCGTTGGCGGGCCAACGTCACCTGTGTAGCTACATGCTGGGGATCTTCTGCGTGGCATGCGAGGGGTCCGAGGTTCAATCCGGGGTGCCAAGTGACTTTCTTCTTCATCTTCTCTCCTTTTTCGCTCCTTCTTTCCTTCCGATAGCCAAAAACCTCGGGTAGGGTTAGGGTTAAGTTCCAACTTATGCGCGCGTAAATTCACAAAAGCATGCGTCATTCACGCAGGTGCTGCGCCTAGCTGTGTGTACACCATTCTGTATCAATCCACGATGTTATGAGTCCCGCCTATTACGAGCTGATCAGACTATAAGGAAAAAAATCTAAATTTGTTACTTTTGAAACTCGACCATTTGTCATTCAAATGCAGCGGAATCAAATCGCATCATGCTGAATAAGGTATTGCAATTTAGTTTTAGTATCTTTATGACATTGCTTTTAAGTGTTGGGATACTTTTTGTACACAGTATAGATGACCATGCTTCTAGAGGACGAGGTACATATGTTTGATCACAAAGAATTATGAGCAGAGGCAGATCTGTCTATTCATGTAGTCATACTGTCTATCTTGCTATTCAACCAAGACAAAATTATCATACATTGTACATAGATCTGTAGATTTCAACCTATACAAAAAGGTCTTGATGAAAGGTCAAAGATGAGCAATCTACATGATAGTTAGTTGTCATCATACTCAAGAGTCAGGGATACCAATAAAATGTCATCTTCAGAAGTATGATTGCTTTTCAATCCTCTAATTAGTCAAGAAGAAAATGCTGAATTTGCTTGGCTGCACAGTTCTTGAAACTATTCATTTTGGGAAATTGTTTTCTCTTTTTGCTGATGCATGGTATTAGCTAGATATTAACTTACCTTACTTCTTTGAACTGACTTCCTTCCTTACTTACTCACTCAGCAACCTTTTGGTCTAAAATGGACATATCTCGAAATGCCAAGAAGGTATGACCAGGGATGTAACTTTTAGGCCACTAGCCAGTTTACCCAGTCGGGCAGGTAATTCATACAAATTAATAGTAACTGCCCAATTAAATGACAAGAATCTTGGTGTATGAATTATGGTAGGGCTGCTAAGAATACCTAATTGCATTATTTGCCGTGCAATTTACGTATTTTGGCTCTAAATGCGTTTTTTGACATTTTGGAGAGTCCCTTGACCTAGAGCGTAGTACTGCAATTATTCGAAGTTGATTAAAAAAGAATCGGGGAAAAAAGTTACCAAGAAATTACAAGTTTGTTTCCAAATGGGACCGATTTGTAACTTGGGTTCATTTTAAAATCTATTTAAGTAGGGGGGTCACATCATTCTTTTATCTACAATATAAATGTTTGGCATTAAGTTTTTCAGAAGCATCTTGCAAAAAGATGAAGATAGCAATTTAAATGGTTCAAATTGGATAAAGCGTTTTTCGAGTTACGCCAATTTAAAAGTTCGAAAAATGGCTGTTTTTCAGCATGATTTTGATAAAACGCATGTTTTCGACAATATGGCATGTAAAAAAAAAAAAAAAATCAAAATTATATGCTTCCTATGTCCGATTTTCACTTAAAGTTGCTGTATAACTGAGTCTTTCAACATAGATATGTCAAGAGGTACATCATTTGCTTCAGTTTTTGAAAAAGATTACTCCAAATATGGACTAAAACACCAAAATCAAGGATCGTCGCACTCTCATTTTCACCCCTTGCAGAATAAAATTGCAGATTTACGACAATCTCAGATTAAAACTAGAGCGGTTCTCGGCTTTCAGCGGTTCTCGGCATTCATGCGGTTCTCGTAGTGTGGGTTGGTCCGTATGTGAGGTTTCTGTTCAGAACCTTGTGTGACCCTTCCCCCCCCAGAAAAAAATCATCCGCCACCACTGGTTATAACAAGGGCCTTGTAAATGCAACTGGTGAGACAGAGCCTCGAATGACGTTTGTGTTTTCAGTCTGATTTCAGTTCCCTAACAGGTACAAAGTTTACGCATTATCATTAGGCCTACCAAGTATTGTATGTCCTATAATCTCTTATGTATGACATGGATCTTTACCATGATTGTGCAAGCCAAAAAATATCATTTCAATACCCCAAACATGCGTTAAAAAAAAGACCATGTTTTACACATGCAACCTCAAGTTTAGACATATAATTTAATTTTCCCTAAACCCTCATGCACGGGAAAAATCATGCCGCCACCATTGGTTATGACAAGGGCCTTTTAGGGTGCACACCAGTAAATAACCCCCACTGACTTTCTGTACAGACAGGGGCCGGAAAACAACTCAGTTCTTCAAAACTTCCCTTTCTGCAAGCAGAAGGTCAGATGACTACATCCATTGTAAAAATTAATATATGGATTTCAGGATTTTTTTCCAGAAATATTGTAAAAAGTTCAACCTATAACCCATACAGCTAACGCCACCTCACAAACAGCTTGGTGTTTCTGAAATGTAACACATTTTGAAAGTCGTCATAAAAAGTCGGATCCTGCTAAATTTACACAGACAATCTAATTTACAGGCCTAAATGATGATTAAATATGAATCAGGGCCTAATAGTTGCCTTTTAAGCCTTTTCTAATGTATTACATTAAGTCATATTGCACATTTCCTCGTTTCAAATACTGTTTTTTCCCTTCCAGGGTGTAGCTAGACTTCTCCGTACTCCACTTGCCAATTGTGCTTCTGGCTATTGCATTTAAGCTTAAAACTCTGATTATTATTTGTGCACAATTGATAGATTTTCACATCTAATCTTTTCAGTCACCGTCGCCTCTGTTTGTTAGCTTCCCAAGTGGACTACTGACTTTGGATTATGGATAACTTTTTAACACGGGATTCTATGGAGAGTTAGGCCAATTTCTGGCCTAACTAAAATTGGTCATGATGTAATGCATCTTTAAATGAATCTGGCTTGTGATTGGTCCCCAGATATCGTTATTGATTGAACAAATTCATCAGGATCGGTAGAGTAAACTAGTAAACCAGAGTTCGTAGTATCTGATCCAAGAAAATGCACTTACTGTGTATCGTTTCAACAACCACTGTTGTCTTTGTCAACACTTGATGAGGAGTGACTGCAATCTACTGACAACCAACGCTAGAGGGATATGTAAAATCAGGCGGTTTTGGCGATTTTAGCCATTAAGCCCCCCCACCGCATAAATCTGAAAGCCCCTCCGAGCCCCCCTCCTGGAGACGCTATTGCAAAATCAATGGAGAGAAACTATACTACCTTGTTTCTTAATAAAATGTAACGGGGTACATCAGGCAACTGTGAGAGCCGAAAAGGCCTCAAATTGAGCAAAGAAAGACATTAATTTTCACGTGCATTTCAACCAAGACGCTTCATTAGTGGTGTTCGCCCTTAATGTCATATTATCATGACCGTTTTATTTTGTTTTATGTTAAGGGCTGGGGTATGAACGTTTGGACAGTATTTATTGTGGGACATTAGAGCACATCAGACATATCGAATTGCATTCTGAATACTAAGAATGTCCTGATATCAAATAATTTTGATTTTTGAAATTATGATGTAATACACATTTTATGACAAATCATTAAAAATTGATATTTTTGATATATAACAGTCCTCGAAGTAAATTTTATAAATTTAATGATACATTCTTTAAGTATATGTAGCTGGGAGGAAAGGCCGACGATCTATTGAAAATTTTGACCTTTCGTATTGAAGATATGGATTTCCCCCCCCCCCCAAAAAAAATAGGTCTTTTTGGGAAATAAAATCCATATCTTCAATATGAAAGGTCAAAATTTTCAATTGATCGTCGGCTTTTCCTCCCAGCTACATACACTTTAAGAATATGTCATTAGATTTATAAAATTTACTTCGAGGACTGTTATATATCAAAATTTGAAAAATATCAAATTTTAATAATTTGTCATAAAATTTGCATTATATCGTGAATTTCAACAACAAAAATGAAAATTATTTGATATGAGAAAGACATTCTTCGTATTCAGAATGCAATTCGATATGTCTGATGTGCTCTCATTTCCCACAAAAAATACTGTCGAAACGCTCAAAACGCTCATTCCAGATCCCTTAAGTATATGTCATATTACATGTTTCACATTTGTACGATTTTAAATAATTCTTTATCATGTTTATAGGACATGCTCTGTTATATTTTTATATCCTCTTTTCATTCTTGAAAAGATAGATCATGCTTTTATTTCACCCATTGGGTATTTCTTTATTAATTTGTGTTTATATGGCGATTTCAAGTGGGATAATAACTCCTGGATGACGTAAGCATAATGTTGATAGATTTAAATATCATTATAAATAGGCACTTAATAATAATGATATTGAAATAAATTGATAAATAGATAAATTAATAGATAAATAAATAAAAGATATATAAGCCTAGATAAATAATAAATAAATGATAAACTAGGAGTAAATTGCAAACATTAAATATCTTAGAGCAAATGAGCATTTAATAAGTTTTTATGCGACAAATATTTTGCCCCTTCTTGTACGCTTTTATCATTATTTTATCTTTTACTAATTTTTGTTGGGACATGCTCGCTTATTTATTTTTTATGTGTTCCTCTTATCATTTGTGAAGTATTTCTTTATTTTTGTTTTAGTACAAGTGATCACTGAGTATGTTTAACTGTGGAAATATCGGTAGATAAGGTGTTTTTTTTATTTCACCCTTGAGTATTATTTATAAGTGTATCAACATACATTTCACATGTCATGATTTTTCATTGTTTTATTTTAAAGCAATTCTTTATTGGGGTGCATGCTCTCATATATTAGGTGGTTTTTTTTTCATGTTCCTCTTGTCATTCTTGATAGATGGCTGTTTATTTATGTCGCGTGTTAAGTATTTTTTTAATTTTTGGTCAAGTGTATAATTATCATCAGACACATGTCACATTTTTATGTATGATTTTGCATTATTTAATTTCAAATTATATAATTTTTTAAACGTACTAACGTAGTTCTTTATTTTTGTTTCTGTGAATATCATCCGAAAAGTAGGCCTCCTGCACATTATGATTTTGAAGTTTATATCATGATATCACACGCTATGTTTTATACCAACCGCATTGTCTGGTTAAAGACAGTTCTTGTTTTAAATCCTGAATACAATGTCAACATTCAGTTCGTTCACCTCACAATGCGGTGCGATGTTATATAACTGTATATATTGCAGGGTTGCCAAACCCGCGATGTAATAGGCCTAGGTCAATAGGATGAGTTTTGAAGATTTTCCTCGCGACAATTTCCTGTCCTATAGACACCAATTGATGGTTAAGAAAAATATTGCAGGACTTTTCAACATTGGCTTACGCGACTTCTGGTAGCTTTTTATCTCATAGAAACCAACGGTTGATAAAAAAAAATATTGGGCGACTTTTCAATGATTTGACCCATGGTTTGCCCTCATTTGTTTGGCAACCGTGGTCTGTGTTAAGTGAATATATTTCGTAAGAAAATAATTATCATAGACCATGTAGACAGAACGGACAATAGTCATAGGCGCTCTCCTCCATTTTGAGAAATATACTTTTACACACACACTACATTTAATGATCAGCCTTAAAGTTTTACCTTTTAGTGGGTTAAGCCAAACCTAAGTGGATGAAATATAAATCAACACTTCTGGCACTGATTGGTTTCCGTAGTTGTTATATGGAATACGAGCTGTCTGTAGCTACAAAATTGTCTGCAAATCGGCTTTTGCCGGGCCTCTCTTTTTCGGCGTTTTTCTCATTAAATTAGGGTCCCGATCAAATAAAAAATAAACTGGTGTCTAGATGTAATCACAGTTAACACACCAGGAAAATTATAGAATATACAACAACCTAGTTACACCTGTAGACTGCGAACAAACATGCACCTGGCCAGACCTGGCCGTAAAACAAAGTGTTCTCCCTACGGATACCCTTAAGGGTCACACAAATATGAATTGTGAATGGCTGCATTTACACTAAGCCAACTCTAACCCTTGGGTTGAAACACAAAAACAACAACAAAAGCTTCATGTGCATCAAAATATTGTGAGAAATTGCCTCCAAAGTGGGAAAAATCTAGAAAATCAAGGAAATTGCCGCTCAATGTAAAAAAGTGCTACAGAATGAAACAGCAAGTTACGGACACCCTCGGAATAAAAATATCAACTTTGTACATCCATATTCAAGGTAAAACAACTCTAGGACTTCAAGTTGGACCACTGCAGTAGATAAAAACAACAAGTTGGTCAAAATATGTTGATAACTACACTCCAGAAATGGAAAAATATGAAAACTTCACAAGTAAGGTCAACAATTTCTATGGGAAAATACACAGGAAAATGGCCAAAAACAAATGTTTCAATATATTGCCATTTTTAACCCAACATCCTAGAAATTTCTTGTTTACGCCAAAAGAAAGATATTTTTGTGGAGATTCAGGAAAAAGGAGTCTCAATTTGATTGCACATGTGGCACACAGTAGGGTAACTCATCATCTACAGTCATCATATCAAAATTTCACCCTTGGACAGCGCTTTCCTATGGAAAATACACACGTTTCGGGCAAAAAACATCAAATTTTCAAATTTATCGTAGAAAAAACAAGTTGTGCCAAAATAAAGATACATTTCTCATGGTTCAGAAAAAGTAACTTTAAAATTCACTACATCGTTGGCACCGGTCGAAAAACTCACTTTCTAAAGGCAATTTCTTAATTTCTTCTGCGGATCCAGACACTGGTCTTTGCTGATAAATAATCTGGTGCTTTCACAGAGCCGCCGTGTAAAATTCAAAAGGTCAATAGACCTAAAAATATTTTTTTGTAACTACACATATACTAAATAAATATTTGAAAATGTTTAGGTCTCTATGAAGAAAACAATTTGATATTTTTTTATGCTCAAAACATGCCATTGTTCATTTATGGGTCGTATGCAGACACCTAATGAGCTAATGTGTGACCCCCCTAATTTAAGATATAGACTTGTGTACAAAACCAATGTATTTTTATATCTTCAATAGATTATGCAGTGAACACAAGTTACAAATCTATCCCATTTGGATACAAACTAGTAATTTTGTGGTAACTTTTGTTTCCAATTTTTTTTAAATCAACCACAAATGATTGCAGTAGTTCGCTCTAGGTCAAGGGACTCTTCAAATCCGTGAAGAAAAAAAATTCTTTTTTTCTTCTTAATTTTTATTTTTTTATTTTTTATTTTTAGATTTTGCGTTTTTGGCAGGAAATCACCGATTTTTGCGTTTTTTGGAAAATAAGGATGCATTTTTTGGTCTCCAAAATTGTGTAATTTTAGCAGTCCTAACAATTACAACCCTGCGAACATTCTGTTTATTGCTTCACTCGATGGGTTCACAGCGGACCAATTTTGAACAAATCACCTCCAACAATTATACCGGGCCTCTCGCTAACTAGACTAATTGTTATGATCGTATCATATCTACCGTACATTTAGTCCAAGTCATAAAACAAACTGTGGCAAGCTTCTTGACCCAATGCAAGCTATATCAAACAATATTATTTACCCACTCTGCATAGTAGTCAAGTACATATAAGGCAGCAATACTCTAATTATCTAAATTTCTAAATATTTCTGTGACAAAATTTACAACCAACTTTGTTCAACTAGTTACATGTACCTAGCATTGATTCAGAATTTCTTCACACACAGTGACTGGTTAAAGGGGTGTGAATGTGACCAGATAGACAGCTTCATCCCCCCATGACTTACATCAATCTCATCGGTGATTAGATTTTGGTATCATATCTATAGATCTATTTTTCTCATAAGCATCATGAAATTTGATGTTCCAATTCCATGTTACAGATTTTAAGCTAAATGCAAACCCATCGTAAGTGTTATCAAACAGTTCTATGTGTATGGATGTAGAATATTCAAAATACGGATTTGTGGCACCCTGGACTTATTGAATCATTGAATACAGAGATACTGATGGATGAATTTATTTATTTATCTAGACCTCTGTCAATAAACCCAGCCTACATGTACATGTAGCATTTTTGTGGTCTTGTTTTCAAAGGGGTTTAAACTACATTCAAGAGGATGAATCTGTAGTTTTCCAGTCTTCGTTGAAATGACTAACTATTTATCTCGTGTCATCTTTTTAATTTTAAGTACAAAGTCCAAGTACAAATATGGCCCAACCTAGCTATTTTCAAAGCTGTGAGGAAGCTGTAAAGAATTCAAAATATTTTTTTTTAATTACTACTAATAGTAATCTCCTGCTGTCAATTAGTTATTCACCTTCTCTCCTTTTTCATTTCTTCTTTCCCTTCCGATAACAAAAAAAACACAGGTTGGGCACCTTGGTCTGGGGCGGACATTTTAAAAATGAATTTAGAAGAGCAGCAACGACACCACTTGCATTACATATGTTAAATCTACATCATATGCAAAATTTGTGGAAAAATGAATGAGGCCGTTTTATTTTAGGGCCATTTGTCTTTAACTGGTCTTTACATGTAGCCCTATGGAGAGAGTGCCTGTTGAGGGCGCTTATAACCCCATTTTAGGAACAAAATGTGATTTAAAAAAAAACGGCCTCATGCTTAATTTTCTAAAATTTTCAGAGTATGTAGTATGAACATGTAGAAATATAATCAAGTAGTTACCCTACCTGCTCTTCTCATAAGAAAATAAAAAGTCCTATACCTCAATGATAATGAAACCTAGGTGTGGGTTAGGGTTAATGTGAGGTCCAGGGGCCTACCTTAAGGCCCTTGGTGGGGTCCAGGGGAAAAGCCCCGACATGGGCCCAGGGGAGCAGTGCCCCCGGAAGAAAAGTGGTTGAACTGTACAATGTACATAATTATTTACCCTGCTTCTGTGTTACATGTATGATTTATCAACTACTTCTAAGATGTAGGTACATGTACTTATCCCCCTACCCAAAATTATTTTGCGAGATCAAGTGTTTTTGGAGACAGGAAGTTTGCAGCAATTCAATTTCAAGAATCAAAGCTAAGAAATTCATCCATCAGTACCTCTGTATTCAATTATTCAACAGGAACAACATTGCCAGTTTATTTTGCCTGCATTAAAAATAAAAATGTTATTGCAAGTTGAGATAATATTAAACCAGAAAGACAAAGGCTTAAGAATGTTGTGTAACAAGATCTAGCCCGTATTTGTTTTTTCTATTCATTTTCAATTTACATGACCATCTATTTCTGCTACTCAAAATATTTTGCCATAATATTACATTTGAAGCATTGCGCTGGAGGGAAACAATGTTCTAATAATCCAGTTTTTGAGTGATTTTGTATACATTTCATTGGCATATTTTCCTGCTGATAATTGTGACATACATTGTACAGTTCAACCCCTTTTCTTCGAGGTGTGCTGCCCCCCCCCCCCCCCGGGCCTATGTCGGGGCTTGGAAAATATGCCAATGAAATGTATATGATTATTATTATTTCCCTCCAACTTGATCTTGCAAAATAATTTTGAGGGGGGGATAAGTACATGCTACATCTTAGAAGTGGTTGATAAATCATCCATGTAACACAGAAGCAGGGTAAATCACAGTTGCCTTCCACCCAAGTCTCTCAAATCCAACCCACTACGGTAATCTCCTTCCAATCATTGCCTAATTCAGCAGCAGGTATTCTGATCATGTCCAGTGCTGTTACACATTTAATTGTTTCTCAATAATACAATTATAGTCCAATCTTGTGTTTGATCCAATTTGCACTGTCTTGGCACTGGACAACTGAATATGGAAATGGATTGGCAACAATTGACTTCCAAATGCAGTCACTTCACCTTGTGCATTATGCACAATTTGAGCAACAGCAACTTTTGACTAATAGTATGCAGCAGAGGGGCTCAAATGAGTTTGGTCATTCTGTTTTTAGTCACCTGAACAGGGTTCATTTAAATTGCCGAATTTGATTTCACTAATCCACTTACGAATACGATAGGTTTAGTTCCAGCAGTTTGATCCTGTTTATAACAGAAATAGCATTTAGAAAAGAATGAACAAAGATCGCGTGCCAAATCAGGAAAAAATCTAAATGAGGTGGAGCTGGGATTCAAACCTGAGACCTATGAGTCTTGAACTGTATACACAACCACTAGATCAGGAGCAGCCAGCTGGCAATATGTCGTTTTTTAATCACTGATCAAATCAAAGCTGTTATAAATGCCATGGTTATATTAGGCTTTAAAAAAAGCATTTTTTATTGCTGACAGTGACATATACCTCAAATTAAAATACTTTTGTCAAATCAGTTTGGAACAAATATATGGTCATTTTCACGGTAAAGGGTGTAACTTTGGATTTTTAACATTTTGATCCGTAGTTTTCTAATAAAGCCACAGAATTCCATGATTTTTGGCCACATAAGTCATCTAGTTAGCAGCTACCTTGGGTAGCATAATCATCTTCGGGAGTTACTGCGCTCAGTTTTAGCAGGCTTAAATGTACCTAATATTGCCATTTTGAAAAACTGTAAAAAACAGTAACATTTTTGTAAAACCCTGTGTTTTCTTCAGTTAGTTCATGGATAATTTTTCTTATCCTGAAAGTACGGTCATATGTTCAGTAAACACTGCCACATTAGATTTAATTGTGAACAGCCCTGTATTTTTTAGATCCGGACTTCGATATTTGTCGTTTCGAGGCTTCATTTTCCGTTAACAATTGTTAACAAACTTTGTGGGTATAGCTTTGGTTCATAATTCTTGGTTATTTCTTCACTTCTTCTTGATTCATAACAGTTGATATCTTAACTTGAAATGGGTAACAAAAATTAGTTGATTTGCAAGCTTTTAAAATTTTTATAAAATCTTGACTTCAAAGAGCCGATTTTCCGTTAACTTTTTGAAGCCTCCAAACAAACTGTTCAGCAAGCTTGGGCAAATATAAATAAAAGAGCTCATCCAATCTATTTATCAAAATGTAGCAAAGTAGATCCTCAAGTCACTTGTTTTTAAATCATGGAGATATATATCACCGTTTGAAAATGGGACCCAATACAAACTTTCCGTTAACAATTGAAGCCTCCAAACAAATGAAGCCTCCAAACAACAGTAAACTTAATTATCATCTATGCATATCTAAATTGGTATGTTCCATATTGATATCTGCATTGTAATTGTTGCATGATATGTGCAGAATGTCATAAAAAAAAAAAAAAATTGATATTATGGTTAATGCTTGAAAAATATACTGATATCCAAGAAAGCCCGTTTCGGAGGCTTCACATGCAAATAACACCATACTTAACAAATGGGTGAAAAAATTATCATGTTATAAATCCTCAATATCTGCCGCATAGAATCATTGATTCAATACACACAAGAAAATAACAGCTTAGATGATCCCAACAGTGTTGTTTTCAAAAAAACTACTTCTGCCATGTTTAACCATTGTAAACATGAAGCCTCCAAACAAAAAAAAAATGACTTGCTGTGATAATTTAATTTTTGTCACAACTGAAATTCAATACTTAGAAGCAAAGCATGAAAATTGGTAATTGTGATATTTTTTACCTATTTTTTCATGTCAACTTGTAGTAGTTAGCCAAATATTTTACTTTTATGATCACCTGTGTTGTTAACTGAAGCCTCCGAAACACAAATCGCTTGAATTGCCAATTATAAAAAATAACTCCAATTTCTGTGAAACTTGGCTGGGAGGTTCCTTTCATCAAGTAGTATTTGTACATGAAGTTAGACATTTAAATTATTTTAGGAACCCAATTAAAACTTAAAAAATATGTTTAAGGTTGGGAAATTTCCATTGCAAATGACCCTTGATGTTAAAAATTTTCAAAATTGCAATTACAAACATAGCAAAACATGGTATAAAATTTAACTTATATCTGTTGACTTACTTTGGAATGGGATTTCACATGTATTCCAGCTTTCATGTCATAATTTTCTGAGCTTATGTAAAATACATTTTTTCTTAGATTTTAACCAAAATGTTATGGAAATGTCAAATTTTTTATCAGAAATCAAAAGGTTTAAGCCTTGAAACACTATTTTACTGGAATTTAAGTTGCTTCTATGCATGATTACAGTAAACAGAAACATATTTAAGTGGTTTGAAATTTTGACCCTAAAAATCAAAAGTTACACCCTTTACCGTGAAAATGACCATATGCAAATCATCCAAATCACAACACAAATCAAGCCATATTGAAAAACAAAATGTAGGTGCAATGTTGTACATCTCTCAAGATTACTTTACTTGTAAAGTTTGTACTAAATTAAAGCTGTCTAGTATACATAGCATACTGACATATGCAGGAGGCCTAAATCGCTGAGCGACTGAAGTTGGAAATCATTTAAAATAGCGAGAGGCTGTATTTAAAGCTACGGAGAGCGCAGGATACACAATTTTTTGTAAAGAAGTAATTTGAGAATTGGCTTGCAATGTTTTTCTTTTCAATATTTTTTCAAAGAAGGTAAAAAGAATTTATTGGTGTCTTAAAAACATAACATGCATGATTTTCTAACGCTCGCAAACTGCATTGAGAAAAACAAGATTTAAATTTTTGCCAAGGCCTGCCTTTCTGGGCTGCCTTTATATCAACAATAAGCATTCTATGAAATTCATAGTTATGTGGAGCAATATCAAAAAATGTGCAATGACAGCAATATCGCTGACAGTGAAATTCACCATGAGCGACACTGATATAGCCCATAGCATTTCAAAATCCGCCATATGTATTTAGGCCCAATGTTCCCAAGTTTACTTTGTATTGTGTATTACCAATATCAGTACTATCAGTATACATTCAGCATGCAATATGCCATCAACCCTCTCATAATGCATAAGATGCAGCCATGCTCAGTGATATACAGATTACAAAGTATGCAACAAATATTTTGTATTATTTGAACTCGTTTTGTCACATAAAATTTATTAGACTTTGGGCCATTTTTAGAAAATGAAACTATATTTAATAATAAAGAAAAAAAAAAAAAAATTTTAGTATCAATATCATTTCTTTTCAAACATTTTTGTGACTAGTATACAGTTCAAAGTTTTAAGAACCGCAATTTTCATGCAAAATTAATCGCTGAACACCCTAATTTGCATAAATTAACATTTATAAGTATTATTTTTTGGGGGGGTCTAAAAGTAAGGTTTTGGGGCCACTTTAACACTTGCTGTTTTAACTTTGTAATAATTGTGGGTTTTTATAATTTCCTGAAAAATATGTTGATATGACTCCATTAAGGGAACAAACCAAAAGATCAATGACGTCCTATAAACGAAACTAGTTTCGTTTAGGGGGAGGGGGGCACTACGGGGGGTAAAAATACTCGATAACGCTTGTACAAAAACATATCGGTCTGAAGAATGTGTCATTATTATTATGTCAAAATTTTCAACATTTCATTATTACGTTTCTGGCAGGAAGGGAGGGGGTTGGCTGAGAAATGAAACTAGTTACGTTTATAGGACGTCATCGATCTTTTGGTTTGTTCCCTAAAACAAATCAGAACTTTAAAAAAAATTACACCAAAATTCACCAGATTGGCCAGGAACAAGTCACATTTTTGACATTTCATGATTTGAATAAAAATGTAAGCACTAGACAATAAGCTTTAACATGATACCAAAATTATATAAATAGCATCAATACTTTTCAATATGTATAATTTTGTAAATGATACCATGATATTTTTATCGAATTGCTATTCTAAGTAAGATAGGCCAATTAGTTTCTTGCCTAATCGCCTTACACAGGATTGAATATGTGCCAGCATCCACTACTCAAAATATTGGATCTGCCAGTCCTCTATCACACAGAAGAGGAGAGTAAAAACAAAAATGACTGTCCTTTATTCTCTAATTGACAATACATATGTACATTTGTAGGCCTACAGGTACAGTCCTGTACAGTATAATGTACTTTTGTTTCACCTCAAGTTTATAGGTAGTGTCCTACATACATGCACATGTCACTGGTACATGTAGCAGCTCATTGAAACACACAGACACGCTTACATTTATAAGGGTTTATCCATAAGCTTACCTTATGGTACTGTGTAACAGCACTGCTGATGTTACCAAACTCAAGATTAAACATTATCTAGTATTAGACTAAAGAAATAATTATAAAATCTGTGCTGCAACTTGATTTCAACCACCATACAGATTTTGGCCAGAACAGATATTTATATTTGACTGTTGAGGTTGCTGAGTGAAACTGATGCTTGTAACCAAGACCAACATCCTGCTTTTTTATCTCATTGACTTGATGACACTTGACTACTTGAGTAGACTCATTACAGTCCTGTTGCAGCTTCTTATTCAGGGGTCTTGTTACAATTAGTCATTTGCATGCTTAGTACAATACAAGAGTTACTCACAACAAATCAAGCATGACAACCTTGCCAAAATACATTAGAACCCTAAATACCATATTTCCTTGAATAGTCGCCCCCGGGATGTTTCCAAAAGGGGGGGCGTTTATTAGAGGTCATTTTTAGAATGGTGATAATTCCCATTTAATAGGTAAGCTTAAAACCCATGATTAAATGATGAACTATGAACTTGGGAACGACGACTTCTGGGTTCACGACCAGATTTTCACCAATTACCGACGCCATTAGGGATATGCACCATGGTAAGCTTACTACACCAGATAGCATGGAAATATCAGCATTTTTTAAACATCTTGGTTGAACTAGAATTACGCGGTTCGTAATTAAGGTGGCCCCCACACAAAGATGTGTAAATAACAAACGTTTGTAAATACAAATAATATGCAATATGCAATAAGCTCATTAATATTCAGAAATATGCAAATCACATGACACAAAACTATACAGTACATCAGGCCACCATATACTAAAACAATACCAAGTTTGATATAATATTGGATGGCTGAGCATGATACCATAACATATCGGATGAGTCATAAAAATATCGGACGAGCCAACGGCGAGTTCGATATTTGTATGACGAATACGATATGTTATGGTATCATGCGAAATAAGCCATCCAATATTATCATTATTAGGTTTTCTTAACTCCTAATAACCCTGAAAACATAATAATGAAGTTGATCGGTCTTTGCAGAGTGATGTAATGAAAATGTAGGCAAAATATGCAAATCAGCTCATTAATATTCATAAATATACAAACAACATGACACAAATTATATAGCACATCAGGCCACCATATCCAATCCCTGTACCAGTTTGATATAATATTGGATGGCTGAGCATGATACCATAACATATCGGATGAGTCATAAAAATATCGGACGAGCTAACGGCGAGTTCGAAATTTGTATGACGAATCCGATATGTTATGGTATCATGCGAAATAAGCCATCCAATATTATCATTATTAGGTTTTCTTAACTCCTAATAACCCTGAAAACATAATAATGAAGTTGATCAGTTATTATGCAAATAACATGACACAAACTATACAGCACATCAGGCTACCATATCCTATCACCATACCAAGTTTGAAGTTGATCAATCATTGTGTTGGAGCTGCACAGTGGATTAATTAATTTGCTTCCGCCCTGACAGCCAAACAATCAAACAATCAGGCAAACACTAAACAGGCAGGCAGGCAACCATCTGGATGATAACATAAGGGATGGTGCAATAATTGTGTACCCCTGGGGTGGTGAATTCTCAAAATGGTCTGCCAAAAATAGCTTGCCCCCCAGCTGTACCAAAATATCTTTGCCCCCCCTTTGACGTGCCCAAAACCTTGCCCCCCCTTTTGATGTGCCCCAAAATTTTGCCCCCCACACCACCTTACACAGCAAGATTTTTTGGAACCTGAATTTAAAACCTTAAATTGTCTTATCATATTATGCGAGTGCAGTGAGCAGGAAATTTAGCATATGGTCATTTTCACGGTAAAGGGTGTAACTTTGGATTTTTAACATTTTGATCCGTAGTTTTCTAATAAAGCCACAGAATTCCATGATTTTTGGCCACATAAGTCATCTAGTTAGCAGCTACCTTGGGTAGCATAATCATCTTCGGGAGTTACTGCGTTCAGTTTTAGCAGGCTTAAATGTACCTAATATTGCCATTTTGAAAAACTGTAAAAAACAGTAACATTTTTGTAAAACCCTGTGTTTTCTTCAGTTAGTTCATGGATAATTTTTCTTATCCTGAAAGTACGGTCATATGTTCAGTAAACACTGCCACATTAGATTTAATTGTGAACAGCCCTGTATTTTTGAGAACCGGACTTGATATTTGTCGTTTCGAGGTTTCATTTTCCGTTAACAATTGTTAACAAACTTTGTGGGTATAGCTTTGGTTCATAATTCTTGGTTATTTCTTCACTTCTTCTTGATTCATAACAGTTGATATCTTAACTTGAAATGGGTAACAAAAATTAGTTGATTTGCAAGCTTTTAAAATTTTTATAAAATCTTGACTTCAAAGAGCCGATTTTCCGTTAACTTTTTGAAGCCTCCGAAACAAACTGTTCAGCAAGCTTGGGCAAATATAAATAAAAGAGCTCATCCAATCTATTTATCAAAATGTAGCAAAGTAGATCCTCAAGTCACTTGTTTTTAAATCATGGAGATATATATCACCGTTTGAAAATGGGACCCAATACAAACTTTCCGTTAACAATTGAAGCCTCCGAAACAAATGAAGCCTCCGAAACAACAGTAAGCTTAATTATCATCTATGCATATCTAAATTGGTATGTTCCATATTGATATCTGCATTATAATTGTTGCATGATATGTGCAGAATGTCATAAATTGAAAAAAAAAATGATATTATGGTTAACGCTTGAAAAATATACTGATATCCAAGAAAGCCCGTTTCGGAGGCTTCACATGCAAATAACACCACACTTAACAAATGGGTGAAAAAATTACCATGTTATAAATCTACAATATCTGCCGCATAGCAGGCCCACAAAATCCACGGGACCGCGGGACCGGCGGTCCCAGAAAGAAATTAACAGCTGCAGAAAAATTTTTAAGCCAATAAAAAAAATGAAAAAAATGAAAAAAAAAAAAAAAAAAAAAAAATCGCAAAAATTGTAAGTTTCAAACTCTCAAACTCAACTTCAAGATTTATTATTTATTGTTTTCCACCTTATTATATGCCTCTTTATGGCCTTATTTACTTCAATAATTAATATTATGCACAGTAATACTGCTTTATGAGTGAAAATTTTGACAGCAAAACAGCTGTGATATCGCGAAAATACGGCGAGATCTCTGGCAGCCATTGTATGTTTACTGGTAACTACAGAAAATAGAGGGCAGTATAAAAAGTATTATTGGGCAGCCAGTGGCGGGCGGTAAATATTAGGTAATTATACTAATTTGATTGAAATAAAAAATAAAAGGAAAAAAAAAAAATGAAAGAAGAAAAGAAAAGAAAGAAAGAAGAAAAGAAAGAAAAAAGAAAAGAAAAAAAAAGAAAAGAAAGAAAAAAAAAAAACGAAAGAAAAAAAGAAAGAAAAAAAAAAAGAAAGAAAAAAAAGAAAGAAAAAAGAAAAGAAAGTAAAGAAAGAAAAAAGAATGAAAGAAAAAACAAAAAAATACAACAATATTTAATAAACCCCTGCCCCCCCAAAAAAAAAATAGTATGGTATCACACAAATAGATTGAATTGGCTAGACAATTATGAATAGTTGGGACCCCGATATTTCTTTAGGGACCCCCATTTTTGCATTTTCTGTTAGCTCGGGGTCCCTTGGGACCCCGAGCTTTTGGACCTAGCGCTACCCTTGGCTGTCAGTGTCATATTATATTGTCACGGATCGAATGATTGATCACGTACCAAGGTGAGTGAATGATTTCATTTATTTATCTATCATTTTCTGGATATTAATACTGAACTGAGTTGATTCCATCAAATAACAACTTTCAAACTGGCCGTATTCAACAATATTCAACGATGGGACCGGGCCTGTATGCATTGGTATGGCTGGCATGGCTGCCGAATTTTGCAGAAACTCATGAAGAAATCAGATGCAAATGATAAATAGTTTTGTTGTAGTATGATTTATTATTTTCATTGTAATGTGACAAGAAGATGGGTGATTAAGGTGTAGCATCTTCAGTATTCTTTGACTTTTCAGTTCGTCATTTGATGAGTAAAACCCGCGTCCTGGCCTGTCGCAGTTGGTATAATTGTAGTCTCACTGTCTCATTATCTCATACTTAATACATCACAATAAACATGTTAAATTTTCTTAAGTTCATTCATTGTACATGAATACAGTTAATTAATATTGTAATATTACAAAGTATGAGATATTGAGTTGAGATGATTATGACAGCATAACACTGTTCACACACAACTATGCTACTAATGCTAGACGGGTAATAAATACACATTTTACACACAGGATTGATACTACTTGCCAGTTGGCATGTTTTATTTATTGCCTCAATCAGTCAATTGACTGACAAATTTTATAAGTTATTAACATAGGAGGACATAATCACACAAATTGTGACACAATGTCTGAATGTCATTACAGTGTGGTGGTGACCATCCATTCATGTATAATTTATATAAAATTTGTTATGTATTACTAATACTATACTCATATCATACTGTAATAATACAAAAGGTACCCATTTAAAGGTACAACATTACATATTTTCACACAATTTTTATCAATAGCAGGTCATTTTATGCTATATGTGTTAATGTGTTTTGAAATTTAAAGTCCTAAACATTTCCAAAAATGTTCCAAAACTAGGCCCAGATCGCACCAGAGAGCATCAAAATACCTTTGGCTTCCAGGGCCCTAAGGCGGGCCCTGGACCCCAGTCATGGGGACTTGCGCCACGCTGCAGCTGTGATGTCTTGCTCACGCATTATTTGACAGAAAATATTGGCCATTACAATTTAAGGTCCCAGAAAGAGTCAACATTTTTTGGGGCCCTGCCGCATAGAATCATTGATTCAATACACACAAGAAAATAACAGCTTAGATGATCCCAACAGTGTTGTTTTCAAAAAAACTACTTCTGCAATGTTTAACCATTGTTAACATGAAGCCTCCGAAACAAAAAAAAATGACTTGCTGTGATAATTTAATTTTTGTCACAACTGAAATTCAATACTTAGAAGCAAAGCATGAAAATTGGTAATTGTGATATTTTTACCTATTTTTTCATGTCAACTTGTAGTAGTTAGCCAAATATTTTACTTTTATGATCACCTGTGTTGTTAACTGAAGCCTCCGAAACACAAATCGCTTGAATTGCCAATTCTAAAAATAACTCCAATTTCTGTGAAACTTGGCTGGGAGGTTCCTTTCATCAAGTAGTATTTGTACATGAAGTTAGACATTTAAATTACTTTAGGAACCCAATTAAAACTTAAAAAATATGTTTAAGGTTGGGAAATTTCCATTGCAAATGACCCTTGATGTTAAAAATTTTCAAAATTGCAATTACAAACATAGCAAAACATGGTATAAAATTTAACTTATATCTGTTGACTTACTTTGGAATGGGATTTCACATGTATTCCAGCTTTCATGTCATAATTTTCTGAGCTTATGTAAAATACATTTTTCTTAGATTTTAACCAAAATGTTATGGAAATGTCAAATTTTTTATCAGAAATCAAAAGGTTTAAGCCTTGAAACACTATTTTACTGGAATTTAAGTTGCTTCTATGCATGATTACAGTAAACAGAATCATATTTAAGTGGTTTGAAATTTTGACCCTAAAAATCAAAAGTTACACCCTTTACTGTGAAAATGACCATATTTGAATGTGTTCCTAACATTTTCCTATACCTTTTTAGGGCATATAGAAACGGCAGATGACCCCAAAATGACCTTCCAAAAATTTGGCTCTAAATGTTTACTGTACCCACCAAGTTTCATGCCCATACGACAGTTTTTAGTAATTTGACCTCAGATGACCCCTGTGTGACCTTGGATGACCCTAAAATACCTTCCAAAATTTGGCTTTAAATGTTGACTACCCACCAAGTTTTATGCCCATACGACAGTTTTTGCTAATTTGAACTCAGATGACCCCTGGAGGACCTTGGGTTACCTTGATCCACTAACCAATACAAATTTGTTCTGTCTGGGTCAAGATGCACCCACCCACCAAGTTTGAGGAACATGGGACCTCTAGTCTCCAAGAAAACAGGCAGTGTTAATAAGAGACACTGGCCATGGCTACCTATGGGGAGTAAGAGAAGACCCAGGGTTCCCGGGTAGTAATCCAGTAACAAATGCAAACTTGGTCTGGCTCGGACCAAGCTGCACCTACCCACCAAGTTTGAGGAATGTGCGATCCCTAGTCTTCGAGAAAATAGGCGAACAGACAGAGTCACAGACAGACAGAAACCCAGAGTCACAGACTACCAGTATTATTATAATAGATAAATAAGGGGGGTTGATGGCCCAGCCCGCTATGATGCTTTGAAGTTTGCACGAGGGCGCTTTTCTTCAAATCATTGGATTTGCTGATTTTGTGCGCCATCAAGATCCCAACTTTTTTCCTTGGTTTTTGTAATGTAACCATTTGGTACTTCAAAAAAATGCAAAATGCAGGTTGGGATAATGATGGCGCATGATGTTATGCACCTCCAAAGTTTACCATTTGCAAGTAAGGTTCAGAGAAGCTTAAATTTCAGGAATTTTTTAAAGATGAACGAGGGCGCTGTGCATGCTCATATTGTGCATGTGCCCAGGTGGTGGTCACCGTGCATTCTCTAAATTCAGTAAATTTTCATCATCAACCGTGTAATTGAATGGGATTATTTTGAAATTTTAAAACGCTTGAAATATCACAAACAAATAGGCCTATGTTAATAAATAATACAAATAAAAGCTAAAACAGTTGGGTTCGATAATGAACCCCACAAAACTAACCGAGTATATGGAAAATGCCATACGGCCGGGCGGTTTCACAAGTTGCTGGCTCGATCATGCCACTCGCCGCCTGCATGTGCCTTGTTGGTGTTATTATGTACAAAAATGATTTTTTTTTAGAGAGAAAATTCTTCTTTTTTTTTGTATCGTAAATCCGTACATAATAGGGGAGACTGGCTCTTAACCATAATAGTCCTACTTACTTCATGTGGACACTTTTGAAACAATGTTCAAGTAAAAAAACCTGTCATAATTCATGTATCATTAAAGTTAAAGAAATGTAATAATATCACATTTTGCTTGTTGTAAAGTTGCTGGGTGGGCGCCTTTATGGGCATGAGCGGTTAATGGAATGAATACAGTACTGCACTCCTTAAAAAATTAATTTGAGGGTCTTCTTTAATCGGCAATCATCAACCAGCTGGTGACAAATATTTAAAACAAGAGAAATCAGCCAATGAAACCCCCTACCTCTGATAAACACCTTCCAATGATCAGTAAGAATACCACCTTTTTTGTATTAATTGCTGTGTGAAATTTGAAGCCTAAATACTGATTTTGCATGAAAATAATTAATTGGTTCATTAGGTTGGCAAATGTAAGATTCCCTACCCCATCCTGATGTAACTGAAATTGACCGATTTAGATTGGTCCAATCTGATCTGTGCATACCTAGACTGAAGCCCTCCCTCCATCACTGATGCTGTGCAGGTACATCTACAAGAATAGAAAGCTTTACTGCCCATTTATACTTTTGGATAAACAAATTCATCTTATTTCCATGGGAACCAAGTCCAAGATTGGAATTGGAATTTCCTTTCTCTTGATCCAAAGTAAAATGAAGTATGCTTAGCTGCGAGTGGCTTTTGTTTACTATTAAATTGATTATTTTTTACATTTCCAGACCAGCAGGCTTGTTCATCTAGTTCAATGTGTTAATGTGTGAACATCCAACAATGTGCAAAAGTATGTTCACTAAAGCCAGCTATATATAAAGGCCTTGAATCAAGTCTAAGTTGATACAAAGTTGAAGATCAAGGTCATTGTGGTATATTGCTGGGTCATACACTTGTCTACAAAACTTACCAAACTGTACTCTGTATTAGTCATCCTCTCATCAAAACTATTCAATACTGCTGTACAGCTGGCAATTTTTGCACCAATAAGTATTTGACTTTTGTGTACATAATTGTTAATTTTAAATTAATTAATTTTGACAAACAGAAATGCACATGATGACATGAACATTAAATGCTTTGGCATAATTTTAATATCATCTTGTGGATAACAGACTTTGCAAAAAAAGATAGACATACTTTGCAAAAAAAAGATAGACATGCAAAAATGTCAATCCATTATCCCAAATCTAACAAAAGCACATCAATCCTATGGGCTGGTTGCCATGACAATGAAGAGTAAATACAGAGGTTACTGCTAACTGCTGCTAACTATATGGCACTGCAGTATAAATAGCAGAATCATTTTGTTTTGTTAGAGTGAACTTTGTCACTAGGTTTAGTAGTAGTTTGGTAGCTTACAATTTAGCTGGTTCCTTGTAAATTTAAATAACTATACTATAGTCCCAAAATATTGGTCGATTCAAATTCATTTTCTAATTTCAACTGAAATCCAAGCTACATTGCTTAAATTTATTATTTGCTTTTCAATTTCAATATGTATAAAAATACATTTTGGAACAGTCTACTAAACTTTTGAAAACAAGCTAGTCCCATAGACAGGTCCAGATTTCAATTATGTACTTGAGTAAAATGTAGAAAGCACTTCATGTTAAAAATAGTTAAACAACATGCTTTGGGTAATTTGAGGGTGCTGAATGGAGAAAATATATACAATTACAAAATGACAAGGAGAGTCTTTAAAAAAGACACAGTTTACGTATCAGGTGTACTTAAGTATAGTACAGTCCAACCTCTCTTATCCGGACCTCTTTTATATGGATCTCTCTGTTATACGGCTGTGAAATCTTCACAGGAAAACGTGTTTTTGATGATTTAACACGTTAATTTCATGCTCTGAATGCTTCTAGAATGACATATCTATGTTGCATTAAAGCCATCTTTTAGTGTTTATTACCCTATGTAGCTCCATGTTAAGGTAGGGGCTGAGTCCCGGGAATTCGAGTCCCGCCGGGTAGCAGTACCGGGCAGGAATTCCATGCCGGATACTGAAATTCCAAAAAAAAAAAAAAATTCAATGCATTTTGAAATCATTAATAGAGTATGACATGAATACAAAGTATCAATTTTCATATTAAAAATACAAAACATCTTGAAATTTTTTTTTTTTTTTTTTCAACCATGAATGATCCTAGCATTTAGGTCTATTTCTAGGGACTTTACAAAACCGTAAATATAAAAAACTTAAAAAAAAAAAAAAAAAACTTTTTTTTTTTTTTTTTAAATTTCAGTACCTGGGTACCCGCCAAAAATAAACGGGTACCGGGCACAAAATTACCCGAAAATCCCAACCCTACTCCATGTTAAAACAATCTTTTGTTCTCACAATTTCAGTACTTGGGACAGTCAATGCAGAATAACATGGGCATACGGTATAGTGTAGTTCACTTATCCGGTTTTTCACTTATCCGGACAGTGCTTAGTCCCATCATGGTTAGACTTCTCCGTAGTCCACTTGCCCATTTTGCATACTCTGGCTATTACATTTTTAAAGCATAAAACTCTGATTTATATTGATTTGTGTGCAACTGATAGATTTTCACATCTGATCTTTTCAGTCACCGCACTCCTCTGTTTGTTAGCTTCCCAAGTGGACTACTGACTTTGCCTTTGCGATTAAGATTTTTAACACAGGACTCTATGGAGAGTTAGGCCAATTTCTGGCCTAACTAAAATTGGCCATGATGTCATGCATCTTTAAATGGATCTGCCTTGTGATTGGTCACCCATATCTCAGTATGGTTTAAATCTTCCGGGCCCGCGCCATTACCATTAACTACACCGTACATCTGTGGTATTTGCGGCGCTTTTGTGTTGACGCGAAAGTTAATCTCTCATCAAACATCTAGCGCGTCTTGTACTATACCATGCTTAGTACTTGTGGTTAATGGACTGATAAACAAGTATGCTTAAAATTCAAAGTCCATAGTCGGATTTTCGGGGTTCGCTATCAATAAACTGGTAGATTCCAAAATGAGAATTTTTCAGTATTAAAGTGAGCCATTAAAAATATGCAAGATAATGTTGCATTCAATTACTTTTATTGTCACTAATCATCTGATATTTTTAACTCTTTATGACCATTTTACTATTGAATACTTTAATTTTAATAAACATCAGTATAATTTTGAGTTCAACGAAATGGGTTCATCATGAACATATTTTTAATAAAATTCGACTATGGCATAGTCTACATCATGGCGGATAAAAGAGGTTGGATTGTAGTTTGTTCTAACTTTCCATTTTCATATCTAACCTACTCTGCACTGATCTTACAATAAATTAGCGATTTGAGGCATATAAATGATACCTACATCCTGACTCTGACTTAACTCTCCAGCAAAAAACTAGCTTAGAAAAAAGGCAAAAAATAGTCCTGGTTGCCACTGTATCAATACAAGATTAGATGGGCTAAATAGTCCTTGTCATGTGGGTAGGATTAGATTAAGGGATTCAAACCGGGGTATGAGACATTAGGAATTATTTCCTAACCTCCTAACCACAGGGTTGATGGGCTACAATAGCTATTCAAGACACCGTGTATGTAAGGGATAAACTGCGCATATGATATTGGTTCAAGTCAGAGAAGATAGCTTATACTTCCCATAATGCATTTCTTCCATTTCAATATTCTGATTTGCTATGTTGTGCCACGGTCAACAAAATACATACCCTTAGCAGTAAACAGAGCACATCCAGATCTTGCAAAATGTTTAATTCTTGACTAGCGACCCTTGTTCAGCCAGTCTATTCTCAAAATAAAAACAAAGGACCCTGTGCAAAGCAATGGGAGCATCATTTGTTGAAATTTGGGACGGTATTGTTGCAAAGGATTCTGGGAAGGGCAATATATCTTCTCTGGGTTCAAGTGGGGGAAATGTTCACTCCATCAACAATAAGCATTTATGGACCATCTCTGTACTTACCAAATGGGTCTGGGTAAGGTTGATCCCCCATGGGTCTGAACAATCCTTGCCGGTCAGGTCTGGCTCGGATCAGACTACCAAGTCTGCAAGAAAGAAATACATATTGTTTTTAGAACAGTAATATATCACATGGTCATGAATGTATAATGTATGCATACTGGGTCTTCCAATTAATATAACAGTAACTGCCCTTAAGAGGAAGAAGATTTTAGAAGGGTTTAGATGTGTAGATGATGTGCATATTGACAAAAACAGTCATAAATGTTGTACACATAATTAACCACTTTAGGTTGCTTAATTTTAAAACATACCACTTGAAGTGATACTTTACTATTTTTAAATAGTGAAGTATCACTTCAAGTAAAAGTAGACTATCTTTAAACATATTGAGCATAAATCTTTATGATTACAGACAAGACAAAGCATTGTTCTTCACTCCCTTTGTTGAAAAGACCATCCTTCAAGAACATCAGAACTGCCACCTATGGCAATCGGGCTTTCTTAGCAGCAGCACCTATGGAATGGAACAAGCTGCCTTCTAGACTGTGTTCCATTAAAACTCTTGGTTCTTTCAAGCGTGCTCTGAAAATGCATCTATTTCACTCATAGGACTCAGTTGATTCTTATTGTTTTCTATGCCATGTTATTTATACTAGAGTTATATACCCGTATGCGTAAATGCTTATTAAGCTCATTGTGCCCGTATGCATAACAGCAACATAGCATGAACCCACATGAATTTTGACCTCTGTTTGATGACCTTTGATGGCTGTTTCACCCCGTTGACCCCATATGACCTTTGACCCAGGATGACCTTTGACCTTGGATGACATTAATTAAATTAATGTATGCATGTATTTATTTTACTGACTACTCCCTTTCTTACTTTAAGGGTTAATATAAACACTGTATAGAGCGAGTATATACATGTACAGAATGCATCAGAGCTATTTATAGATGAACAGACAGTGCACACAGGGTGGCACTGTGGATTTAGGATTTTTAACAAAGATCCACATTTTCGCCGATTTTGAGCCCAATCCTTTACCGATCTCGACCAAATGTGACCTCCGCATTCCCCTCGCATCAAGGAGTCCACCCTCCGAGTTACAGCCCAATCGGACCAAGTTTAAAATTTGACCTTTGACCTTCGACCTCCGATTTAACCGAAGGTAGCTTACGACACTCCCCGTATTTTTCTGCATCCCCGTGCGAATTTGGCGAGGCTCGGATGAAAACTGAGGGAGCCTTTTACCAACACGCATACATACACGCATACAACATAAGGCAAATTATAGTAAGATTCCATGTTTTTAAAATTTATTGGCGTATATTATGTATATTATATTGTTTCCTTTTTACATTTTGCTTGTACATTAGTAATATTGTATATTATGTTTGTAGTATAAAGTTGTAAAGCGCTTTGTGTTTTTTTAAGTAGTAGTAGTAGTAGCAGTAGCAGTAGCTGTAGCAGTAGCAGTAGTAGTAGTAGCTCTGTGTTGATATGCCTCCTTTGTTCATCATGTTGAATTCGCACATAGAAGTAGTGATTATAACAGGATTAATTACCATAGTGATAGGTGAAAACAATTTTTGAATGTATTGCACTGAACTAGACGTACGCTGTAACTCTGCATCGCACCACCAATTATCAAAGAATAGTCATAAAGACCTGCATCATAATTCTATGGAAATTTCACATTATGCCGAGTTGCACCAGTACAATTATTGTCTTTGAAAAGAGCAGTATTGTATTCAAGCTATGATTGCACACATGCAGACATGACAGGTGGTGAGTGCAGGGCAATACATTTAAAACTTGTTTTAACCTATCGCTATGGTAATAAATCCTGTTACATCACTACTTCTATAGGGATGCATGATTTATTCATCACTCAATCAATTCCCCTCTTTGTGTTGAATAAGGATTCATTCTTTACCAGTGGTGCCTCATCATACATGTCCTGTACACACCTGATTAACGACAATAATTGTTAGCACGACATCAAGATGTGTGCAAATTGCAGCTACTTGATTCGTGTTACTTCCAGGGCCGTGAACTTTTATCAATTTCCTATTAATAAAATGTTGCAAACACTACCTTCAGCTTTCAACATTACTGCCGTGCAATTTCTTCAATATTCTAAAAATCATAATTTCTTGGGCTTGCATCATTTATTTGTGATCCTCATACACCTGCACTGCTTCACTATTTGCTCATTAATGTCTCAAAACGACTTGCAACAAGTTGCCTGCTGTTAAATCCACACTTGTGATTGTGAACACATCTTTTAGGACAAGAAAGTTCAAACAACATATTTTTTCCCTGATATTTAACTTCACAATCAGACAATAATTCCAAGAGTTGAGTGTCAAATAGCGTGTTTCTATTGAGTCCCCTGCATTTTACCGGTAAAACTGTTCGCCGTCAAATAGCGGCAAAATGCGGATAACGGTCAGTTTCAATTGCACGTTGTTTACCGGTAAACACTCGATGAACAGCGTCAATTGACACACCTTTAAAGTTTGCCGGCGAAAGGTCGTGCACTGGGGTCAATCCCCGGGTCAATCGCAAAGCATTGTGGATTTTAATATTGTAGTATTTTCTTAATTGTTTGGCTAAAAATGAGGTAGCAAACATGAGAAAAGAAGACTGAAGAATAATGTTTTTTTTATTAGCGTTTTCATTCGTTCTCGTACATCAAATTACGCCATTGGGAAATCCCCCACAGTGATATCGATGTGAGTACTCAGTATTGTTGCGCGCACAAAAAAATAGGTCTTAGAATTTAATCTTTCACAGTTTAATTTCAGTTAATTCTTTTTAGCGAATAGTAATTTAACATCAACAACATAATATTAAATTCATGCAATCTTTCTCATTTTCTGAAGCACACACCGCCGCGGATCCGAGTTGATTTCTATATTTTTTCGCATGCACAGCTGGATTCATCCGCTGATGTTGCTGTTGTTGTTTTATTTCATGGCTTTTACTAGGGTCATAAATCATAACTCATGTTAAATATTTAGCATATGTATAATGCATGGATAATGCATTATGAATATTTCTTCCATTTACTTTATTTATAGCAAGTGAGTCAAATATTTGTATGTGATTAGGCCTAAGAATTTTTGCGAACGGAATGGTATAATCATGGTACCGTATAATACATAAACAAGCTAGCTCATTGATGATGCAGAGGTCAATTTCGCGACTCAACGTCCGTTTTCTTCCCTGTATGTGCATTCACTCGGAACGGAGTGAGTTTCTATTGACGCTTATCGGTAAGCGTCCCCGCTATTTTCCTTCCTCAAGAAGGAAAACGTTATCGGTAAAAAATTGCCCTGTTTACCGGTAAATAGCGGGAAGGTCAGTTTCTATTGAGCAGAAATAATCCCTTTACCGTCTTTTTACCGGTAAACGGTCCCAATAGAAACACGCCTAAAGCTTCGAAGGATTGTAATATAAATTATTTTATTCCATCATATGACACTGAACAATACAATTTCTTAAGTTCATTGTGCTTTTTAAATTTTGTTTGCTTGCTTATTTTGATTTGTTTGTCTTTTGTTTATACAGTGTATATAGCTATATGGGTGAAGTCCATCTACAAAACTTATTATGTTTCTTCATCTGACAAAGTCAAGAACTGAAAATAGCAACCAGAACGTTGTTACTCTGCTGTACTACTCTTCAACACAAAGTAGCTTGTGGTCATTCATCCACAAAATGCCTTGTATTTTCATGAATGGTGTTATCAGAAAAGCAGGTCACAACAAATGTGTTCACATGAGAGGATAACAGTGGGCAATATCAGACCCCTCAGAATTTCAATCAGTTGATCCTAACAGTAACATCCAGGGCATACATGTACAGTGATATAGCACTGGTCAGGACCCTTGGTCTTCACAGGTCCCTCCTCTTTGAAATGAGCAGTTGGGTGAAATTTGGGGGGGGGGGATATTAAGTTTAGCATCAATTACAGTTTACATCCTTAGTTTATCTGGACAGGTTGACCTCTTTTATACAGATTTCTGTGTTATCTGGCTGTGTGGTCACGTTTTTGATGCTTTAACACCTTTTAAGGTGTCAAAGCATCAAAAATGTGAAGATCAAGGGTCCTGTGCTTAGTGATCACATACATTGTACATGTATGCCCAAGCAAAAAATTTCATGCTCTGAAGCATAGGGGACCTATCATGATAGGACACATGTGTTGTAATTTTGTATACAGCATTTAAAATACCATCTCTCAGTGTTTTACCCCTTAATTGTTTTGTGAACAAATCTGTAGAAACCATCATTCAAAAAAAAATTGCGACCCTGATTTTCCAGGATTTAGGGTCAGTCGATAGAGGGCAATACAACAATTTGTTTTTGGCCTAACTATTTAAAAATGCTGTTCTGGCTTGTAGTAGCATATCTGCACTTAGATATATTACAATCCTGTAATTGTGGCATTCTGGGATGCTGTATATGGTTCTAGGAGGGCGCAAACATAGACTTTGAAGCACTTCCGCATGGGTCACGGCCGTAGCACAAAAACGACATGGACTATCAAGTTGCCGTTTTTTGGTGCATTCATTGTGACCAAAATACATTGATGAAGTAACAATGTAACATCAAATTCTGAAGGGGTCGCCTGCCAACATTTAAGAAATTTGGGTGAGTAGGCATGGAATGACTCTAATGCTAACTTGTTTACTGATTAATCTATATTGCTAAAAATTTAATTCAAGCACCATGGAGGTTACATGCCAAAAGTATATTGAATAAGCTTAAAAGGCTAGAGAGATTGGCGGGCTAGTTGCTTCAAAATTACAAAATATTTATTCCATGTTAAATCGTTCTCATTAATGATTTTATAATATAGCCTATGTAATAAAGGGGCAGGTCAGAGCACCAACGGCAACTTCGTCAGAGGGCACAGCAAATGACTGCTGTTGGTAAAGGACATATTTTGAGGGCAGTGCAGCATATTCCGTGGGTTAATTTGAGGGCTGCTGAGTGCAGTGTTTGAAATATGCCTCAAAAAGTTACAGGCCAGCCGGGCTTGACCTTAAAAAGTTACCGGCCAGCCGGGCCGGCAACTAGATGCCAGTCAGAAAAGTTACCGGCCAGGCCAAAAAGTTACAGGCCAATGGCCGGCTGACCGGCCCTATTTCGAACACTGGCTGAGTGAGTACCACATTCTGCGAACCTTTTCTACTTTGACAATCCAGATGAATCGGTTTCAAGAAAAACAAGTATTATTGATCAGTGCACAGTGTAGCACACGACCAATGAGCCCCTCAATAATGTTGATAGCACTTCTACAAAACTATGCATACAGATTTATACTCAGTTCAAAATGATTATGGAATGGATAAAACACTTTGTGAAACTGATTCTTACTGCAGAGTTTGTCCCTCAAGAAGCCAATTCCCTCTGAGTGTTGGATGTCTATGTGGTTGTGGCTAACAAGGAAATTCATGTAGGGAAAGATGTCATTGACCCCTAACAACTTCCCTTTTCCCCTCACTCACCCCACCACCCCTTGGGGCAAAACCAACAACATAGGATATCAGGTACTATACTCAGCCTCATGAAGCCCATCACTATGTAAAGCAATGGAATGATGGCTTGGATCAAGTAAGTGAGCTGATTTTCTGGATCATTCTCTCTTTCTGTGATTGCAAACTTGTGTGAACCATACGAGAAGTTGCTCTGCAACCAGCAACCAACCACTCAATATTAGCTCAGCTCACTGCTACAGAGAGCTCAAGAGGGTGCACATATTCTATGCACTTTCCAGTTTCTGCAGAAAAGTGCCCAAAATGTGTGAAAGTTGACTTTTATTCACTATGAGGGGGTTTACTCCACAGATGCCTTCAGCAACTTTAAACCTCCAATGGCCACAAAGATTTCAAATCTTACCAACAATCAAATCTAAACTCAATGCATTTACGAACCACAAAAAACGGGGGATTTCCTAGCGGGGCCCGTCACTCCCATTGTGGCCTGTACACCATTCACGATAATCAACTTTTGAAAAGACCCTAAACAAGGATTTAACCCTGGCTAAAACGATACCCTAAACAGGTAACACGCGCCTGTTTTCACACCCTAAACAAATTTCATACCCTAAATTCCATTTCCGCGTATTAGCAATTGCAATTTTGCTACCCTTTTTTCCAATTTTTCATGTTTTTGACACTCTAAACACGATACGCGCGTATCGTGCCTACCCATGAAAAAGTATCCTTTTTATGTGTTTTTATTATCGTGGATGGTGTACAGGCCACGATGGGAGTGACCTCGGTTTCCTAGTAACTTGAGTCATTGAAGTAATGTTGTACAGGCCTACCTTAACCTTAACCCTAACACGCCCAGGTACTACAAAATATTACTTGATATACGCTGTTCGACGAGTGTTCATGCGTGCATCCCATGTGGTGTGATATATAGGCACGGTTTCACTGGCCAGCGAAGCCCAAGACCTGTGGCAAAGTGTCGCCGACTAGTGCTTCGCACGCGAGGGATCTCGGGTTCGAATCCCACCCAGAGCAAATAACTTCTTTGTATACTACTTGATATATGCATTGTGTTTGTGCGTACATCCCACGTGAGGTGATGAGGCAATCGCCGTTAGTAATATATAGGCATGGTTTCGCTGGCCAGCGAAGCCCAAGACCTGTGGCAAAGTGTCGCTAACCTAGTGCTTAACCTAGTGCTTGGCATGCAAGGGGTCTCGGGTTCGAATCCCACCCAGAGCAAACAACTTCTTTCTTTGTTTTCTCTCTTTATTCCTTCCTTCTTTCCCTTCCCGTAGCCAAATAGCCCCTGGGGCGTTAGGATTAATATTTTGGGGTTTGTAAGTACATACAAAATCTGACAGTAGAAAATGGTAATTTGGGGGCAAAATCGGTTAAAAAATGGTGTTTTTTTGTTCACAATACAAAATAGAGCTTTTTAACTGCAAAATCACAAAATACAGACAATTTTACAGTAGATATACATGTATGTCTCAATCCAAGATTGTCAATGTTTATTTTCACCCATAAATATTTTACACATTTTTATCCGCCAAACCGTGGTTAAACCTCAAACCTTTCTTAAAAGCGTCAAAACAGATTTATGGCTTGTCTGCAGTTTTGGCTTCTACTGCATCTTTTTAGCTTAGGGCCCCTTCTCAAAAATGCCCAAAATTGTAACCCTCCCCTCCAATATGTACAACTCTGGACACTGGACAGTAACAGACAAATCTCAAAGACACACAAAACAATAGTCTCAAAATGGATCACAGAAAATCTTGCCGTCATGCTCCATGCTGTCCCAAATTAATCTGTGTTAACATGGCTCACTCAAGACATGTATAACTATGCGCATCACTGCAGTCACTGTTCATCAAGATTACAAACATGCGACAAGCAATATTACAAGCATGGAAGGCATAAAGTGCCTTCGGTGCAAGCCATGACTTGCAGTGATTAGATTGAATGACCACATCTACATGGACATTGATGAAGACCACAATGAATGAAATTTATGAAAGTGCATGGGACTTCTAAACAGAGGGGCCTGGAAGGTTTTAAGCTGACTTGCTGACTACAAGCTGGGATGGTAATGTTAGAACAGCTGGTTTGATGAGATGTGGCATTGTGGCATCACAGACCGTTTCTTTGCTAAATGTGTTCTGGACTAACAAGTTTCATTTTATAGACAAATCATTTGCACCTTGCGTGCTGTTCTCATTGAGAAGAGATCATCGATTAAAATAGTCTCCTTTTAGTCCATGATGACCCTGTACACACTATGGAATCTTCTACTTTCGACAAAGTTCAAACAAAGATTAAAAGGCATTTTTCCTTAATGTGAACACACGTGACAAGATACTTTGTCCGACGAAGCTATTTTTGTAATGTGTACGGTCGCTTCATTCAACAAAGGAAAGTGATCATGTGACGAGTGACCCTCGCTAGCTTTAGATCCAAGTTTATATGCATCACAGCGGTCTCTATCGCATGCGTCGTTGTATCAATCTATCTCGCATCATATTATTTTCAACATTTTCATTGGATTTTACCCATTTTAGAAATTCTTTTACATGTATTCAGTTACTTTGGAAAGCAACTCATTAGCCATGGCTGAGGATACACGGGGCAAGACGTGAACCGTAAAGATGAAAAATTAATGTAAGTGTTTATGAACAACAAATACAAGCGATGATCAATGGTACAGCTTGAAATAAAGCTGTATATCTCTTTATTCGATCTTCATAAATTTTCATGAAATGTGTACAGTGCAATGTCTTCATTCAATCTTCTTTCAGCGTAATGTGTAGGCATGCTTAATCAAGATTTACTAATCTTAATAGAAGCAAGAAATTTTCTAATGCGAACAGGGTCCTAGTCCTACATTATTAAAATGGTGACAGACAGACCCACAAAAAAAACATCTTGTTCATTCCTGACAAGCTACATTTTATCAATTCTACTAACCTGGGAAATACCCTCAAAATCAATTGTGAGCTTCAATGGTGAATGGTCTGTCAGTGTCACTTTATTTGTCTGCGGCCCACTTACGTTACACGTACATTGAAAATCTGCTGATTTTTAATGCAGTCTGAAATGTGATTATTGACCTGTAATAAGTTGTTGTTTTGTACAAAAAGGATTTGTAACCCACAACTTCCCCATACATGTACAATGTATGAATATATATGATACAATTTTTAAATACATAGTACATCTAGTCTCTAATAATTATCTGGAAGGCTATACAAATATTTCTGTTTCCCCAGAGGGCTTCAAATTCAGTGAAAATCAAAGAATTGATTCTTGTCTTGCATCAATTTTCCGAAACAATGATTCCACTGCAGTAAGTTAGCTTGATTCTCGCAAGATGAGTTTGCGATAATCCATTTGCAAATTATACCAATTTTAATTTATTTTTATTCAAAGTGTTTTTAAACACTTTTGAAACAGATATTAGCATACCTGGTAACATCCCGCTATCTCTAAGGACCGCTACACCTAAGGTTCTCTATCTCTAACATTCGCTATCACTAATTACAAAAAAGGTCCTATTCCTAATACAAAGGTTCTAAATGTTCAATATCACTAATTTTAAATACATGTAAGCTTCATTAATTTCAAAATAAGGTTCACACAATCACTATCTCTAATTTCAAATAAGTTATCTAATCTAAAATAAGGTTCACTACAGTATCTCTAATTTGATTTAAAATAAGAGATAGCAAACCTTATTTAACTAGAGCAGTTACCGCACCATAGCTGAACCATGTGGCTTAAGCTATTGACCCAGGTTAGTCCGACGAGTAGGCCCTTTTTTTCTAAGTTACCAGACTATACACATTTCACACTATCTCACATGGCACAAAAAAGACGAATCGCGAAAGTCCATTGACCGCACCGCTTTTTTTCCGGGAGGAGCGATTAGTGGATTTTTGTGGTTAATCTTTCTTGAGCGATCAGAGTTAGAGTATAGTTGGTAACTAAGAAAAAAAACAGGTCCTACTCGTCGGACTAACCCAGGTCTTATGAGTGTTACCCCCAGTGGGAAAATTATTTTTATTATAATCTTTACTTTGTTCTCTTTCATTTGACACCATTTGGGGGGGGGCATACCTTCTTGACATTTCGGGATAATGGATATGAAGAGGACCCAAATATGAATACTAACCCAAATTATGAGGAGTGTCACCCCCGGTGGGGAAACAATTTTTAATATAATTATTCTTTACTTTTTTCTCTCTCATTTGACACCACTAGAGGTCCTTCTTGGCATTTGGAGATATGAAAAGGACCCATGTGAATACTGACCCAGGTGTTATGATGATTGTCACCCCCGGTGTGGAAATATTTTCATTATATTCTTTAACTTGGTCTCTTTCATTTGACACCACTCGGGAACATATACCATCCTTCATGGCATTTCAAGATATGTCCATTGGCATTTCGAGATATGAAAAAGACCCAAAATATGAATATTGTCCCAAGTCTTACGAGGAGTTTTACCCCCGGTGGGGAAATTATTTTATTACTATATTCTTTACTTTGTTCTTTTTCCTTTTTCATTTGACACCACTAAGTGGGTCATATTATCTTGGCATTACGAGATATGAAAGGGACCGAAAATATGAATACTGACCCAGGGCTTATGAGGAGGTGAATAATTTTTAATATATGGTCATTTTCACGGTAAAGGGTGTAACTTTTGATTTTTAGGGTCAAAATTTCAAACCACTTAAATATGTTTCTGTTTACTGAAATCATGCATAGAAACAACTTAAATTCCAGTAAAATAATGTTTCAAGGCTTAAACCTTTTGATTTCTAATAAAAATTTGACATTTGCATAACATTTTGGTTAAAATCTAAGAAAAATGTATTTTACATAACCTCAGAAAATTTTGACATGAAAGCTGGAATACATGTGAAATTCCATTCCAAAGTAAGTCAACAGATATAAGTTAAATTTTATACCATGTTTTGCTATGTTTGTAATTGCAGTTTTGAAAATTTTTAACATCAAGTGTCATTTACAATGGAAATTTCCAAACCTTAAACATATTTTTAAGTTTTAATTGGGTTCCTAAAATAATTTGAATGTCTAACTTCATGTACAAATACTACTTGATGAAAGGAACCTCCCAGCCAAGTTTCACAGAAATTGGAGTTATTTTTTAGAATTGGCAATTCAAGCGATTTGTGTTTCGGAGGCTTCAGTTAACAACACAGGTGATCATAAAAGTAAAATATTTAGCTAACTACTACAAGTTGACATAAAAAATAGGTAAAAAATATCACAATTACTAATTTTCATGCTTTGCTTCTAAGTATTGAATTTCAGTTGTGACAAAAATTAAATTATCACAGCAAGTCATTTTTTTTTGTTTCGAGGCTTCATGTGAACAATTGTTAAACATTGCAGAAGTAGTTTTTTTGAAAACAACAGTGTTGGGATCATCTAAGCTGTTATTTTCTTGTGTGTATTGAATCAATGATTCTATGCGGCAGATATTGTAGATTTATCACACATTAATTTTTTTACCCATTTGTTAAGTATGGTGTTTTTTGCATGTGAAGCCTCCGAAACAGGCTTTTAAAGGTATCAGTATATTTTTCAAACATTAACCATAATGTCAATTTTTTTTTAAATTTATGACATTCTGCACATATCAAGTAATAATTACAATGCAGATATCAGTATGAAACACACCAATTTAGATATGCATAGATGATAATTAAGTTTATTGTTGTTTCGGAGGCTTCATTTGTTTCGGAGGCTTCAATTGTTAACGGAAAGTTTGTATTGGGTCCCATTTTCAAACGGTGATATATATCTCCACGATTTAAAAACATGTGACTTGAGGATCTACTTTTGCTACATTTTGATAAATAGATTGGATGAGCTCTTTTATTTATATTTGCACAAGCTTGCTGAACAGTTTGTTTCGGAGGCTTCAAAAAGGTTAACGGAAAAACGGCTATTTGAAGTCAAGATTTTATAAAATTTTTAAAAGCTTGCAAATCGGCTAATTTTTGTTACCCATTTCAAGTTAAGATAACAACTGTTATGAATCAAGAAGAAGTGAAGAAATAACCAAGAATTATGAACCAAAGCTACACCCACAAAGTTTGTTAACAATTGTTAACGGAAAATGAAGCCTCGAAACGACAAATATTGAAGTCCGGTTCTCAAAAATACAGGGCCGTTCACAATTAAATCTAATGTGGCAGTGTTTACTGAACATATGACTGTACTTTCAGGATAAGAAAAATTATCCATGAACTAACTGAAGAAAACACAGGGTTTTACAAAAATGTTACTGTTTTTTATAGTTTTTCAAAATGGCAATATTAAGTACATTTAAGCCTGCTAAAACTGAACGCAGTAACTCCCAAAGCTGATTATGCTACCCAAGGTAGCTGCTAAGTAGATGACTTATGTGGCCAAAAATCATGGAATTCTGTGGCTTAATTAGAACACTACGGTTTAAAATGTTAAAAATCCAAAGTTACACCCTTTACCGTGAAAATGACCATATTCTATTTTCGCTTTCATTTGACACCACTCGGGTGGTCATACATTTTTTGTACCTTCTTGGCATTTAGAGATACAATGATGTATATATGGGCAATTCCAAGCAAAAGTGGACATGACTCAAAAAAATGAAATTGCCAATATATATTTCTTTTAACTTTTATATTATTCCAAACAGATGTAAGGTTCAAGTTATAAACCTTTTTCGGCATTTTTCTAACATTTTGGTGTTTTTTTAAAAGTTTCTTTGGAGAGTGTATTTTAAGTGAAAAACTCCTGTTCAACTTAGATATTTTCCAAGTGGGCCTATTTTATTAAACATGGGCACTTTTCTTTTAAATTTGATACATTTTATATCTCTGAAATATGGTCTTCAAGAAACATCCAACACATTTTAAATAATCCCCACTAATTTTTTTTTTTCATTGCATTTTCATAGCACTAAATATGGCGTAGCACGAGTTACCGAAAGATGCATTTTGTTATGTATTTTCAAAATGTTGGCAATGTAATTGATGCCACTTATTATTTTCCTTCTACTAGTAGTGCCTTGAGTAAAAATAAGAAATTAATATACAAAACACTATCCATCACATAATAATGACCCATTAAAAACTGTAGCACAAGTTACCAGTAGCACGAGTTACCGATGTAGCACGAGTTACCATAGCCCACTTCACCTCTGTACCAGCAAAGGTAATGCAAAATCTACCACTTGGCAGCAATAGAGGATCTCCCAACTACATGAATATGCATTTATATGTGACCATGGTATTGGTAACTATTTTTTTTCTTTCATTGCGTTTTCATAGCACTAAATATGGCGTAGCACGAGTTACCGAAAGATGCATTTTTTTATATTTTCAAAATGTTGGCAATTTAATTGATGCCACTTATTATTTTCCTTCTACTAGTAGTGCCTTGAGTAAAAATAAGAAATTAATATACAAAACACTATCCATCACATAATAATGACCCATTTAAAACTGTAGCACGAGTTACCAGTAGCACGAGTTACCGATGTAGCACGACTTACCATAGCCCACTTCCCCCTGTACCAGCAAAGGTAATGCAAAATCTACCACTTGGCAGCAATAGAGGATCTCCCAACTACATGAATATGCATTTATATGTGACCATGATATTGGTAACAGCTTTCTAGCAGCAGTGTAGCCAGTGTGGGGGGTGGGGGGAGGGGCAGCCTGTCCCATGACAAACTAGAATTATGCAGTTCGTAATTAAGGTGCCCATACACACACACACACACCCCCACACAAAAGTGTGTAAATAACAAAGGTTTGTAAATAAAAAATAATATGCAATATGCAAATAAGCTCATTAATATTCATAAATATGCAAATAACATGACACAAAATTATACAGCACATCAGGTCACCATATCCAACCAAACCAAGTTTGAAGTTGATTGGTTATTGTGTTTATAATGTTGCAAAGTGGATTAATGAAAATGTAGGCAAAATTTGTAAATAAGCTCATTAATATTCATAAATATGCAAATAACATAACACAAAACTACACAGCACATCAAGCCACCATTATTCTATCACCATACCGGTACCAAGTTTGTAGTTATTGTGTTGGAGCTGTACAGTGGATTAATGAATTTGCTTCCGCCCGGACAGCTAAACAAAGAAAGAAAGAAACAAACAACCAGGCAACCACACATGTGTGGGGGCCAAAAATTAAAGAGAAAAGTGACCTCCTGTCGCAGGAAAATTAAAGTAAAAATATGGAAGGCAAAGATAGAGATAAGATTCAAGGAGCCAGTTTCCACCCCGATCATGTGCCAAAATAGTGTAAATTTATTTATACCAAATTTTTGCACGCACCAATAAAGTCCTTTTTTTAAGCTCAAAGACTTTACATTGTACAGTCTCTCTAAAAAAAACATGCTATTTAGCATATATCCCACTATCAATACCTGGTCAAAATGATGCAACCAAAATTTTTAGCCCTCCACCCCTAGGATCTAGCCTAAGAACCAATCAATTAATATGGGCCTCATGGAAGAACAGAGGATACCTTAAAACATCCACTGAATGAGTAACCGAGGCAAAAGAAGAAATAAAACAAACAAAATAGATACTGGAAATCCTGAGATTAACAGCCACAGTGACATTGTTGATACTGCATGAGATTTGTATAGTTCTGAGATTTGTATTGGAAATTGGTTTGTTGTTGAGTGTAATGAGGCTTATTTTCCAGCTTAGTGAAGTGATTGAAATCGGGCAAACTAGAGTATTTGCACCAAGCAGGAAATGGTCTCAACCAAAAGATGACCAAACATTCTGTAACTCAGAAAGCAATTTTTTAAAAACTTACAGAGCAAATAACCATGAACATTACAAGTTTTGTGAGGGAATTTAGAGTCAAATAACATGGAAGTAAAAGTTTTATCAATTGTTGACTGTTCAATTTAACTGTTTAAATTTAAGCCCTAGAATAAAATATCCAAAGAGGATCAAGCAAGGCGTATGTAAGGCTGGGATGTTTGTATGTAATGTGTGTGGTACATTGTATGCTGGTACATACACTGAATAGTGTTATTTGTACATAGATGGGTTATTTGGGGGGTTTATTTGTACATAGATTGAGTTATTTGATCATTACACCAGTTGTTGAGGAAGTGTTATCAAAAAAATTTGACATTTAGATGAACAATACCATTTTATATATGGCGGACATACTGTAGCACGAGTTACCGTAGCACGAGTTACCATGTTTTTTGCCAGTCAATGTAAAACTATGAGGGGCACAACTTTTTAAGGTATACCAAAACAAACCTTATTATAGCAATTACTTATCATATAATCAATAAGGCTTTAGTGTTTTTTGTTTTAGCACACCATCAAAATAAAAATGAGTGATTTTTAAGCATGTCCTCTGCTCTGTAGCACGAGTTACCGATTTTTACAGCTGTCCCATACATACAAAAGTTGATATCCTGAATTAGCAATACTATGAGGATCTAGCCTTGAATGTTGGGTATTAAAATACAAAAAATACAGATTCCAATCAAATCAATTTAAAAGCTGGAGCACAAAGTATGTAAAAGGACGCCATAAAGTGTAGCACGAGTTACCGTGGAATTGCCCATATATGCCTTTGTGGCATTTTGAGATATGGTCATTTCAGACCAAAAGGTTAGTCAGTTAGTAAGTAAGCTTGTAAGTAAGTAGAATTAGTAATAGACAGTGAACCCTATTTAAAATAAATGATATCAAACTTTTTTTAATTAGTGATATCGAACTTTATTCCGAATTAGAAATAGCGGACCTTTTTTAGGTATAGCAAACCTCTTTTCTTTATATAGTGAACATTTTATCTCCATTGGATTTACATGTTAGTGATAGTGAACCTTAGAGATAGCAGGTCTTAGGGATAGCGGACCATTACCATGAACCTTACATGTAGATTATTGTAGAAATCGCCTTCCCTGTTTAAACACAAAATCCTTCGGCGCAGAATTTCACATGACAAGGATTTTAACAAAGTGAGTTTTTGCTCCTTCTTAAATTGAAACAGTTTTACGTCTATATACAGGGTGTACCAAAAAAAAGAGGCCCCACATTGCGCCCTCTTTTTCTCCTATTTCTGAAACGTTGATCAAATATATTTTGGTATGTAAAGAAACCCTAAATCGTTAGCTTTAATAAACCAAAACAATTCTTTCAATCGACTCACAATTTTTGAAGATATGCCCTCTTTAAGAAATGTACCCGTTTTTCACTCTGTCCACGGATGAGGTTTGGCTACATCAAAGATTTAAACGAAACACACGGTTAATGACATGGATAGATAATAGAATTAGTCTTGGGAAAGCATTCACTATAAGCCATGATCATCAGCTAGCTTCAAACATCTTCGCAACCCCATATTACTGCTGCATTTGCAAGTATCCGTCGCACAAGGCCTTAAGGATGGTACGCAACGCAATTAATGCAATGAGAACTAGGGCTGAAACCTGTATTCGTCACGGAGGCAACCAGGTAGAGGGCAGAGCAGCACAGTAAACTCACTTCAAAAGAACCAAAGACAAACTAAACAGCCCTTTTCAGGGCTACGTTTTATTCCAAAAAGAGAAATGACTTATGTTGTCAATAAGAAGAAAGCAAGAAACGAGAAAAACATAAGTAATTGCAAGTATAGCAAAAGAAGTCCCATCCCACATCAATTTCGCCCAAATTAATGACACTTAACAAAATCCATAACCCATAAGCCCACCGGTAAAGCGCATTCCCTTAAATAAAGTTGTTATTTTATAAAGTTATCATCGAGGAATGTTTTATATTCATGCATGGTATATGCACTTTCCAATCTTTGAAATAGCCAAACCTCCTCCGTGGACAGAGTGAAAAACGGATACATTTCTTTAAAATGACATATCTTCAAAAGTTATGAGCCGATTGAAATAATTGTTTTGGTTTATTAAAGCTAACGATTGAAGGTTTCTTTACATACCAAAATATATTTGATCAACTTTTCAAAAATAGGAGAAAAAGAGGGCGCAATGTGGGGCCTCCTTTTTTTGGGACACCCTGTAGAAACACTTCAATTACGCACTTACATTAAAATTCATTCACTCTATGAAATGCTTTTCAGAAAACACTGCCAACTAAGAAAACCAACAAGTATAAATGACTTTGTATGCGTCTTAAGAAGAAACATTCATAAATGGGACCAAGTTTTAAAAAGGGTGAAAAGCCATACAGGAAAGAAATTAGATGTTTTAAACTTTGGCCCATTTAACATTTTGAAACGTGTTTTGGTAGATTATTCAAGAAACCAACCAAATTTTTGTCTCCAAAACAAACAAAAAATCAATTTCCAAATTATATTTAGTGAGAGGTTCTTTCAATTCATTATAAATTTTGTTCATTTAGGAATATCCATTTTTGAATCTGCTGCTAAGTAATGTACATTTGTACATTCTACCAAATATTGAATACCACATATTAAAAACAAACTACACAAATACTTGACTTTGCTTCAATTTCATTCCCATAAACAAGCCTAACATTTTCTCTGGCCGGCCGGCCAGCCAGCCTTACCTTATATTTACTGGGTGCGGCATTGTCATACACTCAGTTCAAGCTATAAATCCAAGATATTATAATCCAAGAGACAAGCACCTAACTCTCATGCACAAATGCGTGATGAAAACTAATAAAATATCTCCACTTTGCCGCATAAGACCAATCTTGATTAGCAAACCGCTGTTATACATGTATTTTCCCTCCTGGGCTCCGTTAAGTATCGCCACCACAACCGTTGTCCCACGCACACCATACGAAACTGAGAAAATGAATTAATTCCAAACCATCTATGGTACACATGAAATTTCTCCGGCACATTAATGGCAATTAATTTTACTGACTGATCGATGACTGAGAAGTTAACAAAAACATTTAATAAACTGACTGTACATGATATTATCTTGCTACAGTACTTTGAGATAGGCTTCATGGATTTCGTGTTCTACCCATTATTGTACCAACTGATGCACTGTAGATCCAAGGCAGGTGTCATTGCTTCATGCTCACTTGGTTGAATCATGCCAATTGTGGCCAGCAGCTTCCTAGCCTCACTCTCTCTTTCTTACCAATGGCTCGCTAGCTGATCATCTGGCCCCCATCTCACCAGGGATTTGACGAGTTCTTCACAATTGAATTTAAAGACATTTTGAATAGGAGAAAGAAAAGGCAATATGAGAGCAAGTGTAAAGCAAGAGGGCTCACACCAGCAAGGAGCAATGGTGATGGAAACTCATGGGCCAATCAATATATGTACATACATGTAGAATTAATTTGCTTGAGTCTTTTAACTTTTAAATGTTTTGGTGGTTAATTTTATTACTAAACTATATAGGGAAAGAACCTTTATTTTTTTTAAATTAAAACATAACATTAAGTTGCATAACATGCCTGTCAGTCGCCCGATTTACAACAAATAATTTTTCCATAATTTCACTAGCTTAAAAATAAATGTGTTGATGAACAGGCCCCAATATATTTCTTTTTCAAAAGAAACGATTAAAGGTCTGTAAACCGATTGACCCCCGCCAACGATTTTTCTTATTGTTGATGAGTTTTTGGTATCATAGATCATATTTGGCCACACGTTTTGAACTCGCCACCCAAAAATGGTGGTTTTGTTACGCTTTTCCAAATCGAGACTCGTTCAAATTGATATATCTCTGCTTAAACAAAAGGTATTGAAGTGTGTTTGGTGTCATGTTGTAGCTAAATGTGTGCCCTAACAGACCTCCAAAGGAGAATTGTTTATCAGCTAAGATAGTGGAGTTAAAGTTGTTTGAGTTCAGAATGACCGAGGTGGGGGATGAGGCGGTGGCGGATGAGGCGGTGGCGGTATGTGCAAAGTCTATGGGAAATAAAGATTTTGTGTGTGCACGTTGAATCAACTGATCATATCTTTGCATCCATATGGGCTAGACATGGTTAAGAGCTCTTTTGAAAGATTATTTATTCTGCTAATTGTTTTTAATCATTTTGAACTCTTTATGATTGGTTTAGTCTATGAAATGCAAACTTTTATGTGCAAAACTACCTGTTTGCATATATTAAACACTGTAGTAATTAAATGCGGATGTCTTCAAAATCTAAAAGTTGCCCTAAATTTTTAATTACTTATCCTATCATAGTCAAAGTTTACATTTTCTGAGAGGAAATTTGATGAGGAATCTAAATATGGACTTGCTTTTTTTGTATGGATTAGGGGTAAAATGTTTCAGTTCAAAATATGTTGAATTGTAAAAAAATTTGAACATATTTTGGGACACCCTGTATTCCGAGATTACCAAACAGCTGTGATTTTTTTCTTCCAAAGTCAGTAGGCTCCCCTAACATCTAACCAAATCAATGTTGTTAACTTTCAGTTTATAACTGCAAGTTAGTAATAAGCAATGCATTAAGTGACTAATTTTTTATTTGGATTTTTTTTATTCCACAAGGCATAAAAATACAATGAAAACAACATACTCGATTTACCCCCTTCCGACGCTACATCGCGCGTCGTTTATCAAAAATAGAAAATTGGGCGCTTTTCCGATGACGTCATTGTGGTTACGCATTTTGTGTTGCGCTGACATTTTTGCCGGGGCAAAAAATGACAACAGCGATCGCGATCTTAATATCAGATGCATACAACCACTTATATATATGGCTCAAAATAAGCTAAGGTGTCATAAAAGTGTAACACACAATTATTTTCCCAGCTCTTTTCTTTTGGTCTCCAACCAGGTTTAAATTATAGTATGCACATATATCGCTCATAATACACTAAAAGAAAGATAAGTTATAGACCATTTACTTCACAAATTTAATTTTCTAGCCCTTATGTGCGTTATATTTGACAGACACAATTTTGATGATTTTCTGCAATCAAATAAAAATTTATAAAGTATTACATAAGGTATTTTGTGGTTATTTAGGTGTAGGACCTACAGCAACTGATTGTGGAAAAAAATGTGTCCAAATATTACAATAAGGAGGATAAATTGTTATAAATAAAATATGTGTGTCTGTCAAGCCCAGGCCTCCAGAAAATTTTCTGCTGTCTGGGAACTTAATGACAAGTGCTGGAAATTTTCTGCGAAATAACTGAAATAGACCTATGTATGCCAGAAGGACATCACGAGCCTTGTGCCAAGTCCTAACGGAGCGGGTCCAGGGCCCGCTTAAGGGCCCTGGAAGCTCTCAGGGTTTAGATGCTCTCTCGTGCAATCTGAGCCTTATTTTGGAACAGTTTTCTATAAAAATTTACATCCTTTTTCACACAAAAACACAACTTAAAATTTCAAAGTATTACTGTCAAAACTCACAAATTTCCAACAATGTTGTCATTTTTTTTGTCGTAAGTCATAGTACATATATATAGTATATGATTGATACCGGGTATAATCACATCTAGGGCTCAACCGACATCTCAACATTATTGGATGTCGGTAAAAAAAATTCAAAAAACAATTTTTATTTATTTTTTAACATTTTTTTAGAAGTATTCTGCAACTTTGAAGAACCACTGGACCTATTCTGAAGGGCTAGGATTATTCACAGATAATTTGAAAAAAAAATGGAAAAAATTAACGAAAAAATTAGTTTGTTATCCTTAATATGCAAGCCATTAACTTGTGTTTACCTCTTCATCTATCACATATTATAAATGCATGGCAAACCAATGCATCTATAATATGTGATAGATGAAGAAATAAACATTAGTTAAGGGGGTACTACACCCCTCGATAAATTTGTGTCTATTTTTGCATTTTTCTCAAAAACTAATCATACACTGGTAACAAAAGTTATGTATATTCTTGGGGCAAGGAATCCAATTACTGCACTGGAATTTCAGTGACCCAAGGCAAGCGGTTCGTGATTTATGATACGAAATAAGGTACCGCTAGGATGTACCTCATTTCCTATCATACATGTATATGGTCATTTTCACGGTAAAGGGTGTAACTTTGGATTTTTAACATTTTAATCCGTAGTGTTCTAATAAAGCCACAGAATTCCATGATTTTTGGCCACATAAGTCATCTAGTTAACAGCTACCTTGGGTAGCATAATCAGCTTTGGGAGTTACTGCGTTCAGTTTTAGCAGGCTTAAATGTACTTAATATTGGCATTTTGAAAAACTATAAAAAACAGTAACATTTTTGTAAAACCCTGTGTTTTCTTCAGTTAGTTCATGGATAATTTTTCTTATCCTGAAAGTACAGTCATATGTTCAGTAAACACTGCCACATTAGATTTAATTGTGAACAGCCCTGTATTTTTGAGAACCGGACTTCGATATTTGTTGTTTCGAGGTTTCATTTTCCGCTAACAATTGTTAACAAACTTTGTGGGTGTAGCTTTGGTTCATAATTCTTGGTTATTTCTTCACTTCTTCTTGATTCATAACAGTTGTTATCTTAACTTGAAATGGGTAACAAAAATTAGTCGATTTGCAAGCTTTTAAAATTTTTATAAAATCTTGACTTCAAAGAGCCGTTTTCCGTTAACTTTTTGAAGCCTCCAAACAAACTGTTCAGCAAGCTTGTGCAAATATAAATAAAAGAGCTCATCCAATCTATTTATCAAAATGTAGCAAAGTAGATCCTCAAGTCACATGTTTTTAAATCGTGGAGAAATATATCACCGCTTTGAAAATGGGACCCAATACAAACTTTCCGTTAACAATTGAAGCCTCCGAAACAAATGAAGCCTCCAAACAACAATAAGATTAATTATCATCTATGCATATCTAAATTGGTGTGTTTCATACTGATATCTGCATTGTAATTATTACTTGATATGTGCAGAATGTCATAAATTTAAAAAAAAATTGACATTATGGTTAATGTTTGAAAAATATACTGATACCCAAAAAAGCCTGTTTCGGAGGCTTCACATGCAAAAAACACCATGCTTAACAAATGGGTGAAAAAAAAATAACATGTGATAAATCTACAATATCTGCCGCATAGAATCATTGATTCAATACACACAAGAAAATAACAGCTTAGATGATCCCAACACTGTTGTTTTCAAAAAAACTACTTCTGCAATGTTTAACAATTGAATACCTGAGTGGAAGAAGGGCCCAACTCCAATTTTTTACAAAAATGAGTTAGACCCAGCATTTTATTGCCAGCAGACTGTTCTTCCTTGTGTGTGAAAGATGAGCCAAAATTCACTCTCTAAATAGTCTTCCACGTATACACTTAATCATGGTTTTCATGGAAGAAAGGCCCAACTCCATGGAGTTGGGCCCTTCTTCCACAACATATATTGGATTAAAGAGGAATTTTGTTCATCCATGAAATCTGCTTTTCACTACAATAAACTTTCTTGCTAACATATTACATGCTTTTACTTGTGCAATTAATGGATAATTACCTAATTTCTGTAGCTATTTATAACACATCTGCTTACAGAACTGGCACTTGCAGTATATTAGTGGAAGAAGGGCCCAACTCCAGCTCAGTATTAAGACCTGTACCGTTGCCATGGAAACATCATATATAATTTCGAATGTATGCAATATTGTATGTTCATGTATTAAAGGTCCCCTGAAGATGAAAACATTCTGTCTATAAAACTTTTCCAAATATTAAGTTTTTTCTTAATATCTCAAAAACAGTTTTGATGGAGTTGGGCCCTTCTTCCACTCAGGTATTCAATTGTTAACATGAAGCCTCCAAACAAAAAAATGACTTGCTGTGATAATTTAATTTTTGTCACAACTGAAATTCAATACTTAGAAGCAAAGCATGAAAATTGGTAATTGTGATATTTTTACCTATTTTTTATGTCAACTTGTAGTAGTTAGCCAAATATTTTACTTTTATGATCACCTGTGTTGTTAACTGAAGCCTCCGAAACACAAATCGCTTGAATTGCCATTTCTAAAAAATAACTCCAATTTCTGTGAAACTTGGCTGGGAGATTCCTTTCATCAAGTAGTATTTGTACATGAAGTTAGACATTCAAATTATTTTAGGAACCCAATTAAAACTTTAAAAAATATGTTTAAGGTTTGGAAATTTCCATTGTAAATGACACTTGATGTTAAAAATTTTCAAAACTGCAATTACAAACATAGCAAAACATGGTATAAAATTTAACTTATATCTGTTGACTTACTTTGGAATGGGATTTCACATGTATTCCAGCTTTCATGTCATAATTTTCTGAGGTTATGTAAAATACATTTTTTCTTAGATTTTAACCAAAATGTTATGGAAATGTCAATTTTTTTATTAGAAATCAAAAGGTTTAAGCCTTGAAACATTATTTTACTGGAATTTAAGTTGCTTCTATGCATGATTTCAGTAAACAGAAACATATTTAGATGGTTTGAAATTTTGACCCTAAAACTCAAAAGTTACACCCTTTACTGTGAAAATGACCATATACGGAACCGCTTGTCTTGAGTCACTAAAATTTCAGTGTAGTAATTGGATTCCTTGCCCCAATAATATACATAACTTTTGTTACCAGTGTGTTATTATTTTTGAGAAAAATGCAAAAATAGTCACAAATTTACCACCCCTTAATGGTTTGCATTCACAGGATAACAAACTGCAATTTTTTCGTAATTTTTTTCTGATTTTTTTTTCTTTTTTTTGAATTAACTGTGAATGATCCTGAAATTTCATAATTTTTTTGCAATTTTTTTCTGTGACCTCTGTGACCTTTCTGGGAACGCCGTTCCCGCGGTTTTTGGAGGCCTGGTCAAGCCATAACATACGCAAGATGTCTGTCAAATGTAACATACAGAATAATAATTTGGCAAAAACAGTAGTTCAAGATGGGAAATTGAATAAAGATCACATGTAGTTTATAAATCACATGTTTTAAAACACTTTTATAAACTCTAAACTATCATCATAATGTGAACATCAAGTGATTTTTAATTTTTTAAACGTATTATGTATGTTACTTTTGACAGACACATACAAATCTTATGCATAAAACTTGCGTGCAAATGTTTGACAGACAACACTTAACAATGGATTGTGTCATCAAAAAGCTTCTCCTCACAAAGTGATAGTGCCACAAAGCTAGGTGGAGCTAAATGCTATGTCATGTAGCATAATTAGCTGTATCACCCTAGTTTAGCAGGAATTACAGCACCGTCTTGCGTATGTTACTATTTGACAGACATTTCAAGAAAAATTTTAAAATTGTTATACACGTATGTTCAAAAAAGATGGCAGCCACTTACAAATTGATTATAATATGGAGAAATGAAGTTATTTACTATAGATTTACCCTTTAGTTTATGCTTCAAGTCTTTGTTTATAAAAAACTGAGGGACTTCAAAATCAATCAAAAGTTTGACAGACAATAATAACATACGCAAGGCAAACTTTTAAATCCTTTTTTTGATCTGTTAACTTATAATTCATAATGCCTCTTTCTGTTTTTTTGATTGGTTTACTGCACCATTTTGGGAAACAGGTCACATGAATTTCTATAAGGATCCATAAAAAAAATTAAAAGCTGTTGAAAAAAGGCGTCTCTTGGCATGTTACAAATAAAAGTGTAAAAATAGGCATTTTTACAGCTATTTCTAATTTTTTTTATTATTTAGAGTGAAAGGATTTTACTTAAATTGTGTATGCTATGTCTTTACTACCTAAACTTGCCACTAAACTAGCAAATATTCCATTTCTATAATTATTATTTTTTTTAAAAGATGTCAAAATATATGGCTATAATATGACACCTTAGCATATTTTGAGCTATATTTTAAGGTCAAGTACATGTACATTTATGTAAAAACAAAATACCAGTTGCAAGTTGATTGTCCACATTTTATTAAAAGTGGAGAGCCTTTTTATTTATTTTCCGGTCACTTCCGGTATAAAACGAAATACCTTTAAAATGCATCTTCTCCCACAAATTACGTAGGACAGTGACACCACTTGCACACATGCACTTATTACCCAGTGTCAATGTGGTGTACACAGATTTGGGGTCAAAGGTCATTAAGGTGTCACTTCCAGTATAAAACGAAATAACTTCAAAAACTTTATCAGCCAAGAAAAATATAGCACAGAGGCAGTACATTCACTCATGAATTGATGTTACTCAGCAGGGTCTTAGCTAGAAATTGAGGGTTGCCCGTCATTTGAATAAAATTGCCTGTCCTAATTTGACCTTTAAAACATTTACCAGACATCTATAGCCAGGGGTGTGATTGGTGCTTTTTGAAAAAAAAACCCAAGGCAATGAAATTGCGAAGCGGAGCGAGTGGAGCTCTCGCCTGTTGCGGCCGGGGGTCCAGGGGTCCAGAGGCAACGCCCGGTGGGGGTCGATGGGGCGAAGCCCCTCGAAGCCAGAGGGGTTTTACACACTTGAGCACCACTGGAGATGCAATTTCATGGGGTAAAATACAAAAATGAGAAACTGTTAAAATACTTCACTTTATAGTATAAAAACATTTATTATCTGTGAATACATACTTCCAGTATCATATCATTGACATACACATGAGAAATTGCATCACCATTTTTGCACAGTACAGTGTGTCTATACATGTAAATCATCCAGTCAGGGTTCTAAGGAATTTTCATTTTAAAATTGGAGATTTTCTCATATCTGGAAACTGAAAATTCCGGAAATGTGACATCTCTGTTAAGCATTTAGCTCTTGGTCCAGGGCCAAAAAAAAAAAAAAGCAAGCCTTGAAATAAGCAGGCGCGGGGAGCAAATTTGCTCTCGTAAAGCCACCAATTGCTCCTGGTCCTTGTAAAATTCACATGAACTGGTCAGGAGCAATTGTCTAAAATAAATTGCTCCTGGTTACAGTTTTGTACTTGATGCAGTCATTCTGGTATGCTGTATTGTATCAGCAGAAAAGAATTTAATATTTGAAAATTGCTCCTGTTTCTTCAGAAATTGCTCCTGGTTCTTGTAAAATCCCAGTGAACCAGGAGCAATGTTCGAAACAAATTGCTCCTGGTTCCAGTCTGCTTATTTCAAGGCTTGGTTCAAAGAGATCAAATATGTGCTGATATGGCCTTGTTCTACAAATTGGGTCTACTAAAAAGGTCAATTAGCTTCTCATTAAGTCATTAGGTCATTAAGGGGTCACAACACGGCTGTGTTCGTGATTTTAGACCACAGCTAAGTCTATTTGTATTGTGTATGATGCTTCCTTACATGTACATGGGTAACCATGGTAGCAAACAGGGCCAGGTCTATATGATTCAATGGACATTGAAATTTGTCACCACGTTACCATAGTAACGAAACATCCTAGCTATGGCAAACTATTAACTGTTTTTTAATTGTTTACAGAAGACAAAAAATTTGAGACTATTTTCATACAAATCGTAGTATTTTTCAGGTTTTGACCCCTGTGGAGGTCAAATGGTGACCTTTGACCTTTCTGCTTATAACTCCAGAAGGGAAAGTCTCAGATAAGTAAAAATATACTTTTTCTGGATCGCCATGACAAGAGGAGTCATTTGGGGAACTTTTCAACAGCATTTGAGCAATTTGAATTTTGACCTCTGTGTGAACTTTGACCTGCCATATCTCAAAATGCTCAATGCTGACAGAGTTCCAGTATACTTATTTTTGAAGTTGGTGGTCTTGAGAAGCAATATCCATCAAAAACAAAACTATGGACACCAAAACAATGTCATACATGTACCCATTGGCAGTCGGACTATCAGTGTATATGCCGTGTATTTTTATGTACGCATTGCATGCCAAGACAGTCTAAAACAATACTCAGCGAATTTTTTTCTGCAATTTTCGGGTACCCGGTTACCGCCCGAAAAATGCGCCAGGTACCTTTACCCTGGCGAATTTGGACAAATATTACTAAAGTTACAGCAATTTTTCAACACTGTTTCGAGTCAGTTTTGCAGCTTGGAACTCGGGATTGTAAAATTTAAGTAAATTAAACTGCCGATTTTTGATTTCTTTGTATCATTTTTTTTCAGCAATCGGGTATGTTTTTAGTGTAAAGTTGAGTCGTATTTTACTTTTGGTGCCGAATTCAGCTACAATCACTGTCAGGGAGTAATTAAGCACGATCGATATGCATGGATCAAATGGTTGTTGTCAATGGTAAAACGTAAATTGCATGCGGCCGTGCGCCATTCTAGGCCTGTTATCGACTGTCGTATGTGTCATACATGTACATGTATTATCATCGATACAGGGTTCACAGTTTACTCTCAAATAACCGGGTCCACTTTTTTATGCTGGACCCATTCAGATCCCATTTAGTTGAAATTTGTGGGTCCCAAATTGATTTTTGTGGGTCCAAATTGTACTTATACGTACATATGTACGAAACTTCAGAAACACCAGGAAATGTATTTTCAGTACTGGCGCAAACGATAAATATCAAAGTATGCCGAATTCGGCACCCAAAACTTACCAAAGTCGAGTCAAATTAGTGGGTAAAGGACGACTTGCCGCGATCGGCCGACTTTCTCACAAACAACTACAATTACTACCTAATAACATGCACTACTTTAATCATCTAATTATTTGGTTATTTGGTTATATTTGCTCGGTTGAAATATACAACTACCGCAAAAACATGTTTTCGCGATGTCACCAGGAATTGACCGTGTTTTGTTGACATTTTATTGTAACATATATATACATGTAATATTTGCACGATCCGGAAAAAAATCGCAAGTCAACCTCTTCCACAGTTCCCCTTGTATCGCTGATCAAATATCTGTGCATATATGTAACATATCATGTTACAGCGATTTTTGTAATTGTACATGTACCGTATGTAATTTATTTAAAATGAAAAGTACGCCAATTGAGCTGGGTTATCACACAATGGCGATCTATGATGATATTTTCTATTTCTTGGATGGGATTTTTCCGGGTCCAAGCACAACCTGCTGGACCCATTCAGGTTACATAATCTTAAGTACTTTTTCCGGGTCCAGTGAGTTCGAAAACGCGATAAACTGTGAACCCTGCATCGATCGATATGACCCTTAATCCGACATGTCAAAATAAATTGTCCTTTTCCGACACTTAACGACACATATCAAAAAGAAAAAAATTAAATTTCCATGCTATTTTGTCCGAATAATCATGTTTTCATCGGAAAGTCGAAAATTACCTCCAGAAATTAACCTGAACCCGGAAGTAGAACAAACCAGGAAGTATGTTTACACCGGAAGTCGGCATACGTAACTCATATCGGCGTGATTTTAAGCTTATCTATCGACTTTTTTCAGCATTTTTAAATCTCATTACTACAAGTTTCGACACATGTCGATTGTCGTATTTTTTTCCCCAACAAAGTGTTGAATTAGTCTTACAAATCATGTGTCGACAACACTACATCCTACATGTAGGCCTATGCCATTCTGCATGTGGGCGAAGCTCATGATTAGCTAGCCTGCTATGCAAATTTCAATGTGTGCATCACCTAGGTTTCATTATCATTGAGGTATAGGACTTTTTATTTTTTCGGAGGAGAGCAGGTAGGGCAACTACTTGATTATATTTCTACATGTTCATACTACATACTCTGAAAATTTTAGAAAATTCAAGACGAGTCCGCTTTTTTTAAATCACATTTTTGTTCCTAAATGGGGTTATAAGCGCCTCTCAACGGGCACTCTCTCCATAGGGCTACATGTAAAGACCAGTTATAGACAAATGGCCCTAAAATAAAACAGACTCGCATGCAATTTCCTCAAATTTTGCATATGATGTAGATTTAACATCTGGAATGTGATGCAAGTGATGTCGTTGCTGCTCTTCTAAATTCATTTTTAAAATGTCCGCCCCAGACCAAGGTGGCATATTCAGACTGCCGATCAAAATTCAGTACAGTGTCCAGGCATGTGATTAGGGAATTCCCAGAATGGAGAAATCTTGCGAAGCGATAAACGAGCGTAGCGAGTGAAGCTCTCGCCCCTCATGGCCGGGGTCCAGACGAAGCCCGGGCAAGGGGTCGATGGGCAGAGCCCGAAGCCAGAGGGCTTCTACACTGTAAAAACCCTATTGAGGCCCTCTCAGGAGAGCAATTTTACAGGAAAAATAGACACATAAATGAAGACAAAATGTTTAATTTGAATGAAAAAATACCACTTTTTAGTACAATGTCATTGTGAGTGAAAATCAAATACGGTACTTAACCTCACTTATTAGTACTTATTACAGAGGGTTTCTACAAATTACACTTTAGGAGACCTATTTCAGTCGTTACTTGTGCCGACTGCCGAGTACTTTTCTCGATGTTTTGTAGATTTGGTAATATGGTCCGTTAAAGCAATTTTTCCCTTGGATCCATACGATATCATATCATGTCCCCAAACAGTGAGCAATAAGCTTTACCGCCGACAGCAATTTTTTTGATACCATTTTCCTCCACCGTACAGCTCAATTCGCGACCATCTTTAACATGTATTACTTTCACTTCGTGATCCAGCCAGCTCCAGCGGAACTTGTTTTTCAGATTTTTATCAACTACGCCGACGTTCGCTTCATTTTTCTGAAGCGTTTTCATCTTGATTTTGGTTCGATACCGATAAACAAATCCTGTCGATCACGCAATATCAGTTGTCAAAATTAAAGATGGCCGACATATGTTGATAGAATGCAAGCTTATCAGTGATTGGTTTATATCGGCAAGTGACGTCAAAATGGACCAATCATAGAAATCGTTAGTAAAATTACAATATAGCGTTTTTTTCGGTGTTGCCATACGAGCTATAAAACCATCTTTGGGCGACTTTTAAAATATAGTAATTCATGAATAATCGGCAGTTTTTGGGCCAATTTTTGCATGTTTTTTTCAGCAGGTATTTGCCTTACGACTTGGCAACAACGGCGCACATGGCTGAAACAAGAAGTTCGTTAAAAAAGAGAGAGATGCTCTTTGCCAATGTTCAGGAGCTTAGAGGGGGGCCCTACCCCCCAATGTCTCAACGGATTTACATTGATCTCAGGGGGGTCGGATTTTGGTCTCAAATCAAATCCGCGGAAAAATCACATGCCTGAGTGTCAAATGTCAATGAAGCAGTTTTGTTAGTGGTCCGCTAAAAGTATACGCCTACCATTTCGGGGGCTGTATTTGGTGTACATGTCACACTTTGAACAATCGCTGGGGAATTATAACGACGCTGCTGTAGAGTTAGACAGCCATTCCCGGAAGAACGGCTGTATACAAGTAGACATATTTTTATGTACCAGAGCCCCTCAAAACCATATGCCTACAGATTCTAACAGCAAAGCAAGCTTTGGTTAGAGAATATTTCGAACAACGTTTAGTCAATTTCTCAATCAAACATAACATAACATAACATAACAACGGCGCTTGATATAGCGCAATACCAAATATATGAACATTGCGCTTTACAAATATACAAAAATAACGACAGCAAAATACATTAGAAAATATATGTTTTAAGACCCTTTTTAAATGATTCAACTGTGAGAGCAGTGCGAAGTGTAGCCGGTAACTGGTTCCAGAGGGTTGGACCAGACACACTAAATGAACCATCACCAATTTTTCTCTTACTCCTGGGGATGACAAGGCGAGTAATATCAACCCGAGCGAAGGCCCTTCCTAGGTGGAATGTAGGTAGCGATGTAGTCAGTGAGATATATTGGTGATAGTCCATTTAGCACTTTGAATACAGTACGTGAAGAATAATTTTAAATCGAATTCGCTTATCAACCGGTAACCAGTGAAGCGAAGTTTAACAAAGGAGATGTAGGATGACGGCGCGGAACTTGGTAAACTATGCGAGCCGCCAGATTTTGTAGGCGCTGTAGACGAGTAAGATCTTTTACGTTGCATCCAAACAGGAGTGCATTACCATAGTCAAGTTTAGATAGAATAAGTGCCCGCATAGCATTTGAGGAAGCATCATGATCTATGAATCTGCGTATCTTAGCCAAGTTCCACAGTAAGAAATTAATTGATTTGCACATGGATGTGATTTGATAAGACATATATAGTCATAGCAGCGTCAAAAATGATACCCAGATTTTTAATTACAGGAAAATTAAGTACCCCCCGGTATGGTATTTCTTTGCCAAACTGGAACATGCGCGTTGCGGCCATGTAGCTGTAGCGTACTAAGCGTGTAACGCAATGACCAATGACATGTAAGACGTGTGTATGCTTTCTTCTGTACCGCGCTATGTTCGTGTACGTGTTTATCGCCGAGCCACCACTATAGCCAAAATATTAAATTCTCGATCATGAGAGCCAACTTGGGTACGCAGAGTTATTTGCGCTGCGTACTACGCAAAAACCGCAAACACAGCTTTTGAGAATTGACCAATCACACGGTCGTTGCTAGGCAAGGTCAAGGACAAGGTTCAGTCATGCAGGTCGCGCGATCGTGTTATTATATGAAAAGTACGCCGACGCAGAAGGTACATCCTCTCATGATCGAGAATTTGTTATTTTGGCTATAGCATTTATTATCATGATTATAGTTATAGGCCAAGAAATACTTAATTTTACTGTAAATAAACATGTATTCTGTCGGTCGGACATCCGGGCTATCTCTAGTCTCGGGCCCAAACTGCATGTGGCTCACGGTTTGTTGTGAACAACAGAAACCGGCTGTGAAGGAGGCTACATAGCGATGTTGCTGGAGTGACATTCAATTTCGAAAAAAACGACACTCGACCATGAAATTTAATTTTAAGTTTGTCAGTATATAAACGGTAAATCAAGTAAGTTTCTTTCACTCTGAAGACTTAGAAACGGTTGTTTGATTCCACTGACTATTTATGATCGAAATTTACATTACACCAATGACAGAAATCATCAACAAAAATCGAATCAGGGACTTGTTTTCACTCGAACATCATCAACCGGAAGTGACGTGACACGGACCGACAGAATACCGGTAGTTCATGTACTATGTAGTTCAAAGAATGGTCTGTTAATTATTTGTGCATGAGAGGGGCACACACTGCCACTGTGACTCTAGTACTCTTTCAGTCATTAAATGTCAGTCACTTTCTTTGCACATAGAAAATTAGGCATTTAGTATGGATTGGTTTTAGTACATGTACTGGCAATGACAAACATACATGTAGTCTAAACCCGGGGTCTAAACAGTCTTCTTCATTTAAAATGTCGACTCAATCATTGACTGTCATTCGATTCAATTTGAATTTGTTGCAGTTCGTCGACATCGCGACAGTCTACACTCTACAGTTCATTTTAACTCGGTTATCCTTTTCATGATTATATTCTAACGTACCAAGGGATAAGGCTGTACATATATTGATTTGAAAGGAAAGAACTAAGAGAGTTTCGCCGAAAATGTGAATTGTACAGTGTTCTTGCACTGCTTGTAACCACTGAAAACCAACACCACAGGGCCAGGGCGAATGGAGTGACACGCATTCTGGTATAATAAAACCAACTAAACTTACCTGGTCCAAACATACAAACTTTATGAACTTTGCGTTTTCACAGAACGACTTCAAAATATAACCATCCTATAGCAGAGTTTGATCCTTATTTTATCCAGTTAGTATTCCATTCACGCCGTTCTATATTTCCATAAGTGTAAATTAGCGTAATTTTGATTCCTATAATGGTCACCATTTACGAATATTAAACTCGAAGAGCTGTGTAGAGCACAAATCACGCAGCAAAGTAGGCGGCGCCCTCCGCGTCAAGTAAATTAGTGCCAATGTCAACAAAGATGTCTTCACCAAAATGAGGATTTTTCTTCATTTTTCATACTCAAAAAAATATACGATTTATATACTTTCTATTATGAATTGCAAATATTTCGATACGCAAAAAATGGGGGCCCAATTATGTGTGATGTAAGAATTTAGTCAGTGATGCGGTTCCATAAAATGGCTGCTAAAGGGCCAAAGGTCAGCAATTTATTTTTCTTCCTCAATCAAAATTCATCTCTAGAGCATTTATCATGATTTATCGTCACAAAAAGTAGTAGGCCCCTAGCCCTATGCTTATTTTAACAAAATTAAGACATTTCTCAATTGTATAAAAACTAAGTTGTGTTTATCGAAGTTGCACTCTCAGGAAGCCCATAGGCCCTAAAAATATGTATGCAGAATGAATACCCGAATGAATAATTTCTCATAAATGATGCATGACTCATAGGCCTATCATGGAAGTTTTTTAAGGGCCCTACTATTTTTGCTCTTTTTGTTTTGAATATATTTTTAGACATTATAATCTTATCTTTAGGTATCGAATTTTGTGGGGTTTTTAGTGTTTTTTTAGTGATTAAAACAACAGAAAGAGATCAGAGTTTGTTCTCTGATCTAGGCCTATAGGGCCTATATAGTAGGATAGCCCTAAGTCAAATATTCTGACCCCGGGGGGGGGGGGCACTTACATTACGTGATGGACACCATGCTCATGTAGGCCTATGGACTCTTGAAACGCACCCTAAACGAGTATTACTCAGCGCGTGCAAAACATACCCTAAACAAGTATTTTGCCATTTTTTTAACACTAAGAAAGTAAAAATTCATGTTCAGGTTCTTGTTAAATATTAGCCTAGTAGTTTGATGTTTCTTTTAAGATGTTTTACCCTATGATAGAAGCCAAACATAGCCTATTTCGCCCTTTTTTTATTTTGCCATTAAACTTTGGTAGGCTACCCTAAGCAAGTATTTTGCTTGAAAAGTATACCCTTTTTCCTGATTTTTGGCGTTTTGACACCCTAAACAGGTACAGCGCTGTACTTGCCCAGTGCTGAAAAACAACCCTTTTACTTGTTTTTATACATGAGCATGGTGTCCACCTTGAAATACAAGTGCCCCCCCCCAGGATTCTGACAGGCCTCATTCTTTTAATTAGGGTAAATTGGGGTAAATGGAACGCTTAAGCAATAAATCACTTTCTGTGGTCAGGAGGGTATCCATAGGCCTATATGATTTTTGTTTGTTTCAATACGTAGATAATATGTTTTTACAACTTGTTTTAACAGATAAACTCCCATTTTATGACTTTGTTTCTTGTATCGGTCCAAATAGGCCATGTATTGTCATGGTGTTCCAGTTACCCCAACAAATTGGGGTAATCGTGGGATGGGTAATTGGAACAAGGGGCATTACTTGCAAGGAGCCTACATTCATAGCTATATTTACATTGAAAAGACATCAGAATATTTTATTTAACATAGGCCTATATTTTGTGACTAAACAAAAGATTAACAAAATAATTTTGTTTCCATATTTTTTTATAAACATGGTAAAATACCACGTAAAAATACACTTTCTCTTGTTTTCAGATTTTTAAAAAATCAATAGGAGGCCTAATCTACCATGAATTAGTTATTTGTATTTTGTAGTAGGGCCCTAGGCCTATATAATTTCATAATAATTAAACCAATTAGTAAAAAAAATATTAACATGTTATATATATTTGAAGTCAGTCAACCGTGTTCCATTTACCTCAAGTGGATCTGTTGTGGGGTAAATGGAACACCAAACTAATTAATTAGCTAATTAGCATATTAATTTGCATAATTTCATCATTAAAATCTGCTATTTTATTGTTTAAAACATTTATGTTATATAACAAACATATTGCCAATATTGTAAGACAACTCTCAGCACAACATTCAAATATTTAGGAATCAATACCCTTAAATTAGTCATGTTCACTGAACCGTACACCACTTCATGGTCAGTGACAACATTTGAGATTTTCTTCCACTCAAATACCTAATAAACCCACGCTTGGGGTATGAAAGGAAAGCAGAACGTATGGCGTTGGGGTAAATGGAACACTAATGATGTTGCCCAATTTTTTTCTTGATTGAGGGAATTGTATTCTCAGCGTTCCATTTACCCCACCGTTCCATTTACCCCAATTTACCCATAGGGAGTGTTCATTAATAGGCCTACTTTGGTAGAGGGGGCTGGTCTTCCTCAAATATTTCGCTCGAAAACTTTTTTGACCCCCCTTGATGGACCGCTAAACTTTTAACAGACAAAACTTTTTTGATCCCCCCCTCCCCCATGTGGTGGTGGTGCAATAAGTGTACCGGTAGGCTACCCCCGGGGTGGTGAATTCTCAAAATGGCCGTGCCAAAAAGGCGTGCCAAAAATCTTTTTGGCGTGCCCCCACCCCCCTTACACATGCAACATTTTGAGGAAGCCGAATTTAAAACCTTAAATTGTCTCATCATATAGGCCCTAGGCCTAATGCGAGCGTAGCGAGCAGGAAATTTTGCATATTTGAACATGTTCCTAACGTTTTCCTGCGCCTTTTTAGGGCGTAATATAGAAACGGTGCCCAAAATATCTGTGCCAAAAATTGCTTGCCCCCCCCTTTCGACCTGCCAAAAATCGCTTGACCCCCCCCTTTCGACCTGCCAAAAAATGCTTGCCCCCCCCCCTTTTGGCCTGCCAAAAATATTCCCCCCTATAATTCACCACCCCGGGGTAGGCCTACACATAATTATTGCACCACCCCTTTCCAGTGGAGTGATGTGTCATCTGGGTCACATGTGAGGGAGGAAAATGTTTGAAACATTCCTGGTGGGACAATTGCGCATGAAATACCGGTACGGCACTTTAAGGACATTTTCATTTGATATTTAATTTAGATTTGTCCCAAATCACTGGGTGTTTATCTGCCGATTTTACATACCGTAAGGGACCGTTCACAAACACTTGTAAGGGGGGTCTGATGCAAAAAATATCATCGCGAAAATTTTTCGGCCCCCCCCTTTACAGACCTCAAAAATGTTCAGGCCCCCCCTTTTTTTTTTTTTTTTGACATGAAAATTATGGGTCAACCCTATAGAAAAGCATATAAACTCAATTTTTCCAGGAAAATTTGTGGTCATTTTTTTTATCTCATCCCCCTTCCCTTAGGAGGGTCAAAAATTTTCAGGGCCCCCTTTTTGCATCAGGCCCCCCTTACAAGTGTTTGTGAACGGTCCCTAAGTGAAATAGAGGATTTGGAGGTTCATAGGCACAGCAGCATAATTTGGATCCGTGGCTATTATGATAGTAGGCCTACAAATGCTGTGAACCGCGTAAAAATTTGGCCATATTGAATGGTCAAATATCAAATTCAATTTATTTGCAATATTTTCTTGATTTAGTTGTATTTTGATCAGATTGATACAATAATCATGTTTGTAGCCTACGGTAGGCCTACTTTGTAGAGATATAATATTCTATGATAAAAGAGCCAGTATTTCATAGACCTGGCCAACCCAGATCATCTTTAATGTTATAATTAATAGACATGATTGTGTAGGCCTACACTAAGTGCCATCATTTTTTCGAACAAAAGCACTGAAAACCCAAACTTGCCCATGTTAAAAGTGATATAGAGGGTCTCAATTTTGGGTTTTAAAGCGGAAAACTTTTTTGGCCCCCTTTCCTACCACCTAAAACATTTTTGGTCCCCCCCCCTCTTTTACCCCCCTCTTTTACCAGCCCCAAGACTACTCTGTAGTCCACTTGCCCATCGTGCATAGGCCTACTCTGGATATTGTATTTAAGCTTGAAACTCTGATTTAATTAATATGTGCACAATTGATAGATTATCACAACTGATCTTTTCAGTCACCGTACTCCCTCTGTTTGTAGCTTAACTCGGGACTTTCACGATTAATACTGGTAGATTCTAAAATCAGAATTGTTCAGTATTGAAGTGCCAATATAATTATGACATTATGATATGTTGTATTCAATAATATATAGCCTACGTACACTTTACTTTTACTGTCACTAATATAATTATATAAGCTTTTTCATAACAATTTAGTAATAAATATCAGTATAATTTCGAGTTCAACTGAATGCTTTCATCATGATTAATAACATGCTTTTATTTATCAAAAATCGACTATGGCATAGTCTAACCAGCCCCCCACCAAAGTATTTCTGAACACTCCCTAACTTGAGTGTTCATATGGGCCTACTTCAGTTGGCATGTTTGGTACAGAAATTTGGTGGGGCAATTATGGAGAGGGGTTAAAAAAGTTTTAGGCCTAGGTCTCCACCCGGGGTCTCCAAAAAGGAGGTGGGGTCAGAACAGTGGCGTAGCTGCCGGGGGGGCAAGGGGGACAATCAAATTGCCTATTTGCCCCCCCCCCCCCTATATATGGTGCAAGGAAAAAGAGGAAAAGGAGAGAGAGAGAGAGGGAAAAAGAGAGGGGAGACAGAGAGAGGAGGGGAAGAGCGATGGGGAATCCATGCGATATGCAATAGGCCTACCATACGATTAGGCCTATCATCAATAAGCCTGGCAAAAATTGTCTATTTGCCCCCCCCCCCCCCAGTGCAGGGGGGAAAAGAGAAAGGAGAGAGAGAGAGAGAGAGAGAGAGAGAGAGAGAGAGGAGAGGAAAAGAGGGGGATGAGGGGGGGGGGAGAAGGAAAGAGAAAGAGGGAATCCTGATATGATATGTAGGCCTAGGCCTAGTTCCATACGATTATTATCAAAGATATACTCGACATACATGACATACTTGACTTCGTGAAGACAAAGAAATAGAAAGCTTTTGTAATGCTAATTGCACAAAATCACCTATAGGCAAAACGATAAAAGGGCCAACCCAAAAAGAAAAGTCGAAAAAGGTGGTCAAGAAGGCTGTGTACGACGTGTTATTGCATGCCCCAACCAAAATTGTCAGTATCGACGCAAAATTGGCCGATTTAGTCATTTACGGTACCATCATGAGCTATTTCAAACTTACATTTTGTCCACTCTGAAGTACAAAGTGACAACGCGCGCGTATTCAGCGCGTTAACAGTGCGTATAGTGCAGCGTCTCTGCTGCAGGTATGCGTGCCTTCACAGTCGGCACAATGTGTGCGTTCGCGTCTGTACTTTGTACTTCAGAGAGCGCACCACCAATGATTGCGCCATTGGATAACACAGGAAAATACGCACGTTTGGATGGCGTTTTGTCACTGCAAAAACGTAATATAGATAAAAAGTTTGGTACCAAATTAAAGCTTATCACGTGTAGAATATTATTCTTTTAACAGAATATATTGGTGACCATCTACTTTTTTTGCTATTTGGCCGCAAAGAAAAAAGGTGCAAATTTAACCCTAAAAAATCACTCAATTTTTTGAAACCGGACGTTGTTCAAATTCGCGCCAAAACTTCACCTCTGAAATAAAATATTGGGATTGTTTCTCATATTCTTTCATGCAGACACTTGTCGGAAGCAAATGAGCTGAAAACGAGCGAATTTTGATAATATCTATAGAAAATAAAGCCGCAACAAGCTGAAATAAGCGGTGGACTATTTTAACCGAATTTCACTGGTACATAAATCGTGGAGTGATTTGGTGGTACGCCCTCTTATAAACGTCAATAGTTATCAAAATCCAATTTTTTACATTTTGAAGTAAACTATATAGAGACAGTTTCTAGTCATTTCTCAAGATTTCATCTCTCTGCGACATTCCGTTCGGAAGAAATGATGCTCTAAAAATCAGCTCCGAATCACCAAAAGACCCAAATTTCAACGTGTTTATCAACATGCAGAAGTTTGCAGAGGTTGGACATAAAATTGAATTGTTTTATGCAAAAAGATAGTCTTTAATTTTAATTTTTTTAATTGTGAAAAGTACTTTATGTGTGTACACATATTTTGAATACCTTAAACATAGGCCTATTTACATAATTGAGTCAAATTACCCCCCCCCCCTCTCGTTCTCTATCTTCAAACTATAGGCCTACTTATTTTGGCATTTTAAGCAAAAATACAAGTTTTATATATACGTTATTCTGATTTGGTATAAATCTATAGCAAAAGCGCTCATATAAGTAGATTTTTGATGCTTTTCTTAACGTCAGAGACTTGTATTTTTGGATAAATAAAAAAATTATTGCTAAAACTAATCACAAACATTATGTCAAGCATTTGCGAATGAAATAAAATGATTTATTAAGATTTCCGCCCTTATTCTATGTTTTTTGGTAAAAATGCGCGTACATAGCAACACACTTTAAAAGCCGCTTATAAACGTCAATAGTTATCAAAATCCAATTTTTTACATTTTGAAGTAAACTAGAGACAGTTTCTAGTCATTTCTTTAATGTCTTTAATTTTAATTTTTTTATTTGTGAAAAGTACTTTATGTGTGTACACTTATTTTGAATACCTTAAACATAGGCCTATTTACATAATTGAGTCAAATTACCCCCCCCCTCTCGTTTTCTATCTTCAAACTATAGGCCTACTTATTTTGGCATTTTAAGCAAAAATACAAGTTGTATACGTTATTCTGATTTGGTATAAATCTATAGCAAAAGCGCTCATATAAGTAGATTTTTGATGCTTTTCTTAACGTCAGAGACTTGGATTTTTGGATAAATAAAAAAAAATTATTGCTAAAACTAATCACAAACGTTATTTCAAGCATTTGCGAATGAAATAAAATGATTTATTAAGATTTCCGCCCTTATTCTATGTTTTTTTGGTCTACATAACATAAAATTGCTTTGCACGTACATTTAGAAAAATAGTTCCTGAAGTCTCTGCCTTAAGACTCTGGCAGTGTGAGGTGAAGCCCCGTGATCTTAAACGAACTTAACACCTGGGATGGATCCATTCTGTAACTGCCCATATCAAATTTTGAAATATTGTAATTATAGCATGTTTGCATGCTCTTGGAACATGTGGAAACTGTCTTCTAAATCTTCTCTGCACTTCTCCATAGTTTCGTGTCAACCAGCAATTCTTCACTACGAAAGCACGCTGAAGTGTGGAATACTGGCTGTCTATACAGTCTATAACTATTCTGCCAAACCATCTACTTAGTAATCTCAATGCATCTTATATTTCAATTTAAATTACCGCCCTAGAAAGTGTTAATACACAAACGTCTTTCACCACACCTAAATTATTAAAATCAATAAGATACAGCTTTGACATTACTCTCAACCAATAAATATTGATTAAAGCATTTATATACCATATGAATGAAGAAATTAGCAAGGAAAAATAAAACATTTTCAAGATTTTTAACATCACTCTCACAAGGTATTTATAGTAAAATTGAGCTACTGGTCCAGCGTTACGATGAAAAGTGTAAACACTTCTGAACGGAATGTGCTATCTTTATGATCTAAAATTCATAGAGAAGATAACACTACTATAATTTTAAATATTTAAACAATTAACCCTAAACTGGTACAAAAAAAAGTAAAAAATCCTGCAAAAATGAGAAGTCGTCGGTTCCAATCATTTTGATACACCCTGTAGGCCTACAGTATTATTATTATTATATCATAACAGAATAAGATTTGGTTTTTGTCGAAATTCACTATTAAAGAAGGTCATTCGGTTTCACAATTCCCAACGAGAAACACACATTATTTGTTACCAATATTAACATGTCACATTTGAGGTGTATTGTTCATTGGTCATGTATGTCGTATAGGAAAGAAAATGTATCATGTTTGGAATCAAAATAATTGCATGAATTTACTCTTTCTAAATATATTTTTGATTTCCCCTCGGGCTATCTTACTGATAGATATAGGCCTAACGGTTCAAAATGATATCGAAACTTTTGGGACACCCTGTATATCTCGGATGTCCCCGTCAGTCTTGGATGCATGAAGCACATGCATAGGGATCACGGTATCTCAGCCTCCTCGTGTGAGTGCTCACTGATATTGGAATCAAAGACAGATACGTTGATGTTCCATGGACGACAACTACCGGTACATTCTTGCTGCTATCTGCGTATTCATGAAGTACATCATTCTTTCCCCCAAGTTAGTTTAGACTTCGTTTAATTGTGAGACAGCAGGGTTTTCAGCGGTTCCATAGAAAAATTATTTAATTCGTGTACATCGTGGAACATTCAACGACGCTTGTTACTTCTCTGGTAGTTTAATGAATAAGGCGTCCGTCTAGAGATCGGAAGGTCGTGGATTCGATTCCCATGCCGGCACATTCCCTTGCTTGTTTGGGTTGTGTGCCGGTCAGGATTTGTACTTAAATTTGTTTACATACTGCAGTTACTGTCCGTTTTCCTATACACAATACACAGTGCTCTTTCCATTGACGCGTGACCTCTACAAATAGTGTATGTTAGAAGTATATGATATTTCCTAGTTAACGTCACTGTGTGAAAAATAACCGGCCAATATTTAAAGTATTCTCTGAAATTCTAGAAAATATTGTTTTGTAACATGTCCTAAATTTTTAGCTAATTTAGGTGTTTGGAAATATTCGCACTTTGTGTTTTAGTGTATGTTATAGGTAATAGGACATTGCCTAGTTAACGTCACTGTGTGAAAAATAACCGGCCAATACTTAAAGTATTCTCTGAAATTCTAGAAAATATAGTTTGCGTATGCTTTATAATCGGTTACCCAACTGAAACTATAATACCAGCTCATTGCGATACCGCACAGGTAAAACAGACACATGTGTTGTGTGCATTTAACCAGAGAAGATCTGATTTAATCAGTTGAGCTGTTTTCAATGAGTGTTATCTTGGTTTAATAGCTTTTAATGGGGTACGGTTTAAGTCCTGCAAAAGTCGTGGTGAATTCGACTGTAGACATGACTGCATCATGATTTGTAACACTTTGGCTGGCAAACTATTCATTCTTTCTTATTTAATATTAAGTTTCTCTTGTAGCGAGCAATCGTTCCCCGTTGTGTTTATTTGTTCTTGTGCAGGATGCGCATCCCCAATACCTACTTTACTTATATTATACTGGGGGAAACGATTAAAAGCATCAGTAATGATCTCCTTCACTTGTGTATTTGCGTGTATTGTATACGTCGACTTCTTTCATTAGACCCAGCTTTAACCACCGTTTATCAGTGGGAGCTGGTAGCCCAATGGATAATAAGGCGTCCGTCTAGAGATCGGAAGGTCATGGGTTCGATTCCCATGCCGGCACATTCCCTTGCTTTTTTCAAGTTGGGTTGTGTGTCTGTCGGGATTTGTACTTATTTGTTGTCATGTTTAATTGTAACACTTTGGTTGGTAAACTGTTCATTCTTTCTTATCTTAATACTAATTATAGAGAGTTTGTCCGTCTGTCCGCGCGCTATCGCGTGCTCGCGGAGCTACCGCGTGCCCGCAGAGCGCGTACGCGGAGTATCAACGGGCGTGTGCGCGGAGTACCGACGGACGCAGTGCGGGTATCGGAAAGCATTACAGTGTGCATGTGACTAATTTACAGGTAAGGTGCATAGGCCTATAGCCCATTATATTGATCACTGAGAGACGCAGGCCTATATCATAGTAGTTTAAAAGGTCAGGGCTGGTATATGGGTAACGGGTGTTTGGTAATTAGAGATAGGCCTATAATGAGAACCACCCAACCCGAGAACCGCGAAATCTAGTTTAATAATAGTTTCCTCTCGTAGCGAGCAATCGTTCCCGTGTTTATTTGTTCTTGTGCAGGATGCGCATCCCCATTACCTACTTTACTTATATTATACTGGGGAAACGATTAGGCCTAAGCATCAGTAATGATCTCCTTCACTTGTGTACTTGCGTGATATTTGTTTGTGTTGTATACGTCGACTGCTTTGGATAAGGCGTCCGTCTAGAGACCGGAAGGTCGTGGGTTCGATTTCCATGCCGGCACATTCCCTTGCTTTTTTCCAAGTTGGGTTGTGTGCCGGTCGGGATTTGTACTTGTTGTCTTGTTTAATTGTAACACTTTGGGTTGGTAAACTGTTCATTCTTTCTTATTTAATATATTTAGTTTTCTCTCTCGCACCAAGATAAAGCTCCCACTCCCCCTGTCTACTCGCTCGAATCAAAATGAAGTAAGTTCCCTATACCTGCTTCATATAATTCAGCAGAAATTGTGCAGTCTCTCCAAGGTCTTGGTCAGGTGTAGCTTGGAATAGTTCTTCAAAAATACCCGCTTTGTCATCTTGTCTAGTATGAACCTTCTTGCAGAGTTCGTAACAGTCAGGGTCATGGTTTCCAAGTTCTCTTGCCGTGAAGATGCTTCAAAGAGGAGGTCGTAGCAGACCATGATATTGATCATATGGTACTCTCTACGCCACGTTTATACCACTTTCCAGTGAATATTTAGCGAATTGTCGATGACAAATAAAGACCAGCTTTCAATGCTGATAGTTTCAAGACCGATGTCTTCAATTTGCGATAGGTTGCGAAGCAAAACATACGTGAAGCTCACCAACTTTCAATATCCAGTTGGTATTCCCTGTCGAAGATTGCAGTTTCATTGCTCTTTCATACAATTCAAGAACGAGTGTTATGACAGTTTTATAAGGACCTACAACAAAGCTGATATTCCTTGAGCAAGACACAACACTGTACAGCCTGGCTCAAAAAATTGCAGGGCCTGAAAAATTGTGCAAGTGAAAAGCGCCCTCTTTGACGATTAGAAAATACCGTTGTGACATGATGCTTACATCAACGTCAAGAACACAGTCTTAGCTCTCAAATACCGTTTGTTCTGTCCAATTTGCTCTTTTTAATCTTGAGATATGTTAAGAACGAAAGGGTAAAATCACAATTGTCCCACTTTTACTAGGGAATAGGGCTGTACATGTAAATCAATGATAGCTGATGTTGATGCGTCTGATGCACTTCCCCTTCGGGGCTCGTGCATTAGACGCATCAACACCGCCGCGCGTGCAGTATTTTGTCTAATTTCATTAATTTGTCAAATTTCATGAACTTGTCAAAGTTCATTAACCCATAAGTGTGTAATATTTGTTTGTCTTTTAACATGACTTGAATGACAAAAAGAACAGCATTTACCATGGTAAAATCATTGACATGCACATGTATTTAATTTTACAGCAGAATGTGAAATATTTATTTATCGTTTAATTTGTAAGAGGAAAAAGAGAATCATTATACCTTAATAATGATAAAACATTAAAAACAATTTTGTATTGTTGTGTAATTGATGCATTCTTTTGATTTCACGAAGGAACTCTTGATAAACTTGATGCTATCATTGATTTGCATGTACAGCCCTCTTAACTAGTAAAAGTGGCACAATTGTGATTTTACCCTTTCGTTGTTAAGTAAGCATATCTCGAGATTAAAACAAGCAAATTGAACAGTCTAAACGGCATTTGAGAGCTAAGACTATGCCCTTGACGTCGATGTAAGCATTATGTCACAACGGTATTTTCTAATTGCCACAGAGGGCGCTTTTCACTTGCACAATTCTTTTTGAGACAGGCTGTATATAGAGCAGTATAATCAGTTGGAGCTCTCCTTAACAAAGGGGCAATAATATTGCACTATGGGTCTTTTTATCTTTTCAGTTTCCGTAAGTCTTTTGTTCAGATACGAAAACGCAAGGGATTCAGTAAGTTACTGTAATCTGACTTCATTGTTAACTCTGAAGTACCAATCAGCTTATTTCAATAGAGGTGATTGCTTATGTCAATAAAATCGGGAGAGAACAGATTATGTTAACACCAGTGTTTTTAATGGCCTAGCGCCCTCTCGTCTTTAACATTGGTAAATCTATATTAATTTGACAAAATGCATGCCAATCCGAATGACAAAGTCCACTTTTTTTCTGTAAAAACGTTGCAAATAAGCCCTAAAATCACAAAAGGTCCGCTTATAGCTGCTTATGAGTCTGTCGAACCCCAAAGCACGTGTGCATGGCCACAGTGTCGCCCTTCCATCAATGTCTATCTCCCTATTTTGCTTCCTCTTGCCCCCCCCCATGATCAGTCTCCCACCTCCCTCCCCAGTCCCTACTCTCTCCTCTCGAGTTCTTCTCTTTCTAGTCTTTCAGTCTCTCCTCTCCTCTCTTTCTTTCTCACCCTCCCACTCTCACTTGTTCAGTCTCAAGTATTTCCCTCTCCCCCTCCCTCCCTCCCTCTCCGTCCCTTCTTGCGAAATTTATCAGTATGATCCATGACTGAAAATAAGCTCTGCAAAAATAAACATTTAAAATAAACCCGAGCCTTGCATATATAGACCCAACCAATTATCAGATTAGCTTGCCAGTGATACGAATGAATAGAATACATTATCTTTGCTCCAATGCAATTCTTTTGTTGTATTTCAATATAAAACATGATTACCAAATCACCACTTGTACGCGCCTCATTGGGAGATATTTGACTATTTCAGACGCTCGTTTCATCGCCAATATGAAAAACTTTTGCTTATAACTTGGCAAATGGTTAGTATATATTTCAATGCAAGACAATTTTTACGAGCCACTTACGTCTAGGCGTAAGTGCATATACACCAAACACAAGTCAATTGAAGCCGTACAATTTACCGCGAATTTAGGACCGTAAAATTTAGACTCTTCTTTTGTCTATATTAGCACCCAACCGCACATCTCAAGGTTTTATGTAAAAAATCTATATAACTTACCAAAACGAAAACTGAAATTCACGAGCTTCAAATTTTCAGTAACTAACAAAAGGCTAGAATAAAAGATTGGCCACACCTGGGAGACTACCACTTCAGAATAACAATGACTTACAAAAACTATTACGGTTACGGAAACAGAAACTGAAAAGATAAAACGACGGTATGTGTCTTTGGTTGATTCTCTTGGACTCTTGCTCTTGTGACTGAAAGAGTTTAGTAGCTGTCCATGTCGGCATGATGTTTGTTTTTCAACTTTACCAGTATAGTGTGTTGCATGCTGCTCATCAGATTCATCTGGAGGGGTTGATTGCTCTATAGAAGAAGCGTACGTTGCATGTTGCTCAACAGATTCATCTGGAACGGTTGATTACTCTACAGAAGAAGCGTAGGTTGCATGTTGCTCATCAGATTCATATGCAACGGTTGATTGCTCTATAGAAGAAGCGTATGTTGCATGTTGCTCAACAGATTCATCTGGAACGGTTGATTGCTCTATAGAAGAAGATTGTGTTGCATACTGCTCATCAGAGTCATCAGTAACTGTTCATCAGGATTAACACTGTCAATGACTGAACTCCTCTATCTCTATGAGAAAATGATGCCATAAGCCAAGCCTTGTCATACATCTCGTTTTTCTGACAAGATGATCATAGGAGTGGAATTAAAACTTATCTATGGTTATTGGTTTAGCTACAACTGATGGCGGATTACGGTAGTCTGTGGTAACATCCAAAGAGTCCATTTTATTAGGGATACGCAGAGGCATCATCATTATCATCATTGTTCTTGTTCTGATTAACTGCTAGCATTGCACACCGTCATCATCCCTATATCTTCGTGTTAAAAATTGCCGTGATAGTACGATGAATCCTCACGTTTTTCAACAACTACGCATGGTGAATTTGTTCGAGATAGCCCGTGCGACTCAGGCTAGCATACAATTTGAGATTTTGAGAGCCGGCCACACTGTTTCTATTCTATATTTTACGATTTTCGCATGATCAATATATGGCTGGCCGTAACCGCCACAACGTGGAGCTGCTACGCGTAGCTTACTTTTCGCTTCGCGGAGCTAAATTGACCAATCATGTTAGATCTTTTCATTACGCGGAGCCAGTGGATGCATCCTCGTTCCAGAGAGAAAAACTCTTGCCAAAATTAATGTTTACTATGGGGATTTTAAATGAATCGATTGTAAATAAACCACGACCAGTTGTACAGGATCAATACCATTGTTTGATTAGTGTATAGTCAATGTTACCTTGCATGCATGTGTCATGTGTGTGGCGTGTTTGTTTGTTTGTTTGTCTACTGTGTCAGGCCAGGATCACTGACACCCACGGTACTGATACTCTCATACTATCACGGTGATCATATTGTTGAATGTTGTTGACTTTAAAATAATCATGATGCAGTCATGTCTACAGTAGAACTCACCACGACCTTTGAAGGACTAAAAGCTTTTAAACCAAGATAACACTCAATGAAAACAGCTCAACTATGTTACATCAGATCTTCTCTGGTTAAATACACACTACACTTGTGTCTGTTTTACCTGTGCAATGAGCAATGAGCTGGTATTATAGTTTCAGTTGGGTGAACGATTATAAAGCGAACGCAAGGTAACAATACTGTGGGCTTTTGTTTACGAAATGAGACAATAGTCTGCTTATTGTTAACCAGCGTTCTTGAAAATGAGAAGCTTAATGACTTAACACGGTTTAGAAATAATTTCTTCATATTTTTGGTGTTATCTGTCGTTTACATATCCTTCCGAAAACACTAAAGTACCAATATTTCCAAACACCTAAATTAGCTAAAAATTTAGGACATGTTACAAAACTATATTTTCTAGAATTTCAGAGAATACTTTAAATATTGGCCGGTTATTTTTTACACAGTGACGTCAACTAGGCAATGGCCTATACTTCTAACATACACTATTTGTAGAGGTCACGCTTCAATGGTGAGCGCACTGAGTATTGTGTATAGGAAAACGGACAGTAACTACAGTATGTATGGCCTACTACTAGTAGGCCTATATAAAGTAAATCCGAACTGGTTTGCAGTTTGCTGAAGGTCGAATTCCGCAGGGACACCGCGCAAGTTATACAAATTAGCTCCCGGCGATACACTGCAGATCGCAGAACTGTGTGCATAGTTTACCACCACTCTGCCTAGCTATATAGTTATGTACAATACTGTATGAGTTTCTTATGAGTGCATGTCCATCTTAATAATAAGTCAGTTCGTACTTTTCATAAACTACATTTTGAATCATAACTTTCGTGACCGAGGATATCTTGCAACTACGTGACGCTCGTCTGGCAAATTCTTAATGAATAAATTCGCTTCACGTAATGAGTAAGTCGTACTTAATTAGTCAGTTTTACCTCCGAGTAATGAAAAACTCTAACATGATCATGATTGGTCAATTTGGCTCCACGGAGCAAAAGTCAGCTACGCGTAGCAGCTCCACGTTGTGGCGGTTGGGGCCTACCATATCAGTATCCCATATGATATTTCTATTGCAAGAAAATTTTATTTGTTGTCAGGTTTTATCTTAAATACACTAACTGGAAATTAAATACACTAATTAGTGAGGACCGGTATTTTGCTGTGGATATGTTTAACTGCAATTTGCGGGTAAAAATTTGAAATCCTGAGTAAAAATTTTGATCATATTCAACTCTTTGAGAAAAAATTTATATAAAAGAATGCATGTAAAATCCAGCTGCAATACAATGTACATTATTGACACACTATCACTCTCTTTATCTACGGCAATAATAGAATATCGATTTCAATCGAATTGAATACGATGCTCAGTTTTGAGTTTGTAGTTGACTACTAAGCGACCTAAGCGATCGATTGCTAGCCAATCAGATAGAACTCCTTTTCTTGCGTTCGGTGAAATACCAGTCGCCCGTCGCTCACCAACGGAGTATTAAATTTATATTTATCGTATAGGAAGTCGACACTGTGCATTGTACCATGGAGAGTGTTCTGACCATCTGCTTGGTTCTCTAAGAAGAAGTCGATATTATCTGCGGCAAAGTACACAGATTTTCCTTTCACAGCAAAACAAAACCTCTGACCTTTTCAGGTTTATTCTGAAATATGAGTTATTTCATCAAATGGTTTGATATACTGTTTTAACAAATCAAATTGGTTTCACTGTCCTGTACTAGTAATATTTTTATTAATCCCCAGCATTCATCTCATAAACATAACCACTATCATCGCCCTTTTAGGTTTCTCCGTCGTTCATACAGAATATTAGCAAAAAAAGTGAATTAACCATGGCGGCCATTTTAACATTCAAGATTCCCTGATATCACAAACATGGGTATTGTCGCCATTCTTATTCTTCTATCTTCAAAATGGCGACTGAAAATGCCATTGGAAAAATGGCACCTTGCTGTTTAATAACTTTTAAGTTATTAAACAGTTATTACTTTGTTAAAACAAAGTAACTGTACTCCTAGCTTTAATAACTTTTAAGTTATTAAACAGTTATTACTTTGTTAAAACAAAGTAAGTAACTGTACTCCTAGCAATTATTGGTTTGCGCAGGAAGCTGTGTGAGATTGACATTGTTTCTTACATGTCTATGTCTACAATGAGCCTGACTTCTGCTAGGAGGAAGCAACTCAAGTTGATGGACGTCCGATCAGACTTGGATAGTGATCGAGCGAAACTATAGCAGAGAGCTTATCAAAATTACACACAGCATGCATAACAAGAGCATTGTTACACATGACACATAAACAAACACAAGGATAATTCTCATACAAAAATAATAAAGATAATTATATAAACAACAAAATGAGGTCAGAAAACATGGCAGCCAACGGCAAGGCAATGCTGGAGATGAGGCGGAATTATGAGGGGTTGCTGTGTAGTAACTCAACAAAGTAAGGGACTGGACTCCTAACCTACCGTAAAACCCCGTCTACAAGCATAGTGTTTTTTTGATGAAATACAATATATTGCTTGCTTACTTGTTTAATTCGAGTGGTGTTCTCGAACTGTGATGGCTTTCCACAACTTTCTGTCCTCCATTGCTGTCCTGAAGTCTGCTGCCTCCAGTCCAGTGTCATCTTTCAGAATGTCAGTGTAGGTCAGAGCAGCTCTTCCGGGTTTCCGCCTCCCTTGCTTGGGCATCCAGTGTACCATTTTTGATGCGGGCTCCTCACTTCTGGAACAGTGGCCAGCAAACCAGGTTCTTCTTTCCCTGATCTTGTGACTTATTTGACCTCCATATAGATCTGCATTTGACATTATGTTCCTTCCAATGCACATTCAGAACAGTTCTTAGCATGCGGGTGTAACAGCCATCCAGACCCTTTGCAAGTTTAGGGGTGATGGTCCATGCTTCGCATCCATAAAGCAGCACCGACTCCTGACTGTTGCAGCAAAAATTCGAAGCTTGAAACTCTTGTTAAGAGTTGTCTTCCAGATTTTCTTAAGTTTACTGCACGCCCTCCATGCTGCTGCTGCTGCTTTACCTAGCTTTACATCCCTTTCTATGCTTTTCATCCAAGCGCCTATGTATTTGAAATCATCTACCTCCTCTAGTACTACACCCTCATTTGTTGTGATGCTGTCTTTCCTGTTATTGTAGGACATATACTTTGTTTTACTTCCATTCATCTTCAGGTCCACTTTAGCAGCTGAAGTCTCAACACTGTGAAGCAGTTCGTGCGCTTGGTATATTCCTCAGACAACAGTACAATGTCATCAGCAAAATCAAAGCCTGTCACCACCACTGGTCCAACTCTCCTGCTTCGCCTCTTTTCCAGATGGAATCCTAGCTTCTCTTCATTTCTATCAATAGCTATTCTCAGTGTTAAGTCTAGGACAATCACAAACAGGTATGGGCATGGGTATCCCCCTGAAGTACTCCTGCTAAGATTTCAAACAATTCTATCTCGCCATAATATCACGATATTACTCTGGCTTTTTTTGTTTTGGTTAATTTTGCCAATAGCTTCAACAATGAGTTCCGGAATACCGTGAGAGTATCTTCAACATCTTGCCTCTATGGATGGTGTCGAAAGCTTTCTTGAAGCCGATGAATGTTATTATCGCTGGCAGATTGTGTGCCTTTACCTCTTCAATCAGCCTACGTATAGTGCAAGGATGTGCCCAACAGCCGTTCTGCCAACACTAAATCCATTCTGATCTGTTCTCAGATGCTTGTCAATTTCTGGTCTGATCCTATTAAGTATCATTCTGTTGTATAGGTTTTGGCTACAATGGAGGTTAGACTGATACCACGAACTAAGATCTCCTGTTTTGGGGATAGGATCAATATTTTTAGTATGGACCATTGATCAGGTTTCTTTCCTTTGAGAAGTGCGTCATTGCAGAACCCTAACACAATGTCATCTAGGTCGCATCTCTTCAGCACTTCAGCACCTCTGGAGGTATGTTGTCCTCTCCACATCTCTTTCCCTCAACCAAAGATGCTTTAGCTTCTTCATATTCCTCTTTATCAAATGGCCCACTTTAATTTTAAGCTCGTCTAAGATTGGTGTTATTTCTTCTTCCTCATCATCAATGTCAAGAGGGCCTCCAAGAAGGCATTTGAAGTGGTTGTACCAATTGGTGACACTTTCACTTTCCCTTCAACTGACCTGTACTGCATGTCTTTCTACCAGTGATATCGTTGATCAGTTTCCAACTTTCACCATGTTTGAAGTTGACATGCGCTCTTTCAACCTCTTGCAACTTGCCATTTAGATATGCCTCAATAACATTGTTGTATGCATCATCAAGGGTTTTCTTCGCCTTTTTGTACTCCTCTCTTTTACAATCAGTAGCGTCCTGTAGATACTCCTCATACATTTCCCTGATATGGGCTCTTGTCTTTATGACTATTGGATCACGAGAATGGTTTGCCATTCAAGATCGCTTCTTTGCAGGGATGATCTTCTCAGCTGCTCGTTCGTTGGCAGCGATAAATCGGCTATACGTATGGTATCCGTGGCTGTTTCCTCCATATCTTCAAGGATTTCAAACCTGTTGTGCACTTCTATGGTGTACATCTTTTGGATATCAGGGATTTCAAATCGATCTGGTTCTTCCTTGGTAAAGTCTTGCTCTTTCTGAGGCTTAGTCTTACTCTAGCCGACACTATTCTGTGATCGGAGCCCACACTAGCAAAGGTGTTGTATGCCTCGGCGGTCTGCAGACTGTGCTTACATTTTCTTCGTATGAGTATAGTCTAGTTGGCATTTATTCCCTCCTGGGCTTGTAAATGTCCATAATTTTCCAGCTTTCAAACTGTGTGTTTGCAATTATGAGATTCTTCTCTGTTCTTAGTTCCACAAGGTATTTTCCATTTCTGTTAGTGATGTCATGGTATGTAAATATAGCATCTTCCAGTCAAACTCAGCATTGAAATCACCCATTACTGTCAAGAGGTTATGAGCTGGGATGGATTCAATGGCTCTCCTCATGCTATCGTAGTGATTCTCTATTATATCTTCATCAGCTAAGTTGGTTAGGCAATATGTAACGATGACAGTTGTTGCTGGGTTACTCTGGAAGTTTGCAATAAGAATTCCATTGTTGTGTAATCTTACACTGGCTAGTTAATTTTTAGCCTCCTTTTTGTTCAGTAGGATTCCAACCCCTCCAACTGCAGCTCCCGCATCGTTCTTAGTTGCTGATGTTGTAATCAGTGTCCTGCCCAGTATAATGAGTGTCCTGCCCAGTATATTTTCGTATCTAATTGGTTCATCATGAATTATGCGATGCTCTTGTATTCCCAATACTTCCACATTGTACTCAATGAGATTAGAAACTATAGATCCTCTCTACACTGCTGTCAACATAGATTTCCGGTATTTCCATCGCAGCCGAACTGACGCTTACCATAATTCCCTTTTCGTCGCATTCCGTAGGTTATGGTCCACCTTACCCAAATGATGTCTCCAGTGAAATTGTTTTTAGTTTGTTTTCTTTTTCGCGCAAAATGCGTAGTAATGTTGTATGTACCTTAATCGCTTTCTTATTATAATATCTTTCTTTTTCGTCAACGGGGTTATTGAAGACCCACTTCAAAGTGATTTAGTTCGCTATTAGGGAATCCGACAGGGACCCCGTTGACTATTTGTATTTGTATTTATTTTTTTGGCTTTTTTCTGCTATTGTATGTATGTTTGCCTGGATTATCAATACATCAAATCAAATCAAATCTGTTCTCGAATTGTCCATACATTCATGGTGGAGGCACCTTCATCAAACTTGTCCCTTCCATCTGGATTTCGAGGCAAGGCGTCATGTGATCTTTGCAAATCGATGTGCACCAGGAGATGTTAAGACTGAATCAGGGACTTTAACCCTTGTTTAGTTTTGGTTCGCCATCATAGTTTTTCGATTGCTGATATACCTGTGGTCGCTACTCCTACAGCTGGCTTTGTTAACAGAGTTTTCCTTCTCCGCTTGTCCAGTAGCCGTAGAAAAATGTACACATACTGCAGTTACTGTTCATTTTCCTATACACATTGCTCTCACCATTGAGGTATGACCTCTACAAACAGTGTACGTTAGAGGTATAGGGCATTTCCTAGTTAACGTCACTGTGTGAAAAATAACAGGCCAATATTGTTTGTACTCTCTGAAATTCTAGGAAATATAGTTTTATAACATGTCCTAAATTTTTAGCTAATTTAGATATTTGGAAATATTCACACTTTGGTGTTTTAGTAAGTATGACACGGCATGGCCTGCAAAATTCCCTGTGTAAATCGAATGCAAGTTTTAGTGACTATCACTCACTTGTAGACCGCTTTCTTCCGAAGGGCATTAAAGCTAAACCACTTGACGGATATTTTTTGTACTTGCTGTCAATCAAGAATAATGTATACATTACATGTAGGCTAAAAACTGAGTATGTGGGGCATCTGCAAAACCACTTGACGGATATTTTTTGTACTTGCTGTCAATCAAGAATAATGTATACATTACATGTAGGCTAAAAACTGAGTATGTGGGGCATCTGCAAAATGTTCGTACCTCCCTGATATGTAAATGACAGATAATAGCAAAAACAGCTCCCGTATCTGTCCATAACTTTGGTCAGTGCAGCGAGTCAAGGGATTTCAAGTGGGTGATTATTGATTGGCAAGTGCCATATTTGGGCATAAGTGCAGTCCACCATTCAATGTGGATGATAGACCATACTTTATCGATTGATTTTGGTGGAGTAGTTTTCTGTTAACCAGGTTTAAGTACTGCAAAGGTCGAATCATGTTTGCTGTGCTGCCTGTGCAGTATAACTGCACTATGATACAAGATTTACTTGCGCCCTTCACACTTGTGATCTGTCTCCAACCAAGGAAAACAAGAAATAGTACAGGTTCCTGGACACCCTGCTTTTGTTCACTGGCCGGTATGGTGAAGTCTAATCACTACGCCCTCTTGCCGTTTACTGGATACTATATATCCCCCTGTACACCTGAGGTAGTGAACTACCTCAGCTATTTGACCCATAGCTGGGACAAAGGTGGGTGTGTAACCAAGGCATATCTATACGCGCCGGTGGACCCCCAGACAAAGGTGGTATGTCTATGGGTGGACCTGCGTACCACACCTTTGGGGCCCTTTATTATTAACCAACACTTATAAAGCGCCTTTACCGCCGGATTCAAAGCACAATAAAAAAATTTAAAAAAGAAGCAAAAAACAAGAAAAACTAAACATAAACTGCTCCCAGATCCCCTGCATGTCTGCCTGGTATCGCAAGATACCAGTTACCGGTACGCGGTATGACCAACAAGGAGGTCGTTCAGGAGTCTTGAATAAGGATAGGCTATGTACTGGCAGGAGAAGACTTAAACATTTTGCTTCTCTTTTCACCTTACGGCTAGCCAGCGGCAAGTTGCGTTGTTTGGTCCGCAGTATACAATGTATTTATACATGGTATAGGAGCGTTTCAAGCAAGCAAAAAAAAGAGAAGCGAGGAGAACAAAAGCAGAGAAGCGATGGTAGGAGGTTAGGAAGGTAAAGATGAAGGATAGGAAAACAGCAGCTACAACTACATCAACAACTACATGCACTAGACGCATCACTTAAACATGTGACAAACGTCACCCACCACCAAATAGATTGGTCCTACAATAATATTTGTATATGCTTAGATCTGTAATTTATTGGCTCAGATTCCATAATGGCGCCTGGATTAATTTAGCTTTCATCAGAAGCACTCTATATGCTTGTAAAGGAGGTTTTACGGTATTGGTTTGAGCAGGGAGCTGGGTGAGAGAGCTTACGATTTACAAACGTATAGGCTACGTCCGTGCATCTATATATTAACGATCCCGTCGCATGAGAGTGATTTTGAATATATTGCACGGGCTTATGATACGTACCTTTGGAAATCGCAAGCTCTCTACCATGAACCTGATCGTTGCTAGAAGGAAGCAACTTGATGGACGTCTGATCAGACTTGGATAGTAAACGAGCGAAATTCAGGCAATATGTTACTCCCACATTATAGCAAAGAGCATACATACAACATGCGCAACAAGAGCATTGTCACATAAACAGACGCAAGGATAATTCTGAGAGTTCTTTTCTGGATGTTCTCAAGCTTGATGGACTCCTTGGAGGTGAATGTAGAATGCCAAATGACATCAGAATATTCCAACAGGGGTCTAATAATTAACCATCCCATTTGAGGTCAGTCCGCAGCCAAATACCAACACTTTGGCAAAAAGCTCAGTCAAAGGAGTGAAGTATATGACCAAATTTAGGTCTGGATGAGGAGGGAATCTTTCTGCAAGCAGATGTGCATGGCTTGAGACTTGACGGGATTAAAAACCGACTACTTATGGCAGTCATCAAGATTTGCCCAGTGGATAGTGGATACATCATTTTTTTACTGCATTTTGTCATAACAAGATCTTACGGAAGTAACTAAGGGCCATGCGGTTCGCTTTGTAACTCAAGAAGTCAGGATCTTGTGATCACGAATCCCGAGATCACGAGATCCTGACTTTATGTCAAGAAGTTATGAACTTGTTCTTGAGTTCGTGAGTTCCTGACTTTAAGTCACGAAAATAGGATCTCAAGATTTAAAAAAAAAGTGGATGGGCTTACAATTAAATTTTACTGACGCCGTGAAAATTGAACAGATTTCATGAGTTCCTGAGATCCTGAGTTGTCTTAACAATTTTTTTAATGACTTTACTATTTCTTTATTTCAAACTGGCTGAGTCAGGAACACAGGAAATAGGGATTCGTGATCACAAGATCCTGACTTCCTGAGTTACAAAGCGAACAACATGGCCCTTAGTTACTTCCGTAAGATCTGATATATTCCGTATGTTTTCCTCTAGGCAATGAAGTGAAATTAAATATTGTGTGATTTTCTCAAATAGGAGTGTTCCTTGCGTCTTATCATCGTTACGTTTTAGAGATACGATACATTCTTAAACTCTTGAGAACGTTCCTGTAATCTCATTGGTTCATACCCGTGTGATATGACACGATATCACACGGGTCAGCGCGTGTGCATCAACGCGATACGCGTGCTCACTATCTGAACCAATCGGAGGCGCATAGCAACAACGGGACTGATCGATTTTAAGCCCTAGGTAGTTCCTTATAAAATGTAGGATTTAATTTGATTACAATTTGTAATACCGCTGTGGTGCATCTATCGTCTCATATAACACGGGCGACATCATTATTTTAAGGCGTAAAACAACTCGGCTTCGCCTCGTTGTTTTACTTAAAATAATAAAGGATTTAATTTGATTACAATTTGTAATACTTATGATATTTCTGTTTGAATTGAAGTGTTTAAGAATGAGAATAAAGGTATTGTTTTTAGCCGCTGTCGTGCATCTATCGTCTCATATAACACGGGCGACATCATTATTTTTGGCGTAAAACAACTCGGCTTCGCCTCGTTGTTTTACTTAAAATAATGATGTCGCCCGTGTTATATGAGACGATAGATGCACTCCAAAACTAAAACCAATACCTTTATTCTCTAAAAACAAAACAAAACAACATCTATGTGCAGACTTTGAATCGCCACACACCATGGTATGATCTGATGACCATGTCCAAACTTGGCTAAACGACCAAAATGACAAAAGTTACGCAAAATGTCTCAAACTTGACAATATCAACATTACCAACTTTGTACAACCTTTATTTTTGTGCATCTTTGCAACTTTTTGTTTGTCATTTTTGCCGTGTTTGGCCAAGTTTTGACATGAAGTGACATGGGTCATTTGTCCGTGTATATGCAGTGGCGGCACCAGGATTTTTTTCGAGGGGGGGGTGAATTTCAGGGGGCAAAATCGACCAATTTTGCGCAAAATTGCTGAAAAAAGTGGAAATTTACGTAATTTTGGGGAGAGCAAACTGGGGGGGCAAGAAAAATATTTGGGGTGCCCTTTGCCCCCCCCCGTAGCGCCGCCACTGTGTATATGGTATTATGAGGGTCCCAGTGGTAGTCGTCGCGTCGTCGTCGTCCTATGAGTCATGACTGACCCGTTGTGACCCTTTTGATAATAGCATTCCAGCTATTTCGGTCTTGTGCAATACGATAGGCTGCAGTAAGAGATAGTCCTGTACACTCTTTGATTCCATGTGACCAACGTGTCTTCTGTCTACCTCTTCTGCGATATCCTTCAACATGACCTTGAACAATGATCTTATCCAAGCAATCTCCATTTCTTCTAGAAACATGGCCAAAATATTGAAGTTTGTTCCGGTCAATCTTCTGGCATAATGAGGTGTGATCTCCTATCTGGCTTCTGACAAATGCATTTTGTTTTGTGTTCTTTCCAAGAAATTCTCAACATTTTTCTCCAGCACCACTGTTCCAAAGCTTGGATTCTAGATCTATAATATCTGCTCTTCCAATAGCCCATGTTTCAGACCCATATGTGGCAATTGGGAAGACCAGGGCAGACAAGGGCATCCATGATGTTCATCTTTGTTGTTCTAGAGATTCCTCTATCTTTCCCAATGTCTGTGAGTGCAATGGCAGATGTTCTTGCCATAGCCAAGCGTCTTTTGATTTCCTGGGAGCTGCCTCCTTCCTCTACAATGAGGGATCCAAGGAAGTTGAAAGTATTAACAACCTCTATGTCCTCTCCACCTGCCTTCACTTGTTGGTCTACGTTTCCACCACAAATCATGACCTTTGTCTTCTTGACGTTGAGGAACAATCCATACTCATCACTGCCCTTCTTAACTAGGTTAATGAGATCTTGAAGATCAGAAGCTGTTCTTGCAATGAGGGTAGTATCGTCAGCATACCTGAGGTTGCTTATTTGTTGTCCTCCAATTGAAACCATACCCGAGTAGCCATCAAGTGCATTCAGCATGATATGCTCGGCATATATGTTGAACAGGTATGATGACAAAATGCATCCCTGGCGTACTCCTTGGCCAATTGTAAAACATTCACTATCTCCACCTTCTGTTCTTACTGTGGCTTCCTATCCTTTGTATAGAGATCTAATCAAATCCACCACATGTGCAGAGAAGCCCATATCTTTCATGATGATCCATAATTTTCCATGCTGGACACAATCAAATGCCTTGGAATAATCAATGAAGCACAGAAATAAAGGTTGCTGGAATTCCATGTTTTTCTCCATTATGTTTCTCAGGTTTCCAATTTGGTTTCTAGTTCCCCTTCCTCTCCTGAAACCTGCCTACTCTGGTGGTAACTCACTTTCTAGATGACACCTAATTCTTTCAGCAATGATATGGAGCAGCACCTTGCTGGCATGAGAGATACGAGATATGGTACGGTTATTTGCACATTCCCTTGTGTCCCCTTTCTTTGGTAACGGGAGAAACACCAGCAGTGGAAGACCTACTCGAAAAATACAGCAAGCACCATTAATAATGGGTATAGATCACAGAAATCAACTCGTCTGAAATATGAAAGAAACAGCGCCTCCTTCATTTCGAGCTCCATTTTGACCAAAGTAACCGGTGGCGTTTTTTGTGTTCGTCTATGATTCATATAGGTTAAAGATAATTGTTACCGGTAGCCGCGTGCATTGTTGTTGTTGATGTTTTTTGTTTTTTAATTTGAAAAATCGAATAAAATTTTTATTTTTATGCAAAGACAGTGAAAACCAATAAGTAAACCCAATAATTTTCATAATAGTTTGGCTGCTAAGCTCCCAAATTTGGTACAATTGTGCACTTTGTGATAAAAGCATGAGAATGCCCACACAGGAAGTACATGGTCCCAAGTTTATTTTAAGATGTGGAGCCATTTCAGATTTGACCCGTAGTGACCTCTAGAGGTCACGAAAGGTCACACGGGGGAAATTTGAAAATGCTCCAATCTTGTCAACAGATACATTCGCCTGATCACAAGGACCTCAAAAATGTATAGTTTGTGCTATCTTCGACCTATCGGTACAGAGTTATTCTACAAAAACCTCATTTTTGGGTAGAAAGAACATTTTTTGGTTGAGCAGGTGTGAAAATTTCAACTTGGTTCGATTTTGCCGAAATTGGTAGCAAATTGTTTGTCATGACATAAGAATTAAGAAACAGTATAGTACTTACCATCTAAAATATACTCTTTACTTGCTATTTCCAATGGCAGTCAACGATCAACAGGGTCCTATGCATGGCCAGCCAGTGGCATTTGACATTTTTAACCTCTATCTCAGTAGGTTAACACAGTAGATATGCAAAACTATTCTTTTTTTATTTGTGTCAGCTAAACGGACAATTTGCCACCATTTTTGTGAAAATCGGAGCAAGTTGAAATTTTACCCCAAAAATGAGGTTTTTGAAGTATAATTCTGTAACGATAGGTCATACATAGCACAAACTATACATTTTTAAAATCCTTGTGATCAGGCGAATAATTTGGTGTATCTGTCGACAAGATGGGAGCATTTTCACATTTTTACCCCTGTGTGGCATTGATGAACTACTTGATATCAGCATTACACAGGAATTGACGAACTACCTGGTATCAGCAGTAGATATCGGCATTGCAAACATTGATATATGCATTGACGAACTACCTGGTATCAGCAGTAGATATCGGCATTGCAAACATTGATATATGCATTGATGAACTATCTGCTGTCAAAAGTATATAGGCATTGATGAATTACCTGCTTTCAGGAGTAGATAAAAAGTATAGATGAATTACCTCCTATCAGCTATAGATAAAGAGCATTGACAAATCACATGGTATCAGCAGTAGATATCGACATTGATGAACTACTTGATATCAGCATTATATAGGAATTGTAGTTACCTGCTATCAGCAGTAGATATCAGCTGTATATGCATTAATGAACTACCTTATATCAGCAGCAGATATAGGCAGTGATGAACCACAAGATATCAGTAGTAGATATAGGCATTGATGAACTGCCTGCTGTCAGAAGTAGATAAAGGTATTGATGAACTACCTACTATTAGCAGTAGATAAAGAGCATTTAGGAACTACCTGCTATCAGCAGTAGATATAGGTATTGATGAACTACTTGATATCAGCCATAGATATAGGCTTGGATGAACAACATACGTCGTACCATATCAGAGGTATAGATATAGCCATTGATGAACTACCTCCCAGCAAACACAAAAACGTTTTAAAAACGTTTTAAATATGTTATATTTTGGCTTTTGGTTTAGGTAAAAACGTTTTAATAACATTAAAATGTCGGGTTATATAAAGGTCATGATAACGTTTTAAAACGTTTTGTATGAAAACACACTACAACAATATTTTTAAATGTTTTCAAAAAATGTTATTGTAAACTATTTTGTAAACATTTTGCCAAAATATTGTGTCAATGCTTAAATAACATTATGTTAAAATATTTGAACCCAGCAAACACAGAAATGTTCTTAAAATGTTTTTTTCAAAACCTTTTAATAACATTTAAATGTCGGGTTATATAAAGGTCATGAAAACGTTTTTAAAACGTTATTGAAAATATTTTGGGCAAACATTTTTCGCAAAATATTTTTCAACTCCCAAAATAACATTCTGTTTAGAATGTTTTGTATTAAGTTTTCAAGAATGTTTTTGAAATGTTATTAAAAAGTTTTTATACCCTTTATATAACCCGACATTTAAACGTTTTCTGTAAAACATTTTGGTTTGCTGAGCAGTAGATTATCAAAAAATGTTTTTTAAGGTTATGAAAACGTTTTTTACTCTTAATATACCCTTTATATAACCCGACATTTAAACGTTTTTTGACAACCTTTTATAACCTTTTGCGAATGATGTCGAAAACGTTTTGTGTTTGCTGGGCTGATATCAGCCATAGATATAGGGTTGGATGAACAACATACCATATCAGCAGTAGATATAGGCATTGATGAACTACCTGATATCAGCCATAGATATAGGTATTGAAGAACTACTTGATATCAGCCGAAGATAGGCAGTGATGAACTAAATATATCAGTAGTAACTACCTGCTGTCAGAAGTAGATAAAGGCATTGATTAACTACCTACTATTAACAGTAGATAAAGAGCATTTTGAACTACCTGTTATCAGCAGTAGATATAGGTATTGATGAACTACTTGATATCAACCATAGATATACCGTAGGTATTGATAAACTACTTGATATCAGCCGTAGGCATAGCAATTGATGAACAACTACTTGATATCAGCAGTAGGAATAGGCAAGGATAAACTACATGATACCAGCAGTAGATATAGGTATCAGTGAACTACCTGCTATCGGCAGTAGGAATATGCAAGGATAAACTACTTGATATCAGCCGTTGATATAGGCATAAGTGAACTACTTGATATCAGCAGTAGACATAGGCATTGATGAACTACCTGCTATAAGCAGTAGATGTAGGCATCGATGAACTACTTGATATCAGCCATAGGCATAGCCATTGATAGGTGAACTGCTTGATATCAGCAGTAGACATAGGCATTGATGAACTATCTGCTATCAGAAGTAGATAAATGCATTCATTAATTCCCTCCTATCAGCTATAAATAAAGAGCATTGACAAATCACATGGCATAAGTTTTAGATATCGGCATTGATGAACTACTTGATATCAGCATTTTATAGGAATAGACGAACTACCTGGTATCAGCTGTATCTAGGCATTAATGAACTACATAGGCATAGACAGTGATGAACTACATATCAGCCATAGGCATAGCCATTGACGAACAACTACATGATACCAGCAGTAGATATATGTATCAGTGAACTACCTGCTATCGGCAGTAGGAATAGGCAAGGATAAACTACTTGATATCAGCAGTAGACATAGGCATTGATGAACTACCTGTTATAAGCAGTAGATGTAGGCATCGATGAACTACTTGATATCAGCCATAGGCATAGCCATTGATAGGTGAACTACTTGATATCAGCAGTAGACATAGGCATTGATGAACTACCTGCTATCAGAAGTAGATATAAATGCATTCATGAATTCCCTCCTATTGAAGAACTACTTGACATCGGCATTATATAGGAATTGATGAACTACCTGCTATCAGCAGTAGATAGAGGGAATTAATGAACTACCTGCTATCAGCAGTAGATAGAGGGAATTGATGAACTACCTGGTATCAGCAGTAGATAGAGGGAATTAATGAACTACCTGGTATCAGCAGTAGATAGAGGGAATTAATGAACTACCTGCTATCAGCAGTAGATAGAGGGAATTGATGAACTACCTGGTATCAGCAGTAGATAGAGGGAATTAATGAACTACCTGCTATCAGCAGTAGATAGAGGGAATTGATGAACTACCTGCTATCAGCAGTAGATAGAGGGAATTGATGAACTACCTGCTATCAGCAGTAGATAGAGGGAATTGATGAACTACCTGCTATCAGCAGTAGATAGAGGGAATTGATGAACTACCTGCTATCAGCAGTAGATAGAGGGAATTGATGAACTACCTGCTATCAGCAGTAGATAGAGGGAATTAATGAACTACCTGCTATCAGCAGTAGATAGAGGGAAACTACCTGCTATCAGCAGTAGATAGAGGGAATTGATGAACTACCTGCTATCAGCAGTAGATAGAGGGAATTAATGAACTACCTGCTATCAGCAGTAGATAGAGGGAATTGATGAACTACCTGCTATCAGCAGTAGATAGAGGGAATTGATGAACTACCTGCTATCAGCAGTAGATAGAGGGAAACTACCTGCTATCAGCAGTAGATAGAGGGAATTGATGAACTACCTGCTATCAGCAGTAGATAGAGGGAATTGATGAACTACCTGCTATCAGCAGTAGATAGAGGGAATTAATGAACTACCTGCTATCAGCAGTAGATAGAGGGAATTGATGAACTACCTGCTATCAGCAGTAGATAGAGGGAATTGATGAACTACCTGCTATCAGCAGTAGATAGAGGGAATTAATGAACTACCTGGTATCAGCAGTAGATAGAGGGAATTAATGAACTACCTGCTATCAGCAGTAGATAGAGGGAATTGATGAACTACCTGCTATCAGCAGTAGATAGAGGGAATTAATGAACTACCTGCTATCAGCAGTAGATAGAGGGAATTAATGAACTACCTGCTATCAGCAGTAGATAGAGGGAATTAATGAACTACCTGCTATCAGCAGTAGATATAGGGAATTAATGAACTACCTGCTATCAGCAGTAGATAGAGGGAATTGATGAACTACCTGATATCAGCAGTAGATATAGGGAATTAATGAACTACCTGCTATCAGCAGTAGATATAGGGAATTAATGAACTACCTGCTATCAGCAGTAGATAGAGGGAATTGATGAACTACCTGATATCAGCAGTAGATAGAGGGAATTAATGAACTACCTGCTATCAGCAGTAGATATAGGGAATTAATGAACTACCTGCTATCAGCAGTAGATAGAGGGAATTGATGAACTACCTGCTATCAGCAGTAGATAGAGGGAATTAATGAACTACCTGCTATCAGCAGTAGATAGAGGGAATTGATGAACTACCTGTTATCAGCAGTAGATATAGGGAATTAATGAACTACCTGTTATCAGCAGTAGATAGAGGGAATTAATGAACTACCTGCTATCAGCAGTAGATATAGGGAATTAATGAACTACCTGCTATCAGCAGTAGATAGAGGGAATTAATGAACTACCTGCTATCAGCAGTAGATAGAGGGAATTAATGAACTACCTGCTATCAGCAGTAGATAGAGGGATGAACTACCTGCCATCAGCAGTAGATAGAGGGAATTGATGAACTACCTGCTATCAGCAGTAGATAGAGGGAATTGATGAACTACCTGCTATCAGCAGTAGATAGAGGGAATTGATGAACTATCAGCAGTAGATATAGGGAATTAATGAACTACCTGTTATCAGCAGTAGATAGAGGGAATTAATGAACTACCTGCTATCAGCAGTAGATATAGGGAATTAATGAACTACCTGCTATCAGCAGTAGATAGAGGGAATTGATGAACTACCTGCTATCAGCAGTAGATAGAGGGAACTACCTGCTATCAGCAGTAGATAGAGGGAATTGATGAACTACCTGTTATCAGCAGTAGATATAGGGAATTAATGAACTACCTGTTATCAGCAGTAGATAGAGGGAATTAATGAACTACCTGCTATCAGCAGTAGATATAGGGAATTAACGAACTACCTGCTATCAGCAGTAGATAGAGGGAATTAATGAACTACCTGCTATCAGCAGTAGATAGAGGGAATTAATGAACTACCTGCTATCAGCAGTAGATAGAGGGAATTGATGAACTACCTGCCATCAGCAGTAGATAGAGGGAATTAATGAACTACCTGTTATCAGCAGTAGATATAGGGAATTGATGAACTACCTGGTATCAGCAGTAGATATAGGGAATTGATGAACTACCTGGTATCAGCAGTAGATATAGGGAATTGATGAACTACCTGTTATCAGCAGTAGATATAGGGAATTGATGAACTACCTGGTATCAGCAGTAGATATAGGGAATTGATGAACTACCTGGTATCAGCAGTAGATATAGGGAATTGATGAACTACCTGGTATCAGCAGTAGATATAGGCAGTGATGAACTATCCACTATCAACAGTAAATAAAAACATTAACGAACTACCTGCTATCAGCTATAGATAAGAAAGTTGATATACCTGCTATCAGCAGTATATAAAAACATCGATGAACTACCTGCTATCAGCAGTAGATATAGAGCATTGATGAACTACCTGGTATCAGAAGTAAATTAAAGGTATTAATGAACTGCCTGATATCAGTTGTAAATATGTTTCTTTTGACGATAATTCATCGCCGCATAAATTATTTAAAGTCATAATATGAGTTCTCATTTGCTCTACTGCGACACCTCGATCTTGATGAACTACCTGGCATCAGCAGTATTTCAATTCAATTCAATTTTATTAAAACTAACATCGTGGCCGACCGGCCAAATTGCTGCCATTTTTTACAACATTAAAATATGAAAGCATCAAAATATTGCAACCAAATTAATACACATAAATGATTAAAATAACATTAATTAAGAAGGGAGATAAATATTGCACAATATAATAAATATCAAAATTGCAAAAAATCAATGTCCACAGCAATCATCATTCACCTACATGACAAATGTATCGCACACCATTCACAAACTTGCTTGCACTTATATACATGTAACACCATACAGCCACCACAAACAATTATTGATTCACAAGCTCATTTGCATTCTCTCACTTACCATCGGTTTCGGATCTCATTGTATAGGCATTGATGAACTAACTGATATCATCAGTAGATATAGGTATTGATAAAGTACATTATATCAGTAGTATATAGATATAGTAGATACAGGGTTCAAAAGAAATAACTCCCCCCTTAAAATTACTAAACATTTCTTTGCATAACTTGACATACATTAGGTTGATTTGAAATTTTTAAACCTGTGAATAGAATAGAATCTTTTGCTACCCTCCCAATTTTCTTCTTTTTGAAAATCATTTTTTGTTAGTCAAAAATTATCACATTTTCCAAAAATGATGCTTTCAGAAAAAGTTGCACTTTTCAACATCCAATACATGTACCGCTGAGTGCACCAAATCCGCGTAACTTCGGAGTAAGCTACTAGTTTAGTAAGTTGGCGAGTATCTCGCATTTTGAGACTTCAAATCGGCGTAACTTACTAGACTAGTAAGTTCTATTGTTATTATACTCGGCAACTTACTCTTCATCTTTTGCGGAGTAAGTTGGCGAGTATCTCAGAATTTTGTGACTTCCAAATGTGCGTAAGTTACTAAACTAGTAAAGTTACGCCGCAGCTATTGTTATTTACTCGGCAACGTACTCTTCATCGTTGGAGGAGTAAGTTGTCGAGTAAGCAAAACGATGCATAGATAAAATCATTGATATTGATGAGATTTTGAAAGTAAATATTTCGCATTAGAGCGTATTCAGCGTGTGGAGCGTCTCGTATGCGGCACCGCTAACCTTTCGTGTAGGCCTACGGCCAGAACATTTATTCTGAAAGGAGAACAAGACAAGATAGATCATCGTTAATTAGTATAAACGCTCTTCAATCAATCAATCAATCAATCAATCAATCAAGCAATTAATCAATCAATCAATCAATCATTCATTCCCTGTGACGTGTCACATAATATAGGCCTAGTGATTAGCGAATGCATGTTGGATTCCATTATTTTGTATCATCAGTAGATAGCATAATATTTATTAATTATAGTAGGCCTACCACAATAGAGTCAAAGTCCCATTACTTTATGCGCTTATTTTATGGCTTACAAATGACAAGGACCGTTCACAAAACACTTGATAGGGGGCCTGATGCAAAAAAAATCATTGCGAAATTTTTTCGGGGCCCCCGTTTGAGATCTCAAAATTTCAGGCCCCCTCCCATTTTTGACATGAAAATTATGGCTCAACCCCATAGAAAAGCATATAAACTCAATTTTCCCAGGAAAATGTGTGGTCATTTTTTCAGGGCCCCCCTTAGGAGGGTCAAAATATTTAAGAACCCCCTTTTTTGTATCAGGCCCCCTAACAAGTGTTTGTGAACGGTCCCCAATTGTATTCTATTTACTACACTGAGTAATAATTCGAATTCGAATCTATATAAATATTTTAATATCTGGGGAAACATGTTTTCAAAACTCAGGATATCTTCTATCTCTAATACCGTATAGGCCTACATATAAATGATCTTTTAAATGATCTCCCCAAGCTTCACGAATTAGGAATAATTGCAAGTTTTGTGCTTCACACGGCTGGATACAATCACAGCAACAAATTATTTCCTCATGATATTGATAATCTCTTATTTTAACCTGATAACAGCAGATCCATATGCTATATCCCAATCCGACTGGCCCTGGATGGGATTTATTTTAAGTATTTTCCTGACCCTTGAGGAATTATATGCCCCTCTATCCTCTTGTTTATTCCATTCCCGGTTCGCCTGGTTGCAGGGCACACCATTTGGTTAATGTTTGAATAGAGTACATGTAATGCCCACGATTGTCAGATATTTTGACCAAATTGAAAACAATTTTGCCACATTGTTACCAAATATCATTTTTTTAAACTTGCGCTTTTTGTGATGTTTTAGAAAAATACAAACCTTTATACTAAAATTGGGGAGCCATTATTATACAAGAAGCCCCAAAATGAGACCCACATTTTGCGGCTTATTATCTATGACATACGGTCATTTGAACTGAGCACCAAGATCATCTTTGTGTGTGTGTGTGTGGGGGGGGGGGTAACTCCCCCACCCAAAAAGAAAATTCCAACTCCCTAAAACCAACCTCACATAGAAAATGTCAACACCCTAAAACCAACACCCTAAATATTTCACCCCCTAACCCCAGTGTAAAATTGAAAATGGCCCTGTAAACACACAATTTTACCCTTATTTGGGCAAAATAAATTAATTTTGGCATAGAAAACAAAAAATATCACCTTAATTTGGGGCTAAAATGGTGTAGGCCTACAATTGATTTGAGCAATTATCACAATAACACATAGCCACCATTTTTGGTCTTTTCCCCTCCTACAACTGACTCTGATACGCGACTGAGCATGTAAACTACTTTGACCCCGAAAGGATTTTTACCAAAACTACACTGCTGAGTCCCCACCCCCGGCGTGTTACCCCTTCTGTCATGGTGTGACAAAATAGATATTATAATCATAAGCCTATATAGGCCTACTACTACTTAATACGCTAAACACACTGATGGTATTTTGTTTTTACCGGGGTATTTAGTGACATAACACTGCCTATTGTTGAAATTGAATAATAATTGACCGCGTGGTTAAAAACGTGATATTAAAGGTGCTGATTGGGATTTATTGCTCCATTAACGAAGATACTAAAGAAGTAGTTACTCGCCAGATACGCTTCAGCGCAAGTCCCAAAAATACTAGTTTAGTAAGATACGCGGCAGTTGCGGAGTAGTTACTAAAGAAGTAAGCTACTAAACTAGTAAGTTACGCGGATTTGGTGCACTCAGCGGGTAATGTACAAAAACGTTTTCGATATCAATGTGATCAATGGTTTGATTGATTTAATTGTTAGTTAATTTTCTTAAATTTTATGTGTCCGATTACTCGGTCACCCATGCAATCATCTTTCAGTATAAAACAATGATTCATTGACATGAATTTTGACATGAATGGGGTTTTCAGTCGGTGTTTCAAAAATGGTAAAATCACTATATAGAGTAGAAATAAGGTTTGTAGTGTTATGCTTATTTCTTTCGTTGGCTAGAAGAGATGAAAATTTTACTTGCAAATGGTAGACTGAAACAGTTGCAATTTAGCAACGCCTCTCATAGGGCCTGCACTTTGGCTCGTTTTTTGCAGGTTTACATGGTCCAATAATCACAAGATGACTGACATGTGGTAACAAAGGAAGCAGTCACTGCAATTTGATTACGTCCCATATGATTGGCCATTCAAGACACCCCTGTGAATATACTATAGCGGCATTTTCAAAATATAATACCTGTTTGCTTGACTGCATTGACAATACCCGGGAACAATACACACAGTATATGCATTGGACAAACTTTTTACAATAAGCATGATAAGTGATGATGTGACCTCCAGATTTATACATCGTTCGTCTCGCACACTGACGACATTTGATTGAATGGACTGCGCCGTGATTACGGTGAAGGACACCGGTTCAAATCCTTTGTTTGGAGCCAATCGATAAAAGCATGCAGGGCCTCTATACCCTATACCCATGTACAGTTTATCCCTTACATAACCTATGTCTTGAATACGCTGGCAAAGTTATGTAATAATCGGATTAATACTATATAGCAGTAGGTAAAAACAAGTTTTGAATAATCCGCGCTACAAAGTCCCATTCAGTGATCCCAGCGAAAGTGAAAAAAAATCAAATTGTTACGTGTATAAATTTTTTAATGAAAAACAAATAGAAAAAAAACAAAACAGGAAAAGGAAAGTATTGACGAAGTTGAAGCCCCATTCAAATACATGTAGCTAATTTATAAACTGTCAGTACCGGTATATAAATTACAGACTCACGTAAATGCATTTTTTTTTGTCTTAGACACACGGCTTTCGGCTGAACCACTACACTAGCAAGCTATGTTAGCACATCTATGACAATGACGAAACGTACAAAATCAGCCATAGGCCTTTTATGACCTTTGACATTCTTTTGTGGCGAGTGACATGGTCTTTCAATTCACGCCGAGTGTCCTTGACAGGTTCGACTATGCTTCAGTGGTCATGAAAGAATTCAAAAGATAACCTCTGCCCCAACAATCCAAGGCAATTATCTGAAACCTGCTCCTCGGTTCATAAGAACTCAGTCCTCAAATGATAGTCATAATAATGTCCAAAATATAAAAATTACTGACTACTGAGTTCCGCAGTCTAGTATCCAAAATCTGAATTTTGATGATTTTTACGATCGTCGGGACAAAAAATCACTGAATGGGCCTTTAGTTCCCTACTCTCCTTACCCTGGCAATATAAATCAAAGAAAAAAAAAAAAAAAAAAAGAAAACAAGAAAAGAAAAAAAAAAGACAAAGAAAACGCATTCTGAATACGAAGAATGTCTTTCTGATATCAAATAAATTTCATTGTTTGGAATTCACGATATAATACAAATTTTATGACAAATTATTAAAATTTGATATTTTTCACATTTTTTGATATATAACAGTCCTCGAAGTAAATATCATAAATCTAATGATATATTCTTAAACAGTCTCTGGCATACCATACATGTATAGGCCTATATGTATAGTACATTAGTCTGCTTTATCTGTTTTGTGCTGTTCAAGCAAATTTAAACATAATTTCCATAAAATGTAAGCTTTTACTGTCAGATATGTCCCCTTTTAATTTTGAGCAGAACAAGTGAGGTAAAGCAAAGAAAATTGGAATTTACAATGAATGTTATACGATTGTAAAGCGGTACGATCCTCTGGGTGTGTGTGTGGGGGGGGGGGGTGCGTATGTGTGTCCTGCACGCGTATTTTTCTGCAACTACAGGGTGAGTCAAAAAAACTGCAATAGAGCAAAGAATCGATATTTATGTAAGAACCAAATCGAACTTTCCCAATATTGAAAGATTCTATAAATGCTACACTCAATAGCCACCTTCTGTGAAAATATGAAGTGAATCGCAACTACCGTTTAATTTTGATGAGTCCTTTTGCTGCGATACCCAATTTCGTTATTCCACGAGGTACCATGTATTTTGAATGAGAGCAAACAGTGCGCGATAAAGGCACCATATCTGAAACTGACTTTAACTTAAATAAGGTTGATTTTTGCGTTATTTTAATTTCTTTTTTCTGTTCAAACAAACTTTCTAACATTACTTTAAGTCCTTCATACCTCACTCGACTCCAGCTCCAGTTTTTTTAATCCCAATATGTCCAACTTACTGGATATTTTGTAATTCACTCCATTTCAATTTGCGCGTATTTCATTACGACATTTGAAAAACCCGCCTACAAATTTGTATGTTTTTGATAGAGAATAAACATCTTTAAAGTAAAGGAAAAATGAAAATAACAACAAATATTAATGTTTCTTCTCTTTAAGGTTACACAAAGAGACGTATAAAAAACGTATAAAAGACGTATAAAGTTGTTCTCTAAAACAGAGTTTTCTCAGTAATCAAATATCGCAGCGAGTGAAATGTTGGTGCATTGGATGTAACTTAACATTTTTGTGTGTGTTATATACAAATTATTAGAATAAATTTTAAAATCCTTCGTTTAAAGCATTTTTACCCACCATGTTCACAAGATCAAAAACACGTTCCATGAGGTTTTTTTCAAATGTGCGCTCCGTATAAATCCACACCGAGCGATTGTTTTCTTCTTTTTCGTATTGTATTACAAATCGATCAAAGAAATAATGTTGCCATGGGGAAGAACCAAATACAGTACCGATTAAATTTTAAAAGCCCGTTTTGGGGGAAAATTTTGGAGAATTTGCTTGAGAAAAAGCTGGTTTGTGAAATTATCGATATCTTGATTACGAGACGTTAATTTAGACATCTGAATACCTACATTATTTCTCAACATTCTGCCAATTGCTATTCCATTTGATTTTCACTCCAAATTGAAGCTAGTTTTGCAAAAACGAGGTTTTCCTCCATCAGTTCGTTCAAAATTTCAGCGCCGACATGCGTGTTTATTCTAAGAGCCATAATGCGGACGCGATTGTAATCATATGTAATTGCATCCAATTATAGTTATATCATCCGCTTTGAGAACAGTCAATTTGTGTAAGTTGATCTGTGGCCGAGTGGATAGAGCGTTGGACTGGGAATCTAATATGAACTATTTTTGTGGGTTCGAGTCTCCGTGTGGCTGAATTTTCTTTTCTTTTTCTCTTTTCTCATTTTTACTTCCTTTCTTTCCTCTTTCCTTTCTCCCTTTCTTTTATCATTTCTTTTTTTTTCATTTCTTTCATTTCTTTCTTTCTTTCTTTCTTTTTCATTCATTTTCTTTCTCTCTCTTTCTTTCTTTTTCATTTCTTTATTCTTTCTTGCTCCTTTCTTTTTAGTTTTATTTGATTGATTCGCTGAGTGCAGTGAATCGTGATTGATTGTTTTTCACTTTGTAGGCCTGCTAAGTCTGTCTTGTTGATTTTCATCCCAAATTCGATTTACAAATAATTGCTTTTTGATATTGTTGTTGTTGCCTACCCTTACATTGTAATCAGGGGAATAGCAGCATTGATTTCATCAAAGATATCAAGGCTATAAATTCAAAATCAACACATTTTCCAGGGCGTAGCTTGACGAAGTGCCCCCAATCAATTTTAAAATTTATAAAATCCTTGTGAAAATTGCCGAAAATGGCTTGTGCCACCCCCCCCCCCCCCGGCATCCGAGCTCCGGGCACGAGCTAAGCCGGTTTCATAGCCTTTTCATGTCTTGACCGTGGATCGATATTCTATTGTAAGTAGGCCTACGTCCCGGTACGCTTGTTCATTTTCTGCATGGCTGTTTCTGTTATGAACTTACGCCCCTCTGAAATCAAGCGCATGAAAAACTCTCGGCTAACCTTCAGGACCAAGGGCAATAACACTTTGGGTGCTCCATTTTATTTTAATGCCAATGCCAATGAGAAAATGGCAGTTGTTCCAAATCTACCTTACACAGAGTGGGCTGACATTCAAATTTTAGATGTCTCGTGGACAAACATTAAATTTGGGTAGCGCTATAAAATGTGTCATAAAAACAAAACGGTTAATGTTAATTCCTCAATTTTACCATATATAAAATGTTTTCAAACCTAAAAAGTTCAACTCGGTTCTTAAGTTAAAATGGATTCTTTTCTCTGTTGCACTTTTTTTTTACTCACCCTGTATAACGGGACTCAATACGATACCGGTATGTTATAAGAGTCAAATCCTACAATTCTGTCAGAGAAAATATGCATATTTGCATTAAATTTTTATTAATTGACATAATTGATTAATTAATAAATATTTTATTTAATGATTTACCATAATTCCAAACATGTCAAACAATATGTCAAATTAAAGCTAATGAAATGCTTTATAAATTGGTAAGAGCACATTTTGCAGAATGCATTTAGTATTTTAGTTACATGATTCCAAACATTCTATTCCAATTTTTTTTACACACGCATAGGAGCTGTACTTTTAGAATCTGCGCCTAATCAATAATAATAGTATTTCACTCCATTGTCAAAGTACTGTGCTCCCTGTAGCATTATAGTGACCAGGTCGCGATATTTTTTTTTTTATTTAATATTTGCATCACATAATACATTTACATAATATAGGCCTATATGAGGCTGGATTGAGCTGTGTTCAGTTTTATACGGCGGATTTATTGCCATAATTATTACCTCTTACTTAAGGGATCTAAAATGAGCGTTTATTGCGTTTCGACATTATTTTTTGTGGGACATGAGAGCACCTCAGACCTATCGAATTGCATTCTGAATACGAAGCATGTCTTTCTAATATCAAATAATTTTCATTTTTGAAAATCACAATATAATACAAATTTTATGACAAATTATAAAAATTTGATATTTTTCAAATTTTGATATATAACAGTCCTCGAAGTAAATTATACAAATCTAATGATATATTCTTAAAGTGTATGTAGCAGGGAGGAAAAGCCGACGGTCAATTGAAAATTTGACCTTTCATATTGAAGATATGGATTTTTCCCAAAAGACCTAATTTTTTGGGTGTTTTGGAAAAAAAAATCCATATCTTCAATACGAAAGGTCAAAATTTTCAATTGATCGTCGGCTTTTCATCCCACCTACATACACTTTAAGTATAAATCATCAGATTTATAAAGTTTACTTCAAGTACTGTTAAATATCAAAATATCAATTTGTAATGATTTGCCATAAAATGTGTATTAAATTGCGAATTTCAAAAAATCAAAATTATTTGATATCAGAATGGCATTCTTCGTATTCAGAATGCAATTCGATATGTCTGATGTGCTCTAACTTCCCACAATAAATACTGTCCAAACGTTCATACCCCAGCCCTTAACAAAAGAAAAACAAATTTATTCCAATTAAAATTCTACCAGGGTTCGAACCCACAACATTTTATTTAACAGTCGAGATCGAATACCACTACGCTGTTAGTGCTTCTGCCAGAAATGCGTTTGTTCATCATACTTATTGATTACGGAATAAATCGCAAACACACGATATATATATATATATATTACTTATCTATTAGTAATAAATACGTATAATCTCCAATCAATAATGAACCTTGCCTCCGACTATGCGGTTCCTATGCAAATGTTGACTAGTAAATTAATATAGGCGACCAGGTCCTAGAGTGTGATTGTTTTGTAGCAGATGACAGTGCTCATTCAAGCCTGTCAAGGTCAGTTAGTAGCCACTTGCTGAATGGATGGCCATTATCAGCTATCAAAGAGATGCCTTGTGCAGCTGCCAATCACAGTAGAGGTTTGATAACATTTTGTTAAAAACCCAAATGTGATATAAGGACAAAGCTGTGCATGTTGGTACTTAATTGTTTGGATTCTTATGTTGAAATTCCCTTGTATTAGTATTTTTTATGTGTAGTGTATATTGTTCATAAATTATATAGCTTTTAAATTTTGGGCATTTTTGCTCTGTTGCACTGTACCATTATGGAATTTGAGCAAATCAATTACCGACACAAGCAGGTATACAGTGTATTATTTTATTTTTATTTCGTATCTCAGGAGCACAGCTCACTTGGTAAGGCGTCAGAATTTGGTACACGAGCGCTTCGAACTTTAAATCGGAAGGTGGTGAGTTCGAGCCTCATCACGGTCACATTAATTTTATAAACCAAATATTGTTCGAACTTTTCATATTTGTTTTTCTTTTATTGTTTCTTTTCTTTGTCTTTTTTTTCTTGTTTTATTTAATTTTTTCTTTATTTTTCTTTGATTCATATTGCCAGGGTAAGGAGTGGAGGAACTAACGGCCCATTCAGTGATTTTTTCATCTGGACGATCGTAAAAATCATCAAAATTCAGATTTTGTACAATGATATAGTCAGTAATAATCTTTTGATCATTATAATTATGACTATCATGATCCGAAGAGCAGTTTCAGACAATTGCTTGGGATTGTTGGGGCAGAGGTTATCTTTTGAATTCTTTCATGACCGCTGAAGCAGAGTCAAACCTGTCAAGGACACTCGGCGTGAATTGAACTGATTTAATTTATATACTGACAGTATATATAAATTAGCTACATGTAGGCCTATTTGAATGGGGCTTCAACTTCGTCGATACTGCCGTTTTCTTGGGTTTTTTGCCATTTTTTTCATTAAAATTTTTATAAAAGTAACAATTTGATTTTTTTTTCACTTTCGCTGGGATCACTGAACGGGGCTTTGCAACGCGATATATTCAAAACTTGTATTCACCTACTGTTATAGCATTAATCCGATTATTACACAACTTCGCCAGCGTATTCAAGACATCCAATGCAAATAATCACCTAGATTATGACGTTCATACCGTAAATATGGCGGAGTACTCAAATTCATTCAACAAAAGCATGATTACAAGCTATTGCAATCTACCGCGGCAGCTCGTCTCACACACATAACAAATGCACTATAGGATCAAATAGGTTGACGACAACGTTTGATTGAATGCACTGCATTGCGCCATGATTACGGTGAAGGACACCGGTTCAAATCCTATGTATGGAGCTAATCAATAATTTCACGCACATCCTCTATTAGTGCCCAATTATTGCCCGGGATGATTGCACACTGTAAAAGAGCTATTGTTATAATGTTTGATGAAATCGTGTTTAACTATTTGCTTAAGAAAGGCACAATACAGATAAAGCAGACAGATTTACTACATGTGGTACATGTATATATATATAGGGAATGTGTTCGAGTATTACCTAATTATAATAGGGGCGTATCCAAAAATGAATTCACACCCCTTTCAAATGTCGAGCCAAAGTGCAGGCCCTATGCCTGAATAAAGACGTACATAACAAAGAAGAAATGGCCAACAAATATTGGAGGTTGGAAGTCAGCATCCAGCCAATTAACTGCATGCAGCCAAATCTCTTGTGGCCACATCATGAGTGTTACACCTCTATCCAAGAAAGCCATCATTTTAAATCAAAATGCAAGATGCTTCAACTGACCCAATACAGGTAAATGTTCACCCTTTTGGTCAAATTTATGCGTGGAGAGCTCATTTTTCCTTCCTAGTGATTTTATCATTTTGAAGAAACTGCTGATTAAAAACTTCAAAGAAAATCTTATTTAACGCCAAAATTAACTCCAACAAATCTTTGTTTTGCACTGAATGATGGTTGTACGGGTGCCTGAAGGATCAGAGACAGAAAGGTGAAGGAAAAAAACAAGAATTAAATCAACCTTAACATTAATATTGAGAAAGTTTTCTACATAATGTGGTAAAGTGCAACTTTTTCTGAAAGCATCATTTTTGGAAAATGTGATTATTTTTGACCAAAAATATTGTTTTTGCAAATGAAACAACTTTGGGAGGATTGAAAAAAGATTCCTCTATTCACAGCTTTTTGAATTTTTCAAATCAACAAAATATATGTCAAGTTATGCAAAGAAATGTTTTGTAATTTTAAGGGGGAGTTATTTCTTTTGAACCCTGTATATACATAGATATAGGCATTGATGAAGTGAAGTATTCATACTGCAGTTACTGTCCGTTTTCCTATACACAATACACAGTGCTCTTTCCCATTGACGCGTGACCTCTACAAATAGCCCTACGTTAAAAGTATGTGAAAAATAACCGGCCAATATTAAAAGTACTCTTCTAAAGTTCTAGAAAATATAGTTTTTAACATGTCCTAAATTTTAGCTAATTTAGATGTTTGGAAATATTCGTACTTTGGTGTTTTAGTTAATGTTATAGGTAATAGTACATTGCCTAGTTAACGTCGCTGTGTGTGAAAAATAACCGGCCAATATTAAAAGTACTCTTCTAAAATTCTAGACAATATAGTTTTGTAACATGTCCTAAATTTTTAGCTAATTTAGGTGTTTGGAGAGGGTCGTACTTTTGTGTTTTAGGAAGGATATGTAAACGACAGATAACACCAAAAATATGAAGAAATTATTTCCAAACCGTGTTAAGTCAACAATCATTATGTTGCTCATTTTCAAGAATGCTGGTTTACAAAAAGCACGCCATTGTCTCATTTCGTGAACAATGGTACACATACCATTGTTTCCTTTCGTTTCCTTTATAATCGGTTACCCAACTGAAGCTATAATACAAACTTTATTGCGATATCGCACATGAAAACAGTCACATGTGCACAGCCAGAGAAGATCCGATTTAATCAGTTGAGCTGTTTCAATGAGTGTTATCTTGGTTTAATAGCTTTTAATGGGGTTAAGTCCTGCAAAGGTCGAGATGAATTCTACTGTAGACATGACTGCATCATGTTGCTCTCGGTAGTAGATATGTGCATTAATGACTACATATCAGTAGTAGATATAGGCATTGATAAAGTACATGATATCAGTAGTAGATATAGGCATTGCTGAACTACCTGCTATCGGTAGTAGATAGATGCATTAATGACTACATGACATCAGCAGTATGTATACATATACGCATTGATGAACTACTTGTTATCAGCAGTAGATATATACATTAATGAGCATTGTTGAAGTACCTTGTATCGGCAGTAGATATAGGTATTGATAAAGTACATGATATTAGTAGTAGATATAGGCATTGATGAAGTACCTGATATCAGCCATATATATATAGGTATTGATGAACTACTTGATATCAGCCGCAGATAGGCAGTGATGAACTAAAGATATCAGCAGTAGATAATTATAGGTAATGATAAAGTGCATGATATCTGTAGTAGATATTGATGAACTACCACATATCAGAAGTAGATATATGAACTACCAGCTATCAGAAGTTATTATACCATTGATGCACTATCTGCTGTAAGAAATAGATAAATACATTCATGAACTACCTGCTATCAGCAGTAGATATAGGCATTGATGAACTATCTGCTGTCAGAAATAGATAACGGCATTCATGAACTACCTGCTATCAGCAGTAGATAAAGAGCATTAATTTATGAACTACCTGCTATCAGCAGTAGATATAGGTATTGATGAACTACTTGATAACAGCCATAGATATAGGCATTGGTAAACAACATACCATATCAGAGGTAGATATAGCCATTGATGAACTACCTGATATCAGAAGTAGATATAGGCATCGATGACCTACTTGATATCAGCCATAGTCATTGATGAACTACCTGATACAGACTTGACATTTAATATGGCATATTTTTTCGCAAAATTCCAAGATTGGTCTGGAAGAGGTCTGCATAAACCGCACGGGGCAAATATTAATTGGGGTGTGTCGAGAGATGGTGAGAAGTAATTGTTTTACATGAAATGTGTTTTCCATTAGTTGACATCATGGCGCTCATAATGTAGTGAATTAGCCTAAAATGGCGGATTTAAGGTGACTGAATTTGATATATGTGGGGGAACAATATCTGAAGTTGAGCACCATTATTCCGGCTGATATCATCAAATTCATTGTGGTTTGAGGTGATACTTACTGAACCTAAATACCAATAAGTGTTTGTCAGAACTGAAATGCACTTGTAATGTATCAGTTTTGAAAGTGGAAGGAGCTTTAAAAATATGGCTCTGAAAAGTGGTACGCACTCAGAAAGTTTGAATGCCCCCCTGGGGCAAATGTTATAAACTTACTGTACACAAAGAAACAGCGTGAGTTCATTGGACAGCCAAGAATCCGTGCAGTTGTTTTTTACAGTAAGTTTATAACATGTGACATGGGAGGGGGGCATTCAAACTTTCTAAGTACATAGCACTTTTAATAGCCATATTTTTTAAAAGCTCCTCCCATGTTCAAAAAATCGGTACATTGCCAGTGTATTTCAGCTGTGATGAATGTCAATTGCTGACAAAGTTTAAGCAATATCCCCTCAAACCCCTATAAATTTGAGAACAATGTTAGAAAGATTCGAGCCAGGTATACCAACTTGGTGTGGGGAACAAAGACAAAGACAAGATAATCACTAATGCAGTATGTAAACCAGAATGGTGTACACTGTTACTGCACTAGTAAAGATCCAAAACCACAGGGATGGTAGACAAAGTTAACAAAAAAATACAACCGACGTTTCGAGCAGATAAACTGCTCTTCTTCAGGGACAGACAACAAAATATAAAAGCAAACAACAAAAACTACATACTGTAGTTTAAAAAAAATCAAGTCAAAAATGTCTTACCTCTATGAAAGACGGTTCACTACGGAGAACAATGTTGCATAAAGTCCGAAATTGTGTCCCCCACAAATCTCAAATTTAGCCTCCCTAAATCCGCCATTTTAGGCAAATTCGCTATAATGTAAAGTCATGGAAAGCACATTTTCTATCAAACAAATATTTTACACCATCTCCCGACACATCCCAATTAATATTTATAGCCCGTGCGGTTTAAGCAAACCCATCCCAGACCAGTCTTGCAATTTTGCGAAAAAATATTCCATATTAAATGTCAAGTCTGTATCAGCAGAAGCCATAGGCATTGATGACATACCTGCTATCAGAAGTAGACATAGCCATTGATTGACTACCTGCTCTCAGCAGTAGGTATAGGCAAGGATAAACTACTTGATATCAGCCATATATGCATAGGTGAATTACCTGATATCAGCAGTAGACATAGGCATTGATAAACTACCTGTTATCAGAAGTAGATATAGGCATTGGTGAATTACCTGCTAAAAGGCTGCTATCAGCAGTAGATAAAAAATCATTGATGAATTACCTCCTATCAGCTATCATCATCATCATCATCATCATCATCATCATCATCATCATCATCATCATCATCATCATCATCATCATCATCATCGGCTGCCCATCGTGGTCGATGAAGACACAGTTGTCAAAGTTGATGGGTGACTCTTTCTCCATCCTTCAAGGTACTTATCCTTTCGCTTCCGCTCCACTGTTTTCCCAGCATCGTGGATCTTCTTCCTCCAACTGACCCGGTCACTAGCTTTCGTCTCCCATGTTTCAACATCCATGTCAGTTGTCTTCGGATGACACTTTACAACATCTCTATACCGAAGTTTCTGCCCACCACGTTTTCTATTTCCTTCTGTGAGTTCACCATACATCACAGCTTTTGGAAGTCTTTCATCAGGCATCCTCACATCACGGCATGACCGAACCAGCGCAGTTGGCTTTTTACTAGGATGGCTTCTACGCTCTCCATTTTTGGATCTCTGAAGCACCTCCCCATTAGGGACTCGGTTCTGCATGCCATGATATTCCCATGTTACATCTAAGGTGGTGAAGATGAATGGAAGTTAACTTCCTGATATGCCTCCGGTAGAGTGTGTAATATCTCAGTAGAATACAGGAGAAAGGGTATGATAAACACGCCGAGCTATAAAGCATTGATGAACTATGTACCTGGCATCAGCAGTAGATATATAGGCATTGATGAGCTACATGATATCAGTAGTAGATATAGCCGTTGATAAAGTACATGATGTCAGCAGTAGATAGAGATAATTGACGAACTACCTGGTATCAGAAGTAGATTATATTCATCGATGAACTACCTGGTAACAGCAGTAGATATAGACATTAATGAACTGCCGGGTATCAGCAGCAGATATATACATTAATGAACTCCTGCTATCAGCAGTAGATTAAAAGCATTGATGAAGTACCTGGTATCAGCAGTAGAATAGGCATCAATGAACTACCATACAGATATCAAAAGTAGATATAGGCATCGATGAACTATCTGCTGTCAGAAAAGATATAGGCATTCATGAACTACCTGGTATCAGCAGTAGATAAAGAGCATTTATGAACCACCTGCTATCAGCAGTAGATATAGGTATTGATGAACTACTGATATCAGCCATTGGTATATGAACAACACAGTGCACACCATATTAGAATTAGATATAGCCATTGATTAACTACCTGATATCAGCAGTAGATATAGGCATCGATGAACTATCTGCTATCAGCAGTAGATATAGGCAAGGGTGAACTACTTGATATCAGCCATAGATATAGGCATTGATGAACTACCTGTTATCAGCAGTAGATATAGGCATCGATGAACTATCTGCTATCAGCAGTAGATATAGGCAAGGGTGAACTACTTGATATCACTCAGCCATAGATATAGCCATTGTTGAATTACCTGCTATCAGCAGTAGATGTAGGCAATTGGATGAACTACTTGATATCAGCCATAGAAATATGCATTGATGAACTACCTGATAACAGCAGCAGACATAGGCATTGACGAACTACCTGCTATCAGCAGTAGATATAGGCATTGACGAACTACTTGATATCAGCCATAGATATAGGCATTGATGAACTATCTGCTATCAGAAGTAGATATGGCCAATGATGAACTACATGACATCAGAAGTAGATAGGCATCGATGAATTACCTGCTATCAGCAGCAGATAAAAATCATTGATGAATTACCTGCTATCAGCTATAGATAAAGAGCATTGACAAATCTCATGGTATCAGCAGTAGATATAGTCATTGATGAACTACCTGCTATCAGAAGGATTGAACTGTCTGATATCAGCAGTAGATATAAGCATTGGTGATCTACCTGGTATCAGCAGTCGATATAGGCATAGAACTACCCGATATCGGCAGTAGATATAGGTATGGATGAACTACTTGATATCTATAGTATGTAGGTGTTGATGAACTACTTGATATCAGCAGTAATATACATTGGAGAAATAGTATGCCTGTATGGATTGGTAACTACCTGATGCCTCCAGTAGTATGCCTGTATGAATTGGTAACTACCTGATGCCTCCAGTAGTATGCCTGTATGAATTGGTAACTACCTCATTTTTTCAGCAGCTATTACAGTTTTTGTTATCCTTCTATTTCATGTTAGCAAAAATATACAGGCATTTGACTCGTTCACAATCGAATAACACAACACTGTGCTCTTTGTTTTACTCTCTGTTTTTGTTTTTGTTTTGTTTTTTACAAATAAATATTTCATTACATTTAGTGTTTCTCCGTCAGCTAAATGTGAAGCTGCGTAATAGGATTACACCGCCACAATCTTATGACAAGTGCGCCTCCATTTCTAATATTGCGTTTTATTAATTTCAGTTCTTTACAATAAGTGTTGAATTAATGAAATGAATTTCCAATAACATTGCTTGATAAAAAAAAACACACAAAACCCATGCATGCCACGTTTGCTTTTGCATGAACCCTTTAAAATTCACAAATCAATTACTGTTTATTCTTTTCTCATTAAGTTAATCAAATTCAAATTTCATTGACAAGCTATACAGCCTACCTTAGCAACGTTTGTAATTCTATCATGCATGCGCCACACAGAATACCAATTATTCGCTCAATTTTCCTTTCGGTACTCGCAAGAATATATGTAAATTCATTATATTTTGCGATACATGTTTTTCACTTATAACACTTACGCTTTAGCAGCAAAAATTCTTATTAAGCGTAAGCTTTCTGTCCGTAAAGAGATACTAAATAATTGTTAAGATGTGATTTTGATTTCTAAAACCCTCATTAAATTAACGAAATTAATGTACAAATGCAAAATTCAGATTGTTTACGTTATAGTCTCAACGTCATATTATGTGCCAATGTGAGATACAGGATTCACCACCCACAAGCGTAGAGACGAGGCTGATGAAGCATTATTGAAACCACTGCTTTTCCTCATCGCTCATTCACTCAGCGCCGTGGATAATTCACCACACACAGCCACGGTGTACCATGTTTTCATACATTTCATGTAATAATAATAAACCAGCGGAGAAAAAACGTCCAAACTCCGGTTCCAAATCGAATCTACCGTCTTGTTCAATCATTTTTGACTAGGAAATTGATAATTAAATCTTACTAGTTACCAAACCTGGGAAACCTTGGATGTTATTTATTTGATTTACGCCGTGGACACCTTACAGAAGGATAGCTGATAGTGTTTATACGTATGTAGTCAGCTCGGGTTTGTAAAGCTACGATTTTGACATGTCTTAAGCTTTTACTGCTACTGCTCCTGGCTTGCCAACATCTGTGTTAATCTCCTGGCCTGTGTCAGACGGGTGAAAGGTAAGTCCCTATATCCATGACTCATCTCACTTACGATTTTAGCAACTGCACTGTTTAATGATTAATTTTGAAAATGTTTGATAAACATTTGAAACGTAAACTTGATACTGCAGATAAACCACAGTGGTTTGATAAAATATGTGGCAAATTGCGAATTAAGCTGTCCCGTAATAATATCATATTTATTTGCATAATGTATAAGAATATACATACGATTATGAGTTCGAGATAACATAAATATAGTTTTACCAATGGAATACACTCTTAAAATGACAACAATCAAAATACCTTTCTGAGTTTTAGTTAAATATAAAAAGTATAGTTTACAAAAATATAGTATCATTCCAGTTTCTTGACTATTGATAAGACCTATAAATTCACAGGATAATTTCCTTGTGCTTGGTCGATAGACGTCAGTTTGTTGGTACTGATTGCCCGCTGTTTATACGCGTGTATGTGATTATTCAAGGCGACCTGTGGTATTGATATTATATAATATCAGGTTTCATTTTATACACATTATACATGTACATTTTGGCTATTTCCCTGCTATTTCATACATGTTTTTCCCAAACCGGAAAAGCAATTTTATAATTGTCATTGTTGATTTCGTCATTGTTGTTTATTATACTAAGTAATTTAAAAATAGTTACCATATCTTTCGTCAAAATGAAATGTAGGGTGATGCAAATATGTCATTCAAGCAATATTCCAGAATATAATGTTTAAAATCTTATGACAGTATTGGTTTTAGATTATAACACACTATTATATTATACTGATGAAGAATGTACCGAACGGTGTAAAAAAAAAGTTTCAAGTGTTTTTCACGAAATTGAAAATTTCAACTTTGCATGGTTGTAATTAAAATCAGCAGTTTAAACAATGCATCAAAATGCGAGCAAATATGCCCAGTATTGATTCAGAAGCTGGAGAATAGACATAACCCAAATATGCAGCTAGATACGTATACATGATAACAGCCATCGTTTTGAAATTGAGTGTGTATTGCAGTGGTTGACAGGACGACGTGTTTATGCAGGACAAATACACAGAGATCAATAATATCAAGACAAGCATCAAAGTCTTGTTTTTCTAACCAAATTATGTGAATTATATTAAAGTAGATGTTATGTCATTTTTAATGGTTGTTTTAATACCTTCCGTTACAAGGTCGGAAAACAATTGCTTCAAGAGGTTCAACTCTTAACAAGTAAAAATACAAAAGATTAAGTGATTTCTTGTTTTCCAATCAGCAACCAAACGAGTACAAACAAGCTTAGTCTAATGCCAGCGATTCTTAAGATACATTGACAGATATTATTTTCTGATGGTATTTTCTTAGTCGTTTGTAATTTGAAGACACTCAAACCATCTGTGTATTTTTTCGTGACTCATTTAAATATTTTGTGCATAGTCCTACGATATAGATGTGTGATATGACGCGTGCTATAGCTTGTGCACAATTATTTGTAGATAATTGAAATAACGAAATTCCCCTGGGAAAGGAACTAATTACTTGTTGGTGTTGTTTGTCTCTCGGTTACCCGTATACGAGAAATCGGGGAGCTGATCCTGGCTGTGATGGTTGATTGTTTATATATGGTACTGCGTCTTAGCTGCATGCTTTTCAACAAAGTATAGTTCTGTCCCTTGCTGAATATAACGAAGCCTGATTTTAATTCGTATAATATAGGATATCAGTGGGCTATTCCATGAAATCCATGCACCCCCTATGGAAGAGATGACATTAATCTTCAAATCGAGTTTTATGGGCGATTAAGATCATGTAGGGTTAGTCCGAGGTTGCTTATATTGATATTCTCCAATATTGGGACGTGCGGGGTGGAGAAGGCTGGATTATTCAGCTACCATAGGGTGTACAGATTTAAACTAGAACAGCCCATTGTACCGTCAGATGTATTCTGTCGGTCGGACATCCGGGCTATCTCTAGTCTCGGGCCCAAACTGCATGTGGCTCACGGTTTGTTGTGAACAACAGAAACCGGCTGTGAAGGAGGCTACATAGCGATGTTGCTGGAGTGACCCTCAATTTCGGAAAAACGACACTCGACCATTGAATTTAATTTTAAGTTTGTCAGTATATAAACGGTAAATCAAGTAAGTTTCTTCCACTCTGAATACTTAGAAACGGTTGTTTGATTCCACTGACTATTTGCGATCGAAATTTACATAACACCAATGACAGAAATCATCAACAAAAATCGAATCAGAGAAGTTGTTTTCACTCGAACATCATCAACCGGAAGTGACGTGACACGGACCGACAGAATACTTAGATGAACCTAACGAAGTCAGGACTTTCCATCAATGCTACTCATTAAGCCTACTAATAACAAAAGCACATTGCAATCAAATTACGGATTGTGCTCATAAATGACATGGCTTTTATATTTGACATGTTTTATATTTAGTTTTTCATATTTTTAATTTTTTTATTAACTATGAAATTTGAAATAAATAGCACATGTTTTTAGCATATAAAAGGGAAATTATGTTAGTTTTACATGGAAATTAAGTTTAAAATGAGGGGCTAAAGGAAACCTCAAAGGGTTTCCCACTGCACTTATTAAACTGACCCAATTCTAAATTTACCATGGGGAGAACAGAATTCTGAATTCAATCTACAGATAGTGTCAATTTTCCAAGTCGCCACACCACCGGGGAATGAACTAGGAACCTGGTGCACCAGATATGAATATCCTACTGTCTCACGCTTTCTAAATGTAGTAATAGGTGACATACGAGCACATGTTATTAATGACTATGGTAAGATATTTTGTATTTGACAACTTTGCTGTATAATGATAGTTTGCCCTTGTTTGTAGAAACTCATCAAAACGGTTTTTAAAAACAAAAAACGTATAAGAGCAGGTAAACAAACCAAACCAAAGACATGTAAAGCTAACAAATCAGCATGAATTAACAATGATGGGGACTCATGGATAAACTCGTGAGCGCGTGTGCAATTGAAAATGACTAAAATCTGCATTTATTAAAGCTATACACCTATCCGACTTCGCCATTACTGCGGTGTCCCCGATGTAAAACTGCGGTGTCCCGAGGTCGGGGGTTCCATCCATTATTTATTGTGTGCTATACAGAATTGTACCCGGGAATTGTACACAACAGTGATATTCAAGACACAATCATGAGTATTGAATTACGAATTAAATCTCCCGCTCTGGTACATCTGTGTTGCCGTCAATAGAGGGCCAAATACAGTAAACGCTTCTCGGATTGGTGTATATGTATGAATTTTGATTTGTTATTCTATTAGACTTCTCCGTAGTCCGCTTGCCCATTTTGCATATTCTGGCTATTACATTTAAGCATAAAACGCTGATTTGTATTAATTTGTGTGCAATTGATAGATTTTCACATCTGATATTTTCAGTCACCATACTCCCTTTGTTTGTTATCTTCATTTTTTACTCGGGCTTTCGCGATCAATAAACGGGTAGATTCCAAAATCAGAACTGTTCAGTATTGAAGTGAGCCATTATAATTATGCAAGATATGTTGCATTCAATAACTTTTATTGTCACTAATCATCTAATTATATAAACTCTTTATAACCATTTTACTAGTGAACACTTTAATTTTAATAAATATCAGTATAATTTTGAGTTCAACGGAAGGCGTTCATCGTGATTAATAATAACATATTTGTTTATCAAAATTCGACTATGGCATAGTCTATTATTCTATAGACCTACTCAAAATGCTGAAATATTAGTAATAATTGTCGGGAAGGGTTTCTGTCCATTTTGAGCTGAAATAACAAGGTAAAGTGAAAGAAACATTTATGGTTACTTTTGCCATTTAACATGCAGTTCTATGGGAGGACATAAAGTCATAATAAAATAAATTATGACTTTATGTCAAAATTTGGCCGATTCCATTTAGGTGCAAGTTTGGGACATGTGTAAATATTACAAATAGGCGCCTATTGAAAAAAATAACTAATTTCATATTATAAGATGGCTTTAAACATGGACCCTACATCAACACATTTTATGTACATTAACAATGGATAAGTAATGTGATACGTATATTGATTTTGCTTATATACTTGAATTTGCTATACCTGAGACGAATATACCTACTTACTATAACGATAATGATATTTCACATAAACATTTTAATTATGGTATTCATAAACCTTACCTATATGTGTTACTATGACTATGACTTGGTGTTTCGAGCATGGAGTCTGGAATATACTCCAATAATACCGTCATGTCGCAAACGTGATTAAACTTGACATTTGTATCAATTATGCCGTGACATTATTAAAATTATGTTTTGCTGTATGCTCTTATTGATAAAACCGTTACCAACATGACCAAAAGATTAATTCCAATATTTGTTCCGCCAATGCTATTTATTAGTTGAATCAAAAGGTAGACCCACCCCAATAATATAGTATTTCTACTCGTCTTTGTTGCCTGTAATTTCCCCTCAAAATGCCAGCTCATTTGGGGATAATTTCTTTCAAAAATAATGTTAGGAAAACACTAATTATATCCATTGCTGTCTAATGTCCAATATTTGACCAGTTTATTAATTTTGTGTAACTTTTTAATTAATACATTTTACTTATTTATTTTTTCGAACATGTATACGCCTTTTAGCGGCATACGCCTACCTGGCGATGCTTTCATACTACACTAGAACACCACAAATATACCGAAGAAAAACTACAACCCGCAGGTTTATAAAAGACATTATTTACAAAACTTCTCTCACCAATCTCACCAATTAATGCCTATCAAAATACATTTCTTATTCAATGGGTGCGTCTTGTAAAGAATTCACGTAATTTGATTGGTTTTCGGGTGTATAATATCTCACAATAGTTGATAGTGATATTAGTCAGGGCGCGCGCCGCCACGCAACGGCGGCACGCTTGTTGCTCCTCAATGATCACGCGATAATGCGTTCGCGTAACACACGTGCGAGAACTAAGAACGCGATTCGGCGGCTTAGATGTTCGTGATGGTTTCGTTCATTTAAAACAACGGGGTGTCCTCACAAAAGTAACTTTATTTTTTCTGAAAAAGGCAGTTTTTCTCCCAAAATTACATTAAAACTGAATAAGAATGAGAATAAATGATATGATTTTGTCTTTTGCCTATCCAATATCGTGTCATAATGGATGGACTGGCCAATATTTTTATCGTAGTGGATACCGGCTGCGCCGGCATCCACTACTCAAAATATTGGCCAGCCCATCCATTATGACACGATATTGATAGGCAAAAGACAAAATCTATCATTTATTCTCTAAATACCAACCATACCCATAATACACTAAAACCATAGACCACAGTCTATGCTAAAACACACCCCAATAAGTCACCACAACCCACACTCATCATGTCCCTCTATATTGTGTAGCTAAATAATATGGTACCTACAGGACTATAATGTAGGCTTTCCACTTCCTGGGTCGTCATTAACCGTTGCAAAGAGCGTCGCAATAATATTCTATTGTATAGGCTACGTTGTTGGATTCAATCTACTCATCTCTATCCAGGAACCGCCGAGCTTTTCACAGACAACAATATAATTATTGAGAGAAAAAATACAATGGGCACTACACTTAAAATATTCCCATTTATTTGTCAGTTGTATACTGTTAATTAGGAATATGGCGTATATAATACAACAGGATTAGGCATAATGAAGTAAGGCATTTAGAGAATAAACGATAGGAATTTTTATTTTGCCTATCCTCTACCGTGTGATAGACGACAGGCAGGTCCAATATTTTGAGTAGTGGATGCCGGCGCAGCCGGTATCCACTACGATAAAAATATTGGACCTGCCTGTCGTCTATCATAGGTAGAGGATAGGCAAAATAAAAATTCCTATCGTTTATTCTCATTCTTAGTCAGTTAAATATTATTTTAATAACTGTAAACAAATTTTTTAAACAAAAACTAAGTTACCGTCATAAAAACTCCCCTAATTATAAAATGAACGAAACTTGTTTACAACTTCACGTATTCTATTGTGCGTATTGCTAGCGCGTTCGCGTATTCCGCACTAGTCTACGCATCCAGCGCGATACATACGCGCACCTCTACACGCATGTTACGCATTATCAAGACGCATGATGACGTGGGGTCGTCTACGGCCTGATAGACGGCACCCGAAATCATGCGATTGTCCAATCAGAAATGTGTCTACGAACTAGACCACTCCCACTGACTAAGAATATTCAATAATATATCCAATAGTTGTGTATTGGTTTGAAAGTAAAATATTTGTCACTCTGGATCCAATGTCTGCATGATTTAATTGGATTTACGCTCCTTACAAATCACCAATTATTTGTTCATTGCTTATGCAATTGATACATTTAACTGGCATAATTTGATTCCAAAATTTGGTAATGCTGATATTCTTATGAATCCTATGCTGACTAGCATCACAAATTAAACCTCAAGAACTCATCTAGTATTTCAATGTTTTTAATCGCTCCCAGTTTGTATCCAATTCATACACATTTCATGTAATTGAATTGGCTTAGTACTACAAATTGATAAATGTAGGTAACTGGCCGTGTTCATTTCAAAGTTAACCCACTCATATAAGATTCTGATGGCAAATACATGTATAGCTATCCTGCATAATAAGTAGGCCTATACCATCAGTTTAAACGTATGACTTATAACACATTTTCTGAGGGGTGCCGGTGTTGTGGTTCTCGACCTATTGGCCATTTTACGATTCAAATCGTCAACAATAAGATATGATCATCTCGATCGTATCATCCATGTAGGCCTACTAACCATTTTTGTTAACCAGTTGTCGATGAAAACTTCACATTTGGTATTGCCGTGACCAAATTAGGAATGTATAGATAAATTTCAATTCCATTCAAATGAGAAAAATTAGGCATTATGCATAGGCCTACATTTATATATAAATATATAAACATTCTTTGTTTTGAGAAACGAGTGCCTGTTATTTGTGATGATACTGTTTTTATGTTAACCACTTTCCCGCGTGGTCTGCCCAAATAAAAATGGAAACTTGTCACAAGTTTGAAAATTCATTATGATTTCAAAATGTCTAAGTATGCAGCTGATATCATGTTTTTGATAAGGGGTATTTTTAGGATAGTACATGGCCTCTTATACAAAAAAAATTGTGAAAACTCCCAAGATGTGATTCATACATGTTGAGACTGAACGCAAACCAACCATAGATTCATTTTCATTTTAATCAGATATGCAAAGCTCGTGAGCAGTATAGCGTTACAAGCACCATACTTCTCCACAGAGCTGTGCCACGAGACGCTTAGCAAGCGAGGTCAGTGCCGTTATTAACACGTTAATTGGATCAGGAGAGTCTCCCAAGAAGTGTGCCATTTTTTAAAGACACATAAATTAATTCTATGAAGACATACGCATGTAGAACTTATTAAGGTCAATACGATCAAATGAAACCGATTTTCAGATATGTGTAAGACGCATTTTTTTTTTAAATCAGGAGGCGCTAGGGAATGGGGCCCCATGGGGCCTATGTTTTAACAGGAATTTATTTTATATCTTCACCAGAGAATAAATAATGTTGCCCTCTATCTGACCATCGCGTCGAGCTATGTAAGGAACATGAGAGACCAACCAGTCTAGCAAAAGAGCCAATCCGTTGGTGTCACAATCATGACAATGAAATTGCCCGACCGACGTTATATCATGCACCACAGTCAAACTTGTTAATATTACCATTACCTCAACAATTGGTGTAAATTTAGCCGGGCAAATACAATGTGTCAGTGTTATCCAAAGGTTGTTTCAAATTTCTTTTTTTTTAACAAGTTCATTAGGAATGTTGATTTCAACTGTAAAATTTGTTCATTTTGAACAATTCTAACAAAAAACGAAGTTTTAAACTCACTTTTGAGTGACGTTTCACCACTACACTATAGTGGCTTCTTCAGACTGGCAACTCATCTCATCTGACTGTTTCAATGGGAGGAATCCAAAGTCATTGATCGTGAAGCTGATAAGACTACCAGGTGGCTAAGGATCCGCAGAAAAGGACATGACACTCTAAACAAGGATGAGGCGGCCAACGCACTCAATAACATCTTTGACCAACTCATCACGCCCTCTACGGTATCTCCTGTTACCCATAAAAGGAAACAGTCAGATGTGATGAGTTGCCAGTCTGAAGAAGCCACTAGTGTAGTGGTGAAACATCCCTAAAACGTTTGTTAAAAACTTCGATTTTGAATTGTTCAAAATGAACAATATTTACAGTTGTTTCAAACTTGTTTAAACACTACTGGTTTACTCAAAGATATACCATAATACATGTAGTAACTAAAGCTTTGTGACCATAATTAAGGTGACCCAGAGTCTGGATGTATAATTAATCATGCTAATTAATAATAGACGCAATTGTGTTTGCCTGACGAGTCACCATCGGTCTAATTACGGAACTTGATTGTTTTTAAATTACATTTTACGTATAGTAGCCATCTTGAGTTATGAAAAAACGTATTTTCCAATTAATTGACCAAACTGTGCTGTTTTCGCACAAGGGGCTCAAAGGTAAATGATAACTTGGCCTCTGGGGCACAACCTAAAATTTCGGCATTGGGACCCAGATATATATATTTTATATAAAAAAAGAAAATACAGCATGTAATAGTAGAGAGGCCACATCGGTCTATCTGCACTATTTAAGATTTTCGTGCAACATTTTTGGACAAAGCTTCTTATGTATTAAAATATATCTACACACTCTGATCTTTTTATTTTACCCGGCTGTCATTTCTGAAAAAATTATGTGAACTGAGATATTTGGGTTGAAAATGCAATTTTGCGATTTTTAACCTGTTTTTTTTAATTTACTAAACATGTCAATATTATTAGGGAAATGCATTATTTTGATGCTATTGCTCAATTGTGACCATTTTAACCAAAATAGGTCAGTTTACGTCTCTTTCCAATGTCTGAAAACCTGAAACCAAAAGGCAAAGATTCGCTGGACACTTTGCCAGAAGAGAAACAGAGTCAGCTTCCAGAGTTTGGTCATGGCAGCCTACACATATAGTAAAAGAATAAGAGGGCAACCATGGAAGGACTAATTAACCCAGGATATTTGAAAAGAGAGACAGGACATTAGGAACTGCATGCAGAACAGAGTGGTTTTGAGGGCCATCAGCTGAGTCCGACTGGATAAGTAGGCCTAAGCAAGCAAGCAAGCGAGTTGTATTGTTCAAGTATTTCATTACATGCAGGTGGAAGACTAGGAATATATGAATGGTAGGCTCCTTCATTATTATAGCCAGAATAAAACATTTATCATTAAACCATCCCAATTTATAAATTGCAATTTAAGTGGGTGTTAAAATCTTCGTAAATTAACAATGACACCAGTTTAACTTATTGGCAAATGCATATCTCAACACAACTAATTTGATGATGTTTAGTCAATGCCCCGGGATGGGGAAAGACTGCATTAATACTATAAAAGCCTATACACAAACCAGACGGGTATGCGAGAGCAGATAATAAAAATTTATGTGTTTAATGTATATACGCGAAATTATTGCTCTGCTTTATGCTGCAACATCATATACTGCAATTCACACATAATACATACCCTTCAATTGTATCAAAGATATAACAGTAAACCAGTCGGTAATGCAATTGTTGAAAAAAATTAATTGCTGACAAACATTTTATAATGTGGTATTTGTTCATATTTGTTCATATTGGTTTCATTTTTAGCTGGTCCGTGGAACAGCTCTATAATAGTCTACGAATCTCACTCAATTTCATTAAAGTCATATTATAACATTTTCATACAAAATAGATTGGCATTTCTTTGCCATAAAATGTTAGCTTTTACTGTCAGATATACCCCTTTTAATTTTGAGCCGAACAACTAAGGCAAAGCAAAGAAAATTGGAATTTACTACCAGCGCCGATGTCGCCAATACGTATCGCTCCTTCGGTCATGTTACGGTACGATCATTTGTTGCGTCGATCACCTACCCGCACGTCATACGCGTTCGACTAATATTTCCACCGTAAATAATAAAACGACGGTTCCTGCGTTTTATTCAAAATCTCGGATTTTGACAAAACTACAGCACACAGGGTCTTGATTTTTGCAGGGTATGTTGGTTTAATAAAGTACAATATAATCGTGTGGAAAACAGTATTTTGAAATATATTGAGGGCGTCCTCCTCAGCAAATGTTATAATATGGCTTTAACTTAGGGTGAAAATATGAAAATAGAAATATTTACAAAAGAACATTCTTGCTGTACCATGATATTGTTGTATCTCAAAACTATCACAACTTCATCCGTGTAACTAAGCTAAAAGGTGGTTCTTTAAATCTTAGAAAATTAATTAAATCACTAGTCTATGGTCTTTTTGTACTGACCAGACTATAGTAATTTTTATTCATCGAAGTGGATTCCTTTTTTCTATACACATTTAAGATCACGTGCTACAATGTAGAGGTCATGTTATGGGGGCACTGAACAGTAAGCGTCGCCATTGAAAATACATGCTTGTATTTTTTTCGTAGTACTACGAATATTTCTCGCATTACAAAGCCAAGGATGACATAAATCTGGATATGACAATTGTTCATTAGCATGTATCCAATTGTTGTTTATAGCACATTATGAATAAAATGATGCCGTGACCTTGTTTGAGGACGCTAATCACGTCTACAGACAGAGGTTGACTCGAAAGTATAATTATCTTAAACAGGCAACATTGTTTTGTTATATTATCGATATCTTGATTGTGGAACGTTATTTTGGACATCTAACTTTCTATATTATTTCTCAACTTTCTGCCACTTGCCATCCCATTTCAATTTCACTCCAAATCGAAGTTATACTATTGCAAAAACGATGTTTTCACCATCGATTTGAAAATTTAGAAAATCCCATAGGAAAATTGCCAAAAAATGGCTTGCGGCGATGTGTGACAGGGGCATCAACATGTACATTGCCGAATTAAATGACAAGAAATGTCTTTAAAAAGACAACGCCATGGATGCAGATCATGTTTCATAATTTTACATTGCAAGTACTTTGAATGCTAGTAAATTTGAATGTTTGGTACAACTAACTGGGTGCGAAATATTGGCATTTATTGGTAAATACCACCAATGACATACTGGGAAATACTCAAAATTTTCATGCTGAAAGCGGAATTGAAAAATGTGTGCTAAATAGGTCTACATATTTTAATTTATACCTGAACAAATAGCTTTAATTGAAATCACATCCACTGAGTTTTACAACAATACAACAGTCTATATTCAGACAACCTTTAAGAATGTTTGCTGCTTAAGGGATTTCATATCAACCAAGTTTCATGACAATCCAACTATTAACTTTAACCTTGATATGACCTTGATGGTTTCCACAATCTGACAATCTATACTCAATTCACTTTGGATGACCTTGACCTGACATTCAACATTTTCCGCTTACTAACTCATCATGTCCATAACCCCCATAACAATCTGTCATTTTACCTTTTCTGTGTTTTACCATTTACCAATATTTAGTAAATTACAGTTAAAATCCATTAAAAGCATGGTATTTTATTTAAGATATATTTATTTACAATGTATAGTTTACTGGTAGTTACAATCTACCCCAATTACTGGTATTTACCCTCCCCCTGACGACTAGTGTCACTCCCAACATCAATTATTGATGGTAGTAGTGGCACCTGCACTGTTTATACCCAGATTGTTTCCTTGTTTGGTCAGATCAGGGAATGGTAACTCAGATTAATGCTCATTATTATTGTTGAATTAGTGGTCACACTTGTTGCAGCTTATCAGTAGCCTGGATCAGCAGGAGTGCAATTGTATCCTTTTAATAGAGCAATGATTGTTCAAAATGTTTAATGTCAAATGGTTCCTAAAAACCTTATTTGTGAACGGATTTCCATTGTTGAAAAAACAAAATGTATGTTTAATATATTAATTATTTCATTAATAGCAATTTCCTAAGTTTCCATCCATAAATAACCACAGAGCATTATCTGTTTACAAAATAAGCCTGTTTATCAGATATCCAATTATAGCCATGTTATCAGTATACTGATAACAGGCCAAATCCAGACCTTCTGGTCATATTTACATTGTTATAGTCAAAAACGGATACTTTGTCCTGGTATTCCCTGGCAACCCAGTCTGCATGTGGCTCAGTCGCAAACATACACGACAGAAACCGGCTGTGAGAGAGCCTATATGCACGTAAACAACTTTAATTCTTATTATAAAATCCGTTTTTGAGTATAATAGGAAAAAACTCAGATACCATGGATGGATACTGACTATATATTTACTTCTCAAGGTCATATATTGTTCTATTAAATGTAAGGTTATGAAAACTGCCTGTGTCATCACGCGAGTGAGCGACGACATATTGTTTAAGTGTCAATATAATTGTATCGAACGTTGTTTACAAGTTGTTGAGGCAGGCGATCTAGGGCTTCACACCTGACCCATTCTTGAAGTGTAGCACTCATCAGTCCGCACTATTAATGCCATTTGCCAAATAATCTAAATTTATAATATTGTCAAATGCATTTTCTTTCAAAAGTGTTTCTGGACCATATAGCATTTGAAAGACAGTGCATGTTAGTCCCGGATGTTAGTCCTTGATTGGCAGTGTGAGAACAATGTAATGTCCTGGTTTGGAGGCAGGCACACACTCCCAAACACCCCCACATCCCTTTACATATGTGATGCGATCAAGCAAAATCAGTCGGAACTCGGAAATATCGATTTTGAGATATAGCCAAGCAAAGGTAAGATTTCCTTTTCTTTCCTATTGTTTTAGAAACTCTTTAATTGCTCATATCTTTGGAACTGGTTGTTCAATTTCAATGGGGCTTTCTGCAAAATCCAACTTTGTAAATGCTGTTTACAATCCTATAGGAAACTGAAAATTTATTATTGCCGAGTTCCGACTGATTTTGCTTGATCGCATCACATATAAGTACACCCCTACAGCCATATGACTATATAATGTTAATGTTAGGAACTAAAAATGTGTGAATACCAAAATAAAGGTAAAGAGGCGAACCTGAGTTCGCAGACCCACATATATTGGAACACAGTGATGTAATGAATATTTCAGTATGTCGTGATTATTCCAATTTGCAATGGGAAGCTACAGTGGTTGTTTGAATAATTGATCACCGTCATGTTATTCTACAATTTGTGCAGATGTATGTACAGGGTGTCCCCCAAAAAAAGAGGCCCCTCATTGCGCCCTCTTTTCTCCTATTTCTGAAAAGTTGATCAAATATATTTTGGTATGTAAAGAAACCTTGAGACGTTAGGTTTAATAAACCAAAACAATGATATCAATCGGCTCACAACTTTTGAAGATATGCTCTTTTAAAGAAATGTACCCGTACAATCGACCTTTCTGTAGTGTTTGGCTTTTCAAAATATATATGATTAATTTTTTTTCTATAACCTGTTACATGGAATGTATTGGTAGTGACAACGTTGCTTTTGTCATAGGATTTGAATTTTTGTAACCGTGACCTGTATGAATAAAGAAAGTAAAAAGGGAAAAGTGTATAAGGCAACCAAAAAATACGACGTGTCTAAGAACTCACCCGTACACAAACTCAGTCTAAAGAGATCCTGCAAACGTTCAAAACTTACATGTTTATACACATAAAGAAATGTTTTCGTTTTCTCTAATTCAAAGTTAAGTGTACAATTCTTCCAACAAAAATTGCTTAAACACACTGAAATTAAAATTAAAATTCCGTAATTTTACTGATCCCCGTAAAAGGATTACAACAAATTACCGGAAAATTTGCTGCCAGGAGTTTTTTCGTAAATTTACGGGGACGAGTAAATTTACGGAATTTATAAATTAAAATTTAAAATCTTAAAATCTTTTAAATTGTTAAAACTTAAAGTTTTACTTTCAGTGTGTTTAAACAGGATTAAGAGGGAGTCAGGGATACACATGGGTTTGTAGTATTACATGGGGGTGTGGGGTGGTGTGGAGGTAGGTAGGCGGTTCTGATCACAAAAGGTGTTTTGCTTGCGACTGGTTCCCGTAAAATAAAGGAAAAATACCATTGAAAAGAACAGATTCTGAACGTCTAAATTAAAAATGAATTGTTGTATTTGCTCACACCAAACCCTGTATAATTCCATTTGGACATACCCCAGTGACCCGATTGCATTAATTCCCATATTCATGATATTTGTGGAATATATACTGCGCCAAAAAGTATCCTTACACTTGGAAAAATAATCGCAATTTCAAAACTGAATCATATTGGGGTAAATTTGTTTTTTAATAGATACACTATCTAATCCGGTACATTATGACACCCCCTTGTATCCAATGTTGACTTCAAGAAGCAAAGTTACAAGCACACACCCACATCGCCTGGTAAATAATTACATTGTACAGCAGAGAAACTTAAAATCAATACTCGGGATCGATACACGTGCATTTCTGCTATGCACAATTTGATATTCAGACGATAAATCTTTGGATACCGAGGTAGAAAATGATGAATATCTCCCGTAATGTTTTGATTCTAAAGAAGCCAATTTCAAGGCTTGCTCTTGAATATATGTGTTGAAAGAATATGATAATCGTTAGCTTGCGTATTGAGAAAGAAGCGCGCGTTTTGAACTCAAAAACTGACAAAAATTCTGATTTTATATGTGCCGAACAAAATAAAATGACAGTTGCCCTCATTCGTAAACACTCGGGTCACGGAAGATACACGGTACTATAGCGCAGCGTAGGCCACTGGTGGAGGCAGTTTAAAAGCAGATGACGTCACGACGTATACCATGCTCACTGACATCTACAGAGGTCAGTCACCAGGCTACTGTCAATAGCCTTATTCGGATGTTGAAAAACCGCGCTATTAAACAGGTCGGAACAAAATGGCCATGCGTGGCTGTGGACTCAACCTACCATAATGGCGATTTCTGCCATGAAGGTATCGGGGCGATGACACTGTGAAGCAGTTAGTTAGATCATGGAAATAGTTCCATAATTAGACGAAGGTCCAGTTTTAAAAGTGACAAACTGGCCTATTCAAAACTCCACGGACTAGACATCTGGTTTAAGAGTAGTGATTGGCTATTTTGTGCGTGCCTTTAATTTAAAACAAAAGGAACAAAAGAAAACTGCAACAATAGAGCTGATAAATGAAAGGAAAGTTATGAAAAGTACAGAGAATTAAAAACTGAAATAAAAAATGCTTAAAATAAAGCTTCATTGAAGAAACTGTGTTGTCTCTTTATTGCGCTTGTTGGAATCTTTTTGCGCCTTGTAAAGGCCAGTTTGTCATTTTTAAACTGGACCTTTGTCTATTCAATTGCTTGTAACTTTCCTTCTTGAGGTCACATTGGATTCAATATGGTGTCATAATGTACAGGATTAGATAGTGCATCTATTAAAAAACAAATATATCCCAACATGGTTCAGTGTTGAAATTATGATTATTTTCCAAATGTAAGGATACTTATTTGGCGCAGTATAGTATTGGCGAGTTGTGATTTACTTTGCATAGTTTTAAACGACACTTTAAAATACAGCGGCATTTTGTGTGTGGTAGCATGTATAGTGTGGCGTAACATGGTGATGTGTGCGTGGGCGACGTGCTTGCTTTAGGGTGCGCTGATCTGTTATACAAATATTAACTGTCTATGAGTGTGATGGTCGAAATATAATCACGAGGTGAAAGATGGATTGTTCCATTCCACGAGCCGGAACGGCGAGTGGAATGGAACAATACATCTTTCACCGAGTGATTATATTTCGACCATTACACGAATTTAAGACATTTAATATTTGTTTTATATCACTCATGCATAAATTCTATTACTAAAATACTATTTAAGGTAGGAAATACATATTTTCATCAACATAACACCATGTTTTGCCGTGATATACTTCACATTTTGGGGTCCACCCCATAACTAATCGGCGAGTCCAACAGTCAGCGCACGGCTTGGCGCAGGCGCACTACGGCAGAGCACTATGATAGTAAAGACTATTACACGGAGAGGGTGATGGTAAAAATGGCAAATAGTAATCAACCAATGAACTGTCTAGAATTTACGTATGAGTGATATAAATGATCATGATCAGACCACTCCACGCCATACATAAATTCTCCCAGTCACATTTCCCAAATATGAAATTAAAAAAAGTAAAATTTTAATTTACTTCTTTTAAAGTTTGGCAGAGGCGGGGTTCGAACTCACGGCGCACCGCTCAGTACTCTATGAGACTAGCGCCTTAGACCACTCTGCCACTCTTGTTGTTATCCATTTGAAACTTATTCGAACATATAATCGCAACTTCAACATAGGCCTACCACGTGACAAGCAAAGGCAGAAAACGTATTATATTTTGGCATTTTATCTGCTTAAAACATTAATGTGTATTATAATAGAGCTACCATTATTTATAGAGACAATTAATACGAGCGTCCTATGATACATACACAATACATAAAATCGATTTTGATTTCGGCCACGTGCTCTTGGCGGAAGTTGTATTACCCAATGCATCAGAACTCCATTTTGAAGTGAATGCTTTTGACAAGGCATTGGATTGTTCCAGTTTGCATCCAGAATCCACATTAGACCCCTAATTTTATTTACGAAATCAAAAGATTAGATTATCATAACAACAAAGCGGTACTTTTTGTGGGGTCTAATGTCAATTGTACATAAAACAATTACCGTTTTTACAGAATTTATTTTCAGTTAATTCCAAAAAAATGGCGTATGATAAGATTGAAATAAATTCTCTACCTTCTAATTCTATACTAGATCAATTGTGACGAAAAAAAAAAAAAAAAATTGTTATGATAGATGTACAGTTAATATTCATATATTCCATTACCCATCTGATGGTACACATTTTACACAGAAAATATTTATTTGAAAAACCTGCCACTCTGCTTTTTCCGGAAAGGTCACAGGGCTGCCGTGACCTGTGGAATAATTACAATTAAAACTTTTCTTATTCTAACAGCAAGCGTTTCTAAAATGCAGTATGGCGAAATGTGGTGTAGATCATCATGCGTGTATCATTAAAAAAAAAAGGCTTTGGGGGCGCCAGCCCCCCCGGGGTCAAAGCAGGGGGCGGCCAAATTGAAGGGGCGGCGGAAGAAGAAGGGGCGGCAAAAAGAGGGGCGGCGGCAAAAATAATTAGTAAAGAAAAAAGGGGCGGAAAATTTGAAAAATTGTACGATACATCAAAATGTGTTGCTTTTGTGGCGCTTTTTCAAACGACCGTAAAAAATTGGGGCAACCTTTTCGAGCTGTTGAAGAAAGGGCGGCAAAATTTCATTTTCTTCAGCCCCCCGGGGTAAGGGCGGCCACGGTACGCCACTGATCATGATGATGTAGCCTTTGTGTAATTGCACCTGTACCAAATGAAGCACTTGCATTTTATTTCTTGTTATTTTTCTATTAAGTTAGATTTATTGGTAAAGTACATACACTTAAGCTCGGTTCAGTGTGTATATTCCAAGGCGAATATTCTTTGCCGAATACTTTTTGTGACGTCAAAATATATACGGCAACGAATAAAATATGATGACGCGCCGAGTTGAATCGGATTAAATATCGCGCACCTGATAGCAAGATACTATTGTTTTATATGAAAGGCTTGAGGTCACCTGAATATTTTTCGACGAACGATGATTTCAAAAATCCCCAATGAAAATTAACCTGCCCAGTTGCCAAATACGCCTGGATAGTTCCAAAATGGCTGATAATGAACTGAAAGAAAATGTTATTAGTGCGGTACAGGTAGCGCACTGAAGGGTTTATTGTTCTGTTGTGTCCGATTTGCTGACTTTATTGTAAAATGTTGCCAATCAATATTCATGACAGTGTACACTCAACGTCCATTTTTCAAAATTGGGTGACTTGTGGTTGGCAGGTGTGAAATACATCTGACTGGGCGTATCAATTACGTAACGCATAAAGGCATTGACATCATCGAATGGCTGCCTAGTGCTGTTATGTGTTTAGTCTGTACACTAATAATTGAATACCTGAGTGGAAGAAAGGCCCAATTCCAATGTATAGCATATCTTGTGAAGAGTATAGTAGCGCCACCTGACACAGAGGGAGAAATAAATTAACATGTCATCCTCCTCATATCTGGCTCTTTAGTTAAAGATGATAATAGCGATTTGATAACATTTCTTCTCAGTTTGAATCCACATTTAAATATTAAAATGGGTGTATCTGTCCATAAATTGGTATATTTAAAATTCAGAGTTTGCAATCGACGCAATTTGATAACCGTCAATATCTGTCCCAGCCAAGTGGGAGTTTGTGTGCATAGGTTAACCTTAAAATTATAAGCATTGAAATGGTATATAAATGATAACAATTCCAATAGCATATGATTGGAGATGACATCTCTTGTTCGACGTAAAAGCGGAGAGATAATGTGCGAGATTAAATATTAACTGCATACTGTACGGTGTTCGCAACGCTTTGGCAATTGTTACAAATTAAAATGGTTGCAATTTTAAATAAACTTGTTGACTTTTCAAAGACAATGTTCGTTAGAAAATAATATTATTATATCGTGTTCCAAGGTAGACTACCCTGTAGTCCACTTGCCCATTGTGCATACTCTGGATATTGTATTTAAGCTTAAAACTCTGATTTAATTAATGTGTGCACAATTGATAGATTTTCACATCTGATCTTTTCAGTCACCCTACTCCCTCTCTTTGTTAGCTTCCCAAGTAGACTACTGACTTTGCCTTGCGGTTAAGATTTTTAACACGGGACTCTATGGAGAGTTAGGCCAATTTCTTGGCCATGATGTAATGCATCTTTAAATGGATCTGCCTTGTGATTGGTCGCCCATATCTCGCTATGGTTTAAATCTTCTGGGCCCGCGCCATTACCATTAACTACACCGTACACAACTGTCTGTGGTATTTGCGGCGCTTTTGTGTTGACGCGAAAGTTAATCTCTCATCAAACATCTAGCGCGTACTTGTGGTTAATGGACTGATAAACAAGTATGCTTGACAGTGTGTTTTTAGAGAGCAAAGTCCAGGGGGTAAAGTTCTGCTTACAAATCAAAGTCCATAGTCGAATGTTCGGGGTTCGCTATCAATAAACTGGTAGATTCTAAAATCAGAATTGTTCAGTATTAAAGTGAGCCATTATAATTATGCAAGATAATGTTGCATTCAATTACTTTTATTGTCACTAATCATCTGATATTTTTAACTCTTTATGACCATTTTACTATTGAATACTTTAATTTTAATAAACATCAGTATAATTTTGAGTTCAACGAAATGGGTTCATCATGACTAATAATAACATATTTTAAATAAAATTTGACTATGGCATAGTCTAGTTCCAAGGTGGAATGGCGTGTGACAGGTCTCAGTATTATTGCTTTTCTCAATTAAATCTTCGATTTGAGCCTTTATTCACACGCAATTAAACCCTAGCCGTATAGAGTTAACATCTTGCGCTAGATTTACTGTAACGTTAAATTCTCGTAAACTTTATGCAAAGTACTGCCATGACAAATACACCTTTTTCGTATCATATACACTAGGCCTACCTCCATTATAAACTCCGCTAAAATGCCCAAATTCGGAGTAAGTTTATTCTGCCTTTTTAATACAATGAAATTCATTGTAAAGATTATTATTGTCATACCATTACAATTAATGATAATAAGGGTGATCATCATTAGAATCAGTTAACAAGACAGATTCAGTATCCGGAGAAGGTGCAGTAGTTGCAATAAAAGCAGCATCTGACGTACGTGTATTATATATAAACTAGCACTAATGAGGACAATGACTAATTTTGATATGCTTTGGGTAGATAATTATCATACAGATGACGACTTGACGATGCAGTTAAATAGCAGTTAAATAGACATCAAATAGATTTAAATGTTAGCTACAGGTGTCATACGTTTAAAGAAAAAAGTAAACGAAGCTGTGAGTGTGGGGACAATAATTGCGTTGTGCAAGGTAATGTAATAAATTAGATCCATGGGTGCATCATTTAATCATAATTATACTAGTGCTTCTAAATTATACACCGAAAAATCGCACATAATTTAGAGGTATCACTAAAGAAAATAACTTAGCTAGCAAAACCATATGACAAGTTACTGAATAGATTCATCAGGTTTGAAGATAAATAAATATATAATTTCTTCTAAACAAAACCAAATTTACTCACTAGTTTGACGGTTTCGCTTTTCATGGTCGAAAAGCATCATCAGAATATTGATTGTTGATCACTTCTTCCGGTTGGACGATTCCTGACCACAGAGGGTGTAGAACTGTCACTCAGTAGAGGATCATATACGTGACTTAGATAGTTTTTCCTACGGCGGAAAACATCCCGAGGATTTATGGAACACCCAAGATCCACAAGCCTGGAAATAAAGTCAGACCCATAGTTGACTACACGGGTACCATCGCATATCAGACTTCCTGTGCGTTAGCAGACATTCTGTCACCTTTGGTTGGAGGTACAGAACATCACGTGCAAAACTCAAAACATTTAGCCGAGGGTTTAGCTGAAGTCATGATTGAAGAGGAGGAGATATTTAATTCACATGACGTAGTATCTCTGTTTACGAACACCCCAATTGAGCAATCCTTACAAGTTATAAAATCGCGCTTGGAGAATGACACTACGCTGAAAGAAAGAACCCTACTCTCGGTTGACGAAGTGTTGGAGTTACTACAGTTTGTACTCACTACCACATATTTCCTTTTCCGCGGCACTATTTATAAACAACGATTTGGTGCTGCGATGGGTAGTCCCGTATCCCCGGTTGTAGCCAATCTCTACATGGAGTTTTTAGAACAAAAGGCCATAGCATCTGCCCCTCTCACATGTAAGCCACGGTTGTGGAAGAGATACGTGGACGATATATTGGAAATAGTGCAAAAAGATCAAGTAGACAATCTTACTGACCACCTTAATCAGATTGACTCCACTGAGAACATCAAATTTACCTATGAGAAAGAGCACGAGGGTACCATACCATTTTTGGACACATTAATTGTTCGTAAGCCAGATGGGTCAGTGAAGTTACTTGTATATAGAAAGGTCACACACACTGACCAGTACCTCAATTTTAATTCGCACCACCCTATCCACCAAAAACTTGGGGTGATCCGGACTCTTTTTGATAGAATGAATTCCATCATAACTGAGGACGCGGATAAGAAACTGGAGGAAACAAAAATCAAAGAGGCCCTCGGCCGCTGTGGATACCCAAATTGGACTTTTAAGCAAGTTAAAGGCAAAATGGATAAAAAACAGGCAAAGAAACCTTAAAAGAAAAAGGACACTGACATCCAAACTAAAGGACTAGTTGTCATTCCTTACGTAGAAGGGCTTGCGGAAAAAGCCAATAGGATATTCAGAAAGCATGGCATAGCCACAGCCATGAAGCCTAACACTAACCTCCGCAAACTTCTAGTCCACCCTAAGGACAAGGTTGACCCCATTAACAGCACGGATTGCGTCTATGAGATACCTTGTACCAATTGTAACAACACTTATGTTGGTGAGACCGGAAGGAAGTTTGCAACGCGACTCAAAGAACATCAAAAAGAAACTATGAGGGTGCAACAGACAAAACAAAACTACACGCGTCAAACTCGCAAACAGTCAGAAACTGAAACTGAACAATCAAAATCGGCTATTGCAGACCATGCAGTTCAACAGAACCACGTAATAGATTGGGACAAATAAAAAATCCTTAGCAAGGAGTGTAATGCAAATATAAGACGCATCAAGGAATCAATCTGGATTCGTAGAAGAGGACCCAACGTCATGAATAGGGACGACGGGGCACACTATCTAAGTCACGTATATGATCCTCTACTGAGTGACAGTTCTACACCCTCTGTGGTCAGGAATCGCCCAACCGGAAGAAGTGATCAACAATCAATATTCTGATGATGCTTTTCGACCATGAAAAGCGAAACCGTCAAACTAGCGAGTAAATTTGGTTTTGTTTAGAAGAAATTATATATTCATATGACAAGTTTTTGACTAAAAATATCTATTCTGCTGCCTTACTATAATGCTTTTACGTCTCAACATTTTGTAACATCGGATTCTGTTCACAATTATTTTGTGGACTCACTATTAACAGTAATCCAATTTTACATACACGATTAATAGTAGTACAATGCTTATGGTTTCCCAATTTGTACAGAAATGTTTGCCTTCCAAGTTTTGAAGTGCCTGACACGCAATTCTATAATTAAACATTGATGTAATTGTTGTAGGACGCATCACACATAAAATGCTAGTAATATCACAGCTTAAGCTCACTGTGATAAGATCGGGATTATGTTGTCGAAGCAATTGGTCACGAAAGAATCACAGCAACCTTCGCAATTACGGTACTTATCATAAATGTCTATGATTCCACATCAGACACTGTAGGCGAATGCAACCAATTTAACGGTACCCTATGTTTTCCAGGTTCTGGATCACCTTCAATATTACATTTTTGTAACATTTTATTTAATCATCTTTATTAACCAAACGAAGAAGAACATATAACCCAAGATCAACTGAGATCCATACCGATCTCAGGCAAGGGTAAACACAATTACAAACAGCAAATATACACATAAACAATGAGGACATTTCTTGGACATTCCACTTTGGCTCATGTCTCGAGTTGAAGATTGAGTAAAATGACATGAGAACGGACTTGGTAATTTGGTCTTTCAATACCTTGATTTTTTTGGGGTGTTAAGTTGTTTTGACAAACGAGTCATCCTATTTTTGTTGTCGGTGTCAATCAAGCCTCTAGAGCCGAGTTCGATGGCAATTAACGAGCAATCAGACCCGGCGTCGGTAATGTCGGAAACAAGGGAAGTGTACCGATCATGTTTGATAGAGTTGGCTTTACCAATGTCCGGCTCAAATGGCACCGACAATTCAAACAGAATGACTCGCTTGTCTGTAGGCCAAAATAAAACAATGTCGGGTTTTTGGGATGTGGCAATTATGTTGGGCGGTATTGTACCGCCACCGATGGTATTATTTTCAATGTTGGCATAGACTTGTAGATTGTCACAATTCAGCCTCTTTGAATGTGGATAGAAATATACGAATAACATTATTATGTCTCCATAAGTACCGATCAAGCATATTTTGGCAATTATTGAGTATGTGCAGTAAGGTACCTTTACCTTTACAGAGGGGACAGGTGTCAAAAAGTCGTTTGCCCCAGCGTTTTAAATTCGTAAAGGAAGGTAGGGTATCTATGGAGGCGTTAATACCGAACTTTAACACACCTTTGGGTATTAAAAGAATATATCAAAGATTTCCAGGTTAAATCGGTTTCACATTTTTCCAACAGTTTAGGGACATCCCCCTGGCTCAAGAGTGGTTCAACAACAGATTTCCAATGGTTATTAGTTTCAACCTTCCGATTTTGTTTAACCTGAGGTTTGATTTTACCCCATATGGTACTTTCGGGGTTTCTTATAGCCAGGGAATGGATGTTTTCGCATTCTTTAGTGATGGAAATTGTACAAACCCAGGAAGATTCACGTTGGAAATCAGTGCGTAATATGTAACTGACATCTTGTGCATGTATACATTGAATTTGGCAGCCGCCTATAACATTACACTTCCAAGAATACGTATAGAATGCTATTTATTATTATTTTTTATATTACTTTAGACCGTTAACACATGAAAATGAACCTCAATTGTTTGAAAAAATATTATTGGTGTAATTAACAGAAAATAACCTAAATCACACAGCACTATAGATTCTCCAAGGCATGGATCGCCTAGTACTAGTAATACATAGCGCTTTTCAAATGTTTTCAAACCCGCTAGGTAAGTGGGTCGGACTGATTATGAACATCAAAGAAACTATATAGAAAACGCGTTTGATGAGAAATTGAACTACGGACATTAAAAAAACAAGCGGTATAATTTAAATAGGTCCCTCCATACATATTGTCACAGTAACACGAATTTACCAAGACCTGGGAAACCTCACAGAAATTGCTTTCATTTTAAGGTCACGATGCATGACAGTAATTTACATTCTAAACAAAGATGAATGGAATTCTTCATCTTCATTAGATACAGTGCATACCTCAGAATTGGGTATTGCTGCACCTTAAATATTAACATGGCGAGACGAACAAAAGTGCTAGCAAGTCCGTGCCGAAATGCTCACGAACGGAGCTACAATGAGGGATGGAGGAAGATCATTCCATAGCGTGATGGTTTGTAGAACGAGTACTGAAAGCCAAAACTCTTGCACATATCGATGTACCGTATATACATATACTGCTAATGTTTATAGTGGGCAAGTATCTAGATAATTCTTGACCGGATAGAAATTATACCGCAATGTACCGCACATCTGCTCCCACTATAAACACGCTCATTGTTTTGCATGAATGAAGTGACGATAACAATACTGCACTTTTCGCAAAGGCTTGCAGTCAATACTCAGGTCATGCATAATAATTGTTGTCCATGCAATCTTTTTTGCGCGGTTTTTGAAGTTGGCTAATAAGGCGCCTTTGTTGTTCTCCAATATTTATCTGTATGTTTATTCCAATATTAGACTGGTTGGAATAAACATACAGATAAATAGTGTAAGAACAACTTATTCCATACTATCGTGACACAATGTCAAAATGATCGGTTTTAATGGTGAATTTTACTGTCCAAAAGTGACATGGTTTATAAGTTTCTTATCCGATAACCATGAAGCCCAGTAAAATATAATTGACATCGCATGAAAGCTTCATCTTTTGGCTAAATTAAGTTGTGTGTACGTGATGGCGTAAATATCTAAGACCACGCAAAATAAAACATCTCAATTTTTCATCAGTGAAATTGATAACACGCCATTTAAAATACGTGTAGAATTTCGCGCCCGAGTTTGTTGTGTCGTGGGTAGTGAGCTATAACTATTTCAAAGCTAGATAACAAAGCGATCTTCATAAAGCTTGACCAACCATGCCGATCGACTCGGATTGCGTGAACACCGTGTATTTGTTTTTTGCTGCTGTAAAATGAAGCAGTTCTGCGACTTTCGTGGTCTTGACTTTCTTTAGAGATTTGCGCCTTTACGTACACGAAACTTTATTTAGCTAAAGGATCCGATGTCCTATTTTTTTTTTTGGTACAGAGCTACAAACTGGTGAACTTTGTCACTTTTTGAAGACAAAACTCACCATTAAATGCTATAATTTTGGGAATAACATTATGAAATATGGACGCAGTGGTCCTTAATCTACCGAAATAATGTAATTATGCGTAGCCCCTTTTTCATCTAATTCAAAACCCGAATGACTTCATGGAAAACAAATCGAGGTCAAATCACGCGCTGAGCGTGCCAGTACTTTTTCCTTGAAAAGTGTTTGCTTTTCAGAGAAAAGAGAAAGGCATTCACGAATGGCGTGTTATTGTAATCATCGCTCCATTCATGGAAAAATTATGGAGCGATAAAACAATAGCGCGACGTCATAGGCGTGTATTAATAATATTTTATTTAGAATTATTTGCTCATGTTGGTGCCTTTCTCTTTACATTTCAGTGCAATTACCATCGGGTTCAATCACGTTTGAAAATCGATCAAAAACAGCAAACAGTAAATGCTAAAAATTAGCTAAATGTACTGAATATTTCAGGATGTCGTCATAGTGACTATTCCAATTTGCAACGGGAAGCTACAGTGGTTGTTGAATAATTGATCACCGTCATGTTATGCTACAATTCATACAGATGCATACGTACAATCGACCTTTGTCAAGAGTTTGGCTTTTTAAAATACGATTTTTTTCTTCTATAACCTGTTACAAGGAATGTATTGGGAATTGACAGATTGCTTGCATTAGATGTAGCTCAAGTGACAAGGTTGCTTTTGTCATAGGATTTGAATTTGTCTGTATACATCTGACAAATACGCACCGCAAACGAACGAGCACGGCAGCTCTGAAACATGATATTCTTTGCCTAAATTAAAAAAAAACCATATGCCCAACAAACATAAGATGTTTTAAAACGTTTTAAAAGGGTTATATTCTTGGTTTTCGTTTTGGTAAAAACGGGTTATTCCTTCATGTAATTTTAGGGTTAGTGTTAGGGTTAGTTTAGGGTTAGGATTAGGATTAGGGTTATGATTAGGGTTATGTTTAGGATTAGGGTTATGATTAGCTTACACGAAATAATTACATGAAGGATCGACCTTAAACGTTTTTAAATGTCGGGTGTTATAAAGGTCACGAAAACATTTTAAAACATAACAATGCTACAGGTAAATTAATTAATTCTTGTCCATGTAGCGTACTAAGCGTGTACACAATGTAAGGCGCGAGTATGCTTTCTTCTGTACCGCGCTATCTGCGCGTGTGTTTATCGCGGAACCACTAGCGTCCACAATGTTCGAGTTTGGCCAAGAATTATTTAATTTACCTGTAATTTTACGTTGAAAAAAAACTTTCTCCCTCGTCAATTCATGAAAATCCTCTGCACGAGAACCAAAACATTAATTTCATCATACTGCAGTTACTGTCCGTTTTCCTATACACAATACACAGTGCTCTTTCCCATTGACGCGTGACCTTTACAAATAGCCCTACGTTAACAGTATGGGGATATGACTAGTTAACGTCGCTGTGTGAAAAATAACCGGCCAATATTAAAAGTACTCTTCTAAAGTTCTAGAAAATATAGTTTTTAACATGTCCTAAATTTTAGCTAATTTAGATGTTTGGAAATATTCGTACTTTGGTGTTTTAGTTAATGTTATAGGTAATAGTACATTGCCTAGTTAACGTCGCTGTGTGAAAAATAACCGGCCAATATTAAAAGTACTCTTCTAAAATTCTAGACAATATAGTTTTGTAACATGTCCTACATTTTTAGCAAATTTAGATGTTTGGAAATACTCGTACTTTGGTGTTTTAGGAAGGATATGTAAACGACAGATAACACCAAAAATATGAAGAAATTATTTCTAAACCGTGTTAAGTCAAAAATCATTATGTTGCTCATTTTCAAGAATGCTGGTTTACAAAAAGCACGACATTGTCTGATTTCGTGAACAAAGCCACACATAACATTGTTTCCTTTCGTTTCCTTTATAATCGGTTACCCAACTGAAGCTATGAATACCAGCTTTATGCGATATCGCACATGAAAACAGTCACTTGTGCACAACCAGAGAAGATCCGATTTAATCAGTTGAGCTGTTTCAATGAGTGTTATCTTGGTTTAATAGCTTTTAATGGGGTTAAGTCCTGCAAAGGTCGAGATGAATTCTACTGTAGACATGACTGCATCATGTACCGCTTATTACATATTGTGTCACGAAGCAAATAATAAATGGTTTATGGGGATGACAAAAAGGGACTGGGTCCACATAATTATTGCAATGTCGATTAAATGTATTTTTATCATTGACCTATATATAGTAATATAGGGTCCACAACTTATAAGTTATGTAAAAAGGTATGGGTAGCCGTATTTGTTTTACACAATGGACCAAATTACAGCGTCGCACGTCATGTAAAAAAGAGACCGTTTTAAACAGTGTTAAAAGTTGCATCTGGGTCCATAGAGTCAGCTCTCAAACAATACAGTTGGTCAGGTCTATTCATGTGTTTGTTACAGAAAACCTGACTGCTATGGACTCAGATGCCACTTTTAAAACGGTCTCTTTTCTTACACAATTAACCATTGTGAATGAACGCAATGACGTGTGACGCTATAAATTGGTCCACATGTGTAAAACAAATAGGGCTATACATACCTTTTTTCATAAAATATTTTTTGACTTATTCTAAAAGGTAGGTGGGAACTTATAAGTTGTGGACTGTATAGTTGTAGTTATAATTGTGACTAAAATTACAATGTTAATGTAATTCATAGTATGTTTACTCAACCTGACATTGTTGTCTTGTTGTACACGTTGTAAGTGGTTGTATCCTTTTTAAGAAACGTGCCATTTAAAAAAAGAAAAAGAAAAGCCAAAGCTACGTGTAGGTCTATTTGTTATACGTGTATCATTGACGTAGGAAGATGGATAGCTTTGCGTGCCTAACAAAGCAGCTACTTTGTATATTATCCACCTTCACCTATTCATGTTATAGCTTCAAAACACCTGGGCATTATGCATCAATATATTATTCACAAAGTAAACACCATGATAGATCTTTGTCCTAAAATTTATGAAAGCCATGGAAACGCCGTATGCATGATGTGAGCGCACAATTAATCATGGTACAAAATGTATTTGCTTACGGCCAACGGGACGGAAGTAAATCTGAAGGCTCGTTGCAGAGCAATCAGTCTGACCGGTCACCTGTGATATATTTTACGTTTAATGTTTAACGTTTCAATGATTTGTGTTTTTAAAGGTATATAGCTCTTAATTATAGGCCAGCAGATTGAGACTCATTTTGGGGGTGAAGTGGCAACTACCGTCCTACCAGCTAATTTTGGTATTTTTGGAAAGTATGGGTCCTTACCATCTCCCAGATATAAAATTGCCCAAAATATCTGTGGGGGAACATGCTGGAATGACGTCATCAAAATGGCGGCCCGAATTTTAGCACACCATACTGCAAATGACCTTATTTCATTAGTTTGTCAAACATTTTGAGTTATTTAAAGGTCAAATATGTTATATATTCCATTTGTAAACATTATTTACTTATCTACAGTTGATCAAGACACATTGTAACATTGGAAATGATAGAGGGCGCTCTCAATATGGCTGCCAATTAGCCAATTATTAATTTTACATGATTTATTTAGAAAGAATGACAAAAGCAATCATTTAAATTAAAATAACAGTGATATACTGCAGATGTTTGTTAGATAATATAATGCTCTATTTACCTCAGACGAAATATATTACTGGCCACGGATGTTGTTTTATAACAAATGACGTCATCAAAATGGCCGCCCAAAATTTCAAATTTAGCACACCATACTGGAAATTACTTTATTTCATTAGTTTGACAAACATTTTGAGTTACTTAAAGTTCAAATATGTTATATATCGAATTCGTAAAATTATTTACTTATCTACAGTTGATCTAAAAACATTGGAACATTAGAAATGATAGAGGGCGCTTTCAATATGGCCACCAATTAGCCAATTATGAACTTCCCCGTTCAAAGCCCGTAGATGCGCAGGGTCTGAATCTGGTTGTTTCTGTCTGCATCGCTTTCTTCTTGCCTACGCCAAAAATGACGACACTGTGTCGTAGCAAGTGAGAGCGTTGACTGCAAGTAACACACCACAAACTGTTGACACTTTGACATTAGCAATATCATGAATGGGAATCATTCTTCACTGGTCAATGGTTTCTTCATACGAAGAAAATGGAGGAACAGTCTGCAGAACGCTGAGGCATACAACACCTTTGCTAGTGTGGGCTCAGATCACAGAATAGTGTCTGCAAGAATAAGACTAAGCCTCAGAAAGAGCAAGACGTTACCAAGGAAGAACCAGTTCGATTGGAAATCCCTGAGCACTGATAGAAATATCCAAAAGATGTACACCATAGAAGTGCACAACAGGTTTGAAATCCTTGAAGACATGGAGGAAACAGCTACGGATAAGTACAGCCGATTTATCGCTGCCAACAAAGAAGCAGCTGAGAAGATCATCCCTGCAAAGAAGCGATCTCGAAGGGCAAACTTTTCTCGTGATCCAAGAGTCGTAAAGGCAAGAGACCATATCAGGGAGACGTATGAGGTGTATCAACTGGACACTACTGATTGTAAAAGAGAGGAGTACAAGAAGGCGAAGAAAACCTTGATGATGCATACAACGAAGTTATTGAGGCAGATCTAAATGGCAAGTTGCATGAGGTTGAAAGAGCGCATGTCAACTCCAAACATGGTGAAAGTTGGAAACTGATCAACGACATCACTGGTAGAAAGGCATGCAGTACAGGTCAGTTGAAGGGAAATACTCAAAGTGAAAGGGTCACCAATTGGTACAATCACTTCAAAGGCCTTCTTGGAAGCCCTCCTGACATTGATGATGAGGAAGAAGAAATTACACCAATTTTAGACGAGCTTGATATTAAAGTGGGGCCATTTGACAAAGAAGAATATCAAGAAGCTAAGGCATCTTTGGTTGAGGGAAAGAGCTGTGGAGAGGACAACATACCTCCAGAAGTGCTGAAGAGATGTAACCTAGATGACATTGTGTTGGGGTTCTGCAATGACGCACTTCTCAATGGGAAGAAACCGGATCAATGGTCGATACTTAATATTGTTCCTATCCCCAAAACAGGAGATCTTAGTTCAGGAAACAACTATCGCGGTATCAGTCTAAGCTCCATCGTAGCCAAAACCTACAACAGAATGATACTAAATAGGATTAGACCTGAAATTGACCAGCATCTAAGAACAAATCAGAATGGATTTAGAGTTGGTAGAACGACTGTTGGACACATCCTTGCACTACGTAGGCTGATTGAAGAGGTAAAGGCGCATAACCTGCCAGCGATAATAACATTCATCGACTTCAAGAAAGCTTTCGACACCATCCATAGAGGCAAGATGTTGAAGATACTCCATGCCTACGGTATTCCGGAACTCATTGTTGAAGCTATTGGCAAAATGTACCAAAACACAAAAGCGAAAGTAATATCACCAGATGGCGAGACAGAATTGTTTGAAATCTTAGCAGGAGTACTTCAGGGGATACCCTCGCCCCATACCTGTTTGTGATTGTCCTCGACTTTGCACTGAGAATAGCTATTGAAGGAAATGAAGAGGAGCTAGGATTCCATCTGGAAAAGAGGCGAAGTAGGAGAGTTGGTCCAGTTGTGGTGACAGACTTTGATTTTGCTGACGACATTGCACTGTTGTCTGAGGAAATACACCAAGCACAAGAACTGCTTCGTAGAGTGGAGACTTCAGCTGCTAAAGTGGGCCTGAAGATGAATGGAAGTAAAACAAAGTATATGTCCTACAATAACAGGAGAGAAAGCATCACAACAATTGAGGGTGTAGAACTAGAGGAGGTAGATGACTTCAAATACCTAGGCGCTTGGATGAAAAGCACAGAAAGGGATGTCAAGTTACGTAAAGCAGCAGCATGGAGGGCGTGCAGTAAACTAAAGAAAATCTGGAGGTCAACTCTTACCAAGAGTTTCAAACTTCGTATTTTGCTGCAACAGTGGAGTCAGTGCTGCTTTATGGATGCGAAGCATGGACCATCACCCCTAAACTTGCAAAGGGTCTGGATGGCTGCTACACCCGTATGCTAAGAACTGTACTGAATGTGCATTGGAAAGAACATAGGTCAAATGCAGACCTATATGGAGATCTTCCCAAATTAAGCCACAAGATCAGGGAAAGAAGAACCCGGTTTGCTGGCCACTGTTCTAGAAGTGATGAGCCCGCATCAAAAATGGTTCATTGGACACCCAAGCATGGGAGGCGGAAACCTGGAAGACCTGCTCTGACCTACATTGACATTCTGAAAAATGACACTGGACTGGAGGCAGCAGACTTCAAGACAGCAATGGAGGACAGGAAGTTGTGGAAAGCCATCACAGTTCGAGGACACCACTCGAATTAAGCAAGTAAGCAAGCAATGGTTTTAGTAATCCTTCCAGTCGACTGCATCCAAATTTCAAGAACCGCTCGCATCCGTAGCATGTAATGTACTACTACTACTAATAATAATAATGGGGCTAAAAGATCTCAGGGCGCGAAAGCAAAAAAAGAATCAAAGGACACACAGTGAAATACAGTGAAATACAAAAAACCTTAGGAATCAGGGAAAGCATGTTGGAAAAAATGAGTTTTTAGACTACATTTGAATTGAGCAAGAGAAGTGATATTGCGGATGTTGTTGGGAAGGGAATTCCAAGCTACAGGGGCAGCATATCGAAAGGAACGCATACCGGCAGATGGTCATTTAACACGCGGGGTCCTGAGTAGCGTTTCAGAAGATGAACAGAGGGAGCGTTGAGGAACATAAGTACAGAGAACCGCGGAGAGGTAAGACGGAAGGGTGCCCTCAAAGTGCCGGTAAGCAAACACACATCCGGCATTTTATGGGTAGCCAATGAAGCTCATAAATTATAGGGTGATGTGATCATATTTACGTTTTTTTAACAATGAGCCGGGCGGCAGAGTTTATATGGTCATACTTATATGGTCAGACATGGACAGCGTTTGGTCCAGCCGAACACCGAGGTATTTAACAGATTGTTGGGAAGATTGTCAGAATTCAAAATCTGGATGGTATCATCTTCTTCTCTGTCAAGTTGTTTTATGCGAGAGGACGTACCAACGGTTAAGATCTAACTAAAACAGTTTTGAATAGAAGATATGGTGAGCTCAAAGTTCATGGGAGAGTCAGATTGCGAGACTTCCGTGTCGTCGGCGTACTTGTGGAAATTACATTTGTGCATGGTAATAATGTCTGATAAAGGCTGAGAATAAAGAGTGAATAAAACCGGCCCAAGTACGGAACCTTGAGGGACTCCGTACTGTAATGGAAATGGGTCCGAAACCACTCCATTAATATTAACAGATTGAAACCTCTTAGTCACATATGAAATGAACCACTTAAGTACAACTCCTGGGACACCGAAAGTGGTCGCCAGCCGCTCAATGAGAATAGAATGGTCGAGCGTGTCGAAAGCGGCGCTGAGGTCAAGGAGGGCCACAAGAGAAACTTTTTTCACATCAGTGTTGTTAAGAAGGCCATCCAAGACACGCAGTCTCCACGCTATGGCCATTTCTATACGCGGATTGGTGAACTTCAATAAGATCATTGTCAAAGAGGTGTTTTTGGAGCTGTTTAAGGATGACCTTTTCAAGAACTTTAGAAATAAAAGGTAAATTAGAAACTGGCCGAAAGTTCTTAAGACCGTTATTATCAAGACCAGACTTTTTAAGGATGGACTAAACAATAACACGCTTAAACTGAATAGGAACAATACCACTCATAAGGGACTTATTGATAATAGAAGTAATCAAAGGTACTAGATCAACAACGCACTGTTTCACAAGATACGTTGGAAGTGGGTCTAATAACCAACCCTTTGTAGGCATACTATGGACCAGCTCAGAAATCTCATCTTCAGTGACAGGATCAAAGTGATCAAAAACATGACCCTCAAAAGCAGTAAAAGATGGTGGTAAACACTGACAAGAATCAAGTTTATCCCTTAGATGCCGGATTTTGTCTGCAAAGAGTTTGCAGAAGACTTGCGGGAGATCACTAGGAGCAACATTATTTGGAAGCACTGAGGTTTGAGATTTTCTGAGAAGGTCATTTGTGAATAGCTGCTTTGTGGAAGATGCAGCTGAGTCAATTTTGTCCGCAAAGTATTGACTCTTAACATTTGTAACACACTTATTAGCATTATTCCTCGAACTTATGTACATTTCTTTATGAACAGTCAATTCAGTTTTCCTCTACTAATAGAACCATTACATCAGTGTCTGGTGATTGAATGATTATCCGTCCAGTTGCATTCTTGGAATCCATTTTCTTGTCAAAGTCAATTGAATTGACTGTGTAGAAGAATGTGTGGAAAAAGATTGTCAACTTCAAACAAATCTGCAGATGTCACACATTTGGTTGTAAGACCAGGTATATCTTCTGGTTTGGAGTAATAAAGATTCTAGGATCTTTCTTCAGAGTCTCTTCAAGATAGCCTAACACATAAGCTGTCATTTACTACTATACCACTACCTAAATTAACTAGTAACTCAGGATGGGACTCTACGTCGAAGGAATCTGTCCTGTTATCTCCAATATGCCCCATATGCTTAAGAATCGGCTGGGTATGAGCTCATCCTTTGTCATCATTTCTGGTTTTGTTTGTTCATGTGACTCTGTTGTGGTTGACTTTGTGTCACTGCGAAGTTGCTTTGTGCCACTATATTGACCAAGAAGGTAGCATGTCCATCGAAGCACATCAGATCCCCTTCTTGTCAGGCCAATAATGGCACTATCACTCTTGGTATCCTTAATGATCATCGGGTGGATTCCACTCCCATATCGCTCATATGCCCTTAAGTTTTCCTGGAGTTTGCTTGACTGAAAACCCTTTATTGGAAAACGCCTCTTGAACTGTATCTGGTAGTGCAGATAGCATCTCTGTTGCATTATAGTGATCGCCAACGAGAATAGTTCTGCCGATTATCCACAGAAAAGTAAGAGAGCGTATTTAACTTGAGTGCAGGGATGCAGTTCCCAATTGCCTTCTATTTCAGCATTGATGTTGCCGAATGCCGATCCCATGTAATGTACTTTGTTAAAATTGGTAAGAGGTTCTCTTCAATCAAAGATGTCAGAGGACCAATGATTTCTGGTGGGACACTGTCATCCCCAATGAAGGTCTTCTGTACATCACACATCACTCTATTCTCAAGATGCCTTGATCTTCAAACCATTTCAGGAAGTTTGTGATAAAGATCTGAACAAGGGCTTCATATACTAGAGTAAGACCTCTTGTGGCCCGATAAAATTGCTTTCCAGCTAACATACTTTCAAAAAAGCGCGCAGTTTCAAAATTTGCTTCAACAGTGACAGGAGCGTACATTTCTAAATCTGCCAAAATATCTTTAAAAGCAAATCTACCCAAAGTCGTCCATTATATTAGAAGCGATGAATGTTGAAAGATTGTGAAATCCACCTGGCCGTATGACAAGATAAGGAAAAATCGATTTATCGGTTTCGCGAATAGTAGTGGTTCCAAAATTAAAGTCTCCAAGCACTTCTGCGATCTGTACGCTGAAACTGTTTATTCTGTTTGTCTATCCGTTAAGCGTTGTTCTTGTAATTCTACTCTTGTCATTTAGTGGTAAGTTTTTCTATCTACAGTGTCTCCATTGATATCACCCTCCTGCCTGAATAGGCTGCCCTGGGCAGAAGTCGCGGTGGTACATACACATCATCTGCAGCATATGCTATCTATTCTTCTGCCTAGGCGAAATGTCAACCGTGCTAGCATGGTCAACCATGGTCAACCATGGTCAAAACATGGTTGACCATGGTTAACTATGGTCAGCGATGATCAGCCATGGTGGCTTGACCATGGTCAACCATGGTTGCCATGGTCACCATGGTATACCATGGTCGACCATGCTTTAGCATGGCCGAGCATGGTCAGCCATGGTCTTCACCTCACTTGACCATGGTTGACCATGGTCACTTTTAAGTATACCATGGTCAACCATGCTTTATCATGGGTGAGCATGGTCAGCCATGTTCATCACCTCACTTGACCATGGTTGACCATGGTCACTTCAAGTATACCATGGTCAATCATGCTTTAGCATGGGTGAGCATGGTCAGCCATGGTCATCACCTCACCTGACCATGGTCACTTCAAGTATACCATTGTCAACCATGCTTTAGCATGTGTGAGCATGGTCAGCCATGGTCATCACCTCACCTGACCATGGTTGACTCTGGGTAGTGAATGAGAAAAAGCGCCCTCTGTTGTTATTAATCGTATTTAATGCGTATTTACAATGTTGTGAATAAATATTTGACACCATAGAATATAAAAACTAGTAATTTGATAAGTTAAAATAAGATTTTTAACGGAATAAATCTAAATAATATGATTATGCAGTTTTAATTCCGTTAAATATTTACCCCATAATTTTCCTCATTCTTCAGGCCCTGCCCTCTATCGGGTGCTAATTTAAAGTTTAAGCTTGATTGCTATTGTTTCTTTCTATTGTTTCTTCCTTGATTGCTATTGTTTCTTAACCATGGTCAAACATGCAAATTTTTGACCATGGTTGACCATGGTCACTTTAGATAGACCATGGTTGACCATGGTCTCTGGCCGTGGTGCCATTTTTCAAAAGCATGGTTGACCATGGTTTGACCATGGTCAAAACCCATGGTTGAACCATGGTTGACCATGGTTAACCATAGTTCAACCATGCCTTTTTCGCATAGGTGCTGTCGCTGTTTAAAATCTGCGAAGCTCATCATAGATAGCACACATATACCATAAGCATTAAGAGTGCTGCCATACTCATGAGGCAGTTGAGGCATGAGCCCAATGTGAAACGGTAGTATTACCTGCTTGTTACCGTGGCGACTGCAGTAGATAAGGCATTCAGCTAGTTTCATGTATCGACGTCTCGCATCATCTGAAGTCTTATATTCTTGATCTGGTCATTCAAACGCTTTCTTATCAAAAAGCCACTTCAGAACTGTCTGAAGTGAGACAGGAACAAATGCCGATGATGGTCAAGATCAATTTCATGTACATTCTTGTACAATTGCTCCACTTCTGGACAAAGTATGCCAACTGCTTTATGAAGTATTTTATCTTTATTTTTATTTTCCTCTTCATGTTCGCTATTCTCCATCTGGTCAGTCTCAGCAATTTCATCCAGCTTTCTTAGCTAGAAGACGCAACGCAACTGTAAAAAGCTGCACGTCTAGTGGAGCGTGTTTGCACCATGTACATGTGTTTGGTATGTGTGTGTAGTGGCTGTGTATGGGGTGCGTAGGTGTTTGCCAGCAAACGGGGACACACACACTCGCACTTCACATTCAAACCGCAGACCACTCTGCAATGTTAGACCGTCGTCTGTTTCTGGAGGTCTGCAAACGACCGCAAATGCACGTAAATGTATATGTATTTGCGAAATACGACCTTTATCGTTATAACTTTAACGTTCACAGTTGCTAGGTTAAATTCCATACACACAAAAATACACAAACAAAATGGCGGAAAACGTCCTCGGTATGTCGATTACGGATTCAGACGACCACGTTTGCATAGTCCTCAACAGCGTCCACGTTTGGTGGCGATTATACGTAAATGTGATGGGGGTGAGTGGGGTTTGTGGTGGGGTGTGTGGGGTGCGTACGTGTTTGCCGGCAAAAGAAGACACACACAAGATTTTTCACCCTAAACTGCGGACTTACTTCAAACCGAGGACAGTCCTCAGTCTCGAACTGCTGCAAAAGACCTCAATGCATGCTAAATGCATTATAGTGATGTTTGCTCCAAACCGCGGACCATACATGTAAAAACTACAGTCAGCAGTTGATGGATACAATTCTGTTTCGTATCATACACACACAAAATCCGCCATTTTCGTCCACGGTTAGGCGATGAAAACACGATACACACGTCTGCGGTTAGATAGCAATGCACACTGTCATCAGTTGGCGGCAAACACACACACTCTCTGGCAACCTTGTTGTATTTTATTTGCAACTTTAATTGAAAATAGTACGTACATGTATTACAGTTTTTATGTATGTATATTGCCGTTATCATCCATATTATAATTAAGCTAAACATTTTAATAACCCGGCAATCAGATTTTGCTTAACAAATAATATATATTTTCTTATAATGTGCAAATTAAAATAGTTCATATGGGATAAATAGAGTATTATACCATCTACCAAACACCTGCAAAGTATATGAATATCATATTAAGTAAAAGGGAGTACGTTTTACCATGTAAACTTCATAATTGGCGAATTTGCGGCCATATTGAAAGCGCCCTCTATCATTTCTGAAGTTCCAATGTGTTTAGATCAACTCTAGATAAGTAAGGTATGTTTACAAATTGAATATATAACACTATTGGAACTTTAAGTAACTCAAAATGTTTGAAAACTAATGAAATAAAGTCATTTCCAGTATGGTGTGCTAGCATTTGTAATTTTGGGCGGCCATTTTGATGACGTCATTCCAGCATGTTCCCCCACAGATATTTTGGGCAATTTTATATCTGGGAAATGGTAAGGACCCATACTTTTCAAAAATACCAAAATTAGCTGGTAGGACGGTAGTTGCCAGTTCCCCCTTTTTTAGAGCACTTTTTGGCCATTCTCTCTTCACCTATTAGAATCAACCCCGTCTGTTAATTAATTGATATGAGGCTGTATTCAAATACATGTGTCCGCGGATTAAAACGTGACCTGTAACCCTTATTGGGGTGTGTTTGGTCTTAAATATTAGTTGCAGGGTAGAAATATATAAATCTTTACAAAAATTGATGTTGGATGATTTTGATATTTTCTGATTAAACGAATCACCGAGAGTGCCGTAGGAGCTCGTAAGGTAGGGGCGAAACCATTGGGATACTTGGCTTGATACCATACCACTGAATCAAGAGAAGACTGGTAATGGTGCAAGGATCGACAAGCATATACTGAACACTGCTGAAATATTATGTAACGGCCGAGGGATGGATGTTAGTCTTGGATGTTAGTCAAGAATGACAGGAAAGGAGTTGATGCTTTTGAAATGCTGTGCAGGCGTCTGCAAGTGACACTGAAACCATCTGACCACATCTGGAAAGCCTATGATGAAACACTATACGAAGAAATATATAGGAGGTTGTCCTCATGAACAACTAGCCTACTTAGATAACCATGTCTACAAAAGACTTGTAGACTATTTTGGTGTTAAACCAGTCGCATCTAAAATGTTTTGAAAAAAACCAGCATGCCGCAAGACAACAAAGAAAACTCGCAGATGGGGACAAGACAAAAGCTGTAAATCTCAAGAAGGGCTTTCCCAAGCTGGGCAGGTTACAATTCAAGGTCACAAAGTTGGAGCTAAAACTTCAAGAGAAGAAATCAGCAAGCAAAGCACAACAACAATTCCGACAAAACCCTCACCAATATGCGAAGCGATTACTATAATGACAAGCAACGCAAAAGTCAATCCTTCAGTAAAATAGCTGCTGTAAATACTTCAAAGATGTCAACAACGACAAAAGGCGAGAGTACTAATATCATCCTATAAAGGGTATAAAAAGTCCACCAAAACCAACAACAAAATTCAAGACCAAACCACCAAGCCTGTCAGAGTTTATTGCCTATCTCCAAAAGCGTAGAAATGCCAGTGTTGGAACCAACCGTATTCCCCTTCCTAGCATGGAAGAAAATGGCCAAGAATAACTGGACTGCTTCATGAAGTTATCTGTGACATCTGGAGAAGCACATCAATACCCACTACATGGAGAATATTTGAAACCACCCTTAATAACCCATTATGCTTCAGACCTATCACTCTGAAAAATTCCAGTGGCAACCTTGGAATGGGTATTCTTGCTCAAAGGATTGAACGCCTGACAAAGAACAAATATATCAACTACGCTGTTCGGAAAGGTTTTATGGAGAAGATATCAGGATGTCTGGAACACACAGAGGCACTCATTAAAATGCTCCAAGATGTCAAAACGAACGACAAGCCAGTTATTTCAACCTAGTTATATCGGCAAAATGTATATGGCACAGTATCACATAATCTTATACAGTTTGCCTTGGAATGGTACCATGTACCAGAACTTAGAAAGATCATCTTCAATTATTACGATGAGCTACTCATCAGAGTAAAAACTGAAGATTGGACCACAGACTGGATACAATGCTGTACTGGTGCCGTCCAAGGATGCCAATTACCTTGCATATTGTTCATAGCAATCTTCAAACTGTGTCTGGATCTTCTTGACCAATCCAGCCACCTTGGATATCGCATGAGTAGTTCAGACCTAATATATTGTCAGTCAAGGCATATGTAGATGATCTGACCCTCGTAGCAAGAAGCCCAGAAAGTTGCCAGCAACTTTAATATCAACATTGTCAACAACTTCCTCAACTGGACAAGAACTATGAAGGCCAAAGCATCCGAATGCAGATCTCATGCGATGAAGAAAGTAACTCCAAACGCAGAACAGAAGCGAAATGGCCACAAGACTCAATATGTAGCTTACAATCCTCAGCTAAAAATAGACGGTCAGATGATCACCAATATTCACAACCAGCCCATACAATTCCTAGGAAAGCTCATCTATGAAGATCCAAAGGATGGTGGCATCAGACAAATGATTAATCAGAAACTGTCAGCCATGCTGAAAACTACTGATAAAAGTCACCTGAATGGAATCATGATAATATGGATATACAATCAAATGATTATCCCCAAAATGACACGGGAGTTCACTATAATCGAGAACATGGAGGCAACCTGTACGAAATACTTGAAGAGATGGGCCGGCATTGGCAGATGTACCTCCAATTTAGTGCATAGTGCATTGTACAGAACTAAATGAAAATATGGCCTACAGTTGAAAAAACTCACCCCCGCTGTGAAATGCATGCAGGTCATCAAATACCATCTGTACAAAATACTCCAGAGATGGAAAGACCCAAACACTATACATAGATTGTTTGGAAAACAAGAAAACCAAGAAGAGGTGGAATGGAGTTAAAGAGCTTATCTTAATAAGATGTGCAGAGAAAAAACTGACCGGGTAGGACTGTGTTTCAAGAAAACCCAAAAGCTTATTAAGGACATGAGCCAGAAAGAGCACAGACAATGCCTGGTGAAAGAAGTGAATGAAGAAGATACATGCTGGTTTACACCTACGGATTAAACAAGGACAGTGGTTGGGAATCTGCCATGCAGACTGATACCTCATGGGAGAAGGTCCTATATGTTTGGACACCAGAATTCCTGTCTTTCTATATCAACGCCATCTATGACCAACTTCCGTCATCTGCTAATCTGAAATTGTGGGGAAAACCAATCTTGGACTGTGCATCTCTGCAATTACCGTAACTGTGCTCTGCTCCACATCCTGAATTGTTGCAGCTACTCGCTCCAGAATAGATGGTACAACTGGCGCCATGACCAAACGCTAAGAACAATAGCACCAGGCCTGGCACCATATATTGATGAAGCTAACAACTTCTAAACAACAGAGTATACTCCAGACCTCATCCCTACCTACCATTAATTTCCATACAGCCGATGGCACATCATACAGGAACCCAGCTATATCTACTCCAAAGACAGAAGTAAAAACATCCCGGAGAAGGCTATAGACTGGACCTTCATGATGGATGAGCAACACAAGCCAATAGTGTTCCCTCCAGAAATAACAGAAAATGCCAAGCGGCTTGATAATTATTATGATCTATTCAGCCACCACCAAACATGCTATCATGTTTGACAATACCATCGGAGGAGAACCTATCCAATGCATACGCCAGGAAAATGTGTAATATATGAAGACCTTGTAACCGAGTGTGAAAACAAAATGGACTGTGTTTTACTACCATGATTTGGGTTACGATACCCATGCAGTATAAGAGTAGAGTTACCTGACAGAATACAAAAATGCGCTCAAACCATCTGTCCATCAATTGGTATATTTAAAATTCAGAGCTTGCAATTGACGCAATTTGATAACCGTCAATATCTGTCTCAGCCAAGTGGGAGTTTGTGTGCATAGGTTAACCTTAAAATTAGAAGCATTGAAATGGTATATAAATGATAACAATTCCAATAGCATATGATTGGAGATGACATCTCTTATCCGACGTAAAAGCGGAGAGATAATGTGCGAGATTAAATATTAACTGCATACTCGTGTACTGCATACTGTACGGTGTTCGCAACGAATGTACTTCATACTGCTTTTGCACTTGTTGACCTTTCAAAGACAATGATAGTTAGAAAATAATAATTATATCGTGTTCATAGGTGGAATGTAGTTTTCCACAGACATAATGAATAGTGGTTTATGTAGAAGTATAAATTCGCAACGCTCGTAACTAATAGTATATATTGGCGTGTGACAGGTCTCAGTACTGTTGTTTTTCTGAATTAAATCTTTGATTTGAGCCTTTATTTGCACGGAAGTAAACTTAAAAAGATCCAATAATTGCGTTATTGCCATAAATTAGATCTATGGGTGCATCGTTATTGTAACAAAAATGTTTAATGAATCACCATTTAATTATATAGTGCTTCTAAATTATATAAACTTTTACACCGAAAAATTGTACATGATTTCAAGGTATCACCAAAGAAAATTAATTAACTAGCAAAACCATCTGACAAGTTTTTGACTAAAACTATTTATTCTGCTGCCTTACTATAAATGCTTTTGGCACATTCTCAGATAAAGTGTTCAAGTTTGGTCTCAGGAATGACAAAATGCCAAACTCGAAGAATTCATGAAAATCATTCATAATCGTAAACTTTAATAGTTTCAGAACACAAAACAATGCACGGGTGATTTTCCAACAATACTTCATTTTTGAGCAATATTACTTGTGGGTACTTGGGGGTAACGTATCTGTGGTGACGTATCTGTGGAGCCCTTTCCCACCTTTGTCTTAATCGTGCAAGTGTAAAAACTTACCGACTTATACCCATACTTGATCAGTCATCACCCAATGTACTAAAGTCTGGTATGTTATTTGGCTTCTTTTACCACAGCGTTTATTCACAGGGGACTAGAATTTAGGTAACATATCTGTGACGACATGAACGTAACGTCAGGACCTTTTGCCATTAATAGACCTGATTTTTTTAAAACTTTGAAACCAATGGATTATGTACCACACATGTAATATAACTATGGAGCCTGCTTGATCCAGCACATATGAGAACATTCATCTAGCCAATTATTTTCACAGATTGTTAATCATTAGAAATATGGTAACGTATCTGTGAACAATATTGGCGACATAGTCTCAAAGACCTTTTGGAAAAATTTTATAACCTGTGCTGTGATGTTTTATACTTTATAATTTAGGGCATGATACCAGCTGATGAAAAGTACCTACAATCCATTATATGCGCGCATGTTTAGGGAGCACATTATACGGAGCGCACCTTGGCTGGCGACATGGAGGAAAACAATGGATATGCATAATCAGCTTTATTGTTTTATACTTTCTAGGCATGTTACAACCTCTAGCGCCACAAATTTTAGAAAGCAACTCCTAAGTATAAGTTATATTAATAAAAGTCGTTTCATTCTGACGAAACAAGTCTGAATACGACTTGAAACTATGGGCGACACAGATTTGGCATTTTGAACACTTTATCGGAGAATGTGCCTTTTACGTCTCAACATTTTGTAACATCGGATTCTGTTCATTATTTTGTGGACTCACTATTAACAGTAATCCAATTTTACGTACACGATTAATAGTAGTACAATGTTCATGGTTTCCCAATTTGTACAAAAATTTTTGCTTTCCAAGTTTTGAAATGCCTGACACGCAATTCTATAATTAAACATAGATGTAATTGTTGTACGACGCATCACACACAATGCTAGTAGTAATATCACAGCTTAAGCCCACTGTCATAAGATCGGGATTATGTTGTCGAAGCAATTGGTCACATAGGAATCACAGCAACATTCGCAATTACTTATCATAAATGGAGATTGTCTATGATTCCACATCAGACACTGCAGGCGAATGCAACCAATTTAACGGTACCGTATGTTTTCTAGGTTCTGGATCACCTTCAATATTACATTTTTGTAACATGAAGTGAATCAGTGCGTAATAAGCTGGATATGTAACTGACATCATTTGCATGTATACCTTGAATTTGGCAGTCGCCTATAACATTACACTTCCAAGAATACGAATTGTCATAGAATGCTATTTTATTATATATATATATATATTTTTATTACTGTAGACCGTTAACACATGAAAATGAACCTCAAGTATTGGTGCAATTAACAGAAAATAACCTAAATCACACAGCACTATAGATTCTCCAAGGCATGGATCGCCTAGTACTAGTAATACATAACGCCTTTCAAATGTTTTCAGTCGGGAGTGATTATGAACATCAAAGAAACTAGAAAACGCGTTTGACGAGAAATTGAATTACGGACATTAAAAAACAAGAGGTATAATTTAAATAGGTCCCTCGATACTTATTGTCAAAGTAGCGCGAATTTACCAAGACCTGGGAAACCTCACAGAAATTGCTTTCATTTTAAGGTCACGATGCATGACAGTAATTTAGATTCTAAACAAAGGCGAATGGAATTAATACAGTAGGTATACAGAGATCATAATTACAACAATACAGCATCAATGATAATAATGACAAGAACAACTAGTTAGTTAGGGGGAAAAGTTCACTTTGGTGACCACTCTCTGGCTAGTAAGGTTTGACGATTGATTCGACTTCTATGGACGAATTAGAAAAAAAATAGCTACCATGTCCCTCGCGAAAATCCCGGCATTTTTCGCTAGAGGCCAAAATCCAAAATGGCCGCCACCACCATTTTGAAAATTTAAGTTGTGAACCAGAGCACCTATAATCATGCACAAAGACACTTTTACGGATATGTCGAGTACAAGGATTCCGATTCTGACATTAGTTTGACATTACGGCATCATTTTCACCCAGAAATCCAAGATGGTGGCCGGCACCATCTTGAAAAATTTAGTTTTGAACAAGAGGACCTTAAATCGTGTACAAAGACACTTTTTGGATAAGTCGACCACAAGGATTTCAAATTTGACATTACTTTGACATTACGAACTCATATTTACCCAGAAATCCAAGATGGTGGCCGCCGGCGCCATCTTGAAAAAAATAAGTTTTGAACCAGATTACCTAAAATCGTGTACAAAGACACTTTTTCCGGTAAGTCGACCCCAAGAAATCCGAATCTGACATTAATTTGACGTTACAAAATAATTTTTGCCCAGAAATCCAAGATGGCCCCCATTTGGTAGAGCGTAAATGTGATTTTTGAATGAGAGCAGAAGCATAAGTGTGTCATTTCCGCCTTATCTAGGGTTCATGTCTCTTATATGGGGTTTCAACTGCCTTATCTTGGGTTTACATCCCTTATCTAGGGATAAGGCGCCTTATCTGTGGTTTAGACGGCCTTATCCTGGGTTTACGTTTCTTACCTGTGGCTAAGATGCCTTAACCTTAGCATATCGCAGTCTAAACCCAGATAAGGCATATAAACCCCAGATGATGCGCCGTACGTTTTCTGTCTTTGCTTGTCACGCGGTTGAAGTAATGAAGTTGCAATTATATGTTTAAATTTTCACGATGACATCAACAAGTCCTTGTGGCCGAGCGGTCTAAGGCGCTGGTGATTTGTCGATACTGTATAGGCCTACATAATAGCGGCGTAGTGCAGCGTGGGTTCGAGCCCCGTCGGCGCCTCTGCCGAACTAAATTTCCTTTTAAAAAATTTCATATTATGTTAGGGAAATGTGGCTGGGAGAATGTATGTATGGCGAAGAGTGGTGTGGTTAGAAACCTCGTTTATACAAAGTTCAGGTCAAGTTATGATAAATTATCAATAATTAAGAAATGACTGGAGAGTGGTTGATTAATGGATAATAAAATAATACGTGGAATTAATAGCTAAAGTGAATACAACCTGGTAAAATTAATGCTTAATACTAGGCATCAGTCTATAAAGGAATCCAAATCCACGCATTCCTACACCTGACTAGCAGCCTTTAGTTGGGTAGCCGTCGGCTACAATGCACCCAAAATGTGAAATGATTCGGCCTTGGCGGAAATTTTAAACTGCATTCCATCACCCGTTTTACACCTTCCGCGAAAACACAGGTAGACAAAAGAATCATTAAAGTTTACAAGCTTCTACTATCGCTGTTGAAGTGACATAATAATCGGATTAACTACACGCGGTATCTATAGACCACTTTACATCGTTGTTTATCAACAAAGGCGAGGGATTGGTCTGTCGATATGCCCGAACGAACCGCTTCACTGTTCAATGGCTGTCTTGTACTATATGAAATGTGGTGGGAGATTTAAAATACACATGCCCTGAGCAGACTACGATTCGCACGCACACTACAGGGCAAAGAACAATGGAAAGTACCATAATGCGTGCGCATACTGCCGGGCAATGACGTCACATGTCAAGTGGTCTATACATTGATGTACTTGCGAACAAAAGGACTATTTATGAATAGATGCGACGGGATTACCTGCGGAATCATCTCCATTATATATATTATTAGCTATTATTCTATTAACCTCCTCGTCCTTGCATCTTCTCTAGGTGATAGGCGGCTTTTATTTGCACAATTGGACGCTCAAAACACCAGGTTGGTGCTAGCGGCTACCCAAAGATGTCCGACCAAATCCTGACCATGACTTGGCTCGTTGGATTCGTCTATAAAATCAATCATCAATTAAATCAATCAATCATTCAATCAATCAATATTATCAATCAATTAAATCAAAAATCAAATTAGACCTATACCATATAATTGTGAACCCAACTTGTCCGCATTTTGTGTATCATTTGGAATCATTCAATCAAATGATTTATAAGTCATCGGGAAGACAATTGTACGAGCATTATCACCAAGTATGTGACCATCTGACTGGCTCCGGCGCGATGCCTGCCAATATATTTGGATATTGAAATACCTCGCAAACAGACCGTGACCTATAATTTGACAAACAAAAGTAATTGACTCGTAATGATCTTCTTATGATAAAAAACATTCATGAAAAACCAGTGTAGCAATCAAATGCATTACACTGTACTCTCGTATATATCTGCATGCATTCCTGGCAGGTGACACTAAAGGCTGGTTCAAAGTGTATATTCGAAGGCGAATATTCGGCTTCGAATGTAGCTCTATCTTGATGTGTTTCTGTCATTTCTTTTCTTCTATTCACCATTTATTTGCTGCCTGTATGAATCTTACTAATATAATACAATGTATGAAAAGTAAAGCATTAATTAGTCATTCGAGTACCGAACGTGAAGCTATACCTACAGCTTTTAGTTTTTGACATAATACTTTCAGCGATCCGAAATCATGTTTTTAATAAGCGCATCATCGACATTCTTTAACTCTTAGGATACATATTTGCAAAAGTGAAAGCAACACCAAAACAACTCCACATTTAAATAAATCCATGTTCATGTGATGAATTATGGTACCTTGAAACAGAGAAAGAAAGAAAGAAATTCCGCGAACTTGTGTTTTTAATCTACTTGTTGTAAATACTCCCTGGCTTCGCCTAGGGAATTTATCAGCAATTCACCATCCGCTGCAATGAAATCATTTCAAGCAAGCAATTCATCACATTAATTCAACTAATACACATTCGTTTATAAAACCCAAGTGTACTGTATATATGAGCTCCTATAAAACCATTGCTACAACACATCGTTGAATAATTCAAAAGTTAATGCACTTGAGGTTTCAGAGCGCACTACATGTATACGCCATAGTGACTGAAAAGGCGGGAATTCGTTGCAATACACTTAAGGTTACGCGTTGTTTCCAATTTTTGGATGCTCAACTTGGCTGCACGTAGCCACCTAAAATATTTTTTTTCAGAAAATATACATTTTAGGCCTAAAAAGTATAGCTCATCTTAAACGTGACATTCTAAAGAGTATTTATCTAGTATTTCTAACGTCATCTCTCATACAAGAAATATACTTTGCAAGTGTTTCAATTTTGTTCAGGTTTCTTGAGCATGAAGGGTTTTTTTTCCAGAGGCCATAAATACCGACACATTTCCCGATTTCGCTCTCGATTTGGCTACAGATTATAAACAGGTCAATAAAATAATGTAGCTATTTAGTCTATATACAGTTTGTGTTGATTTCATTTTATAAGCTTACCTGTTGATACAATTTCCCTGAGAATCTGGACGACTTTTTGCAGCAATAATATTGTTTTCGTGTATGTTATGTTATCGCCATAATTCTTTTTTTTTTTAAATATTTTTTTGTCTTCATGTGTTTTATTCAACTTTTTAATGTGCACAACAAGAAAAAATGACAAAACATGGAACAAGAAAATAAACAAAGACAACTCTCACACTCGTACACTCACCCCCATAAGAAAAATCAAACAATCAATAATCTGGGGTATGTCATGTCTATTGAAAAAGAGAAATAAATTAAATATTAGCACATTTCAGAAGAACTAAGTAACAAGTTCAATAGACCATTATAAATAAATATTTATATTTGTAAATATTTGTATTAATTTTGTATTTATATTACAACTTTAATTGTAAACATTTGTACTTGTAACTTTAATTAGAGGTTTATAACTGCGCATCGGTTATTTGGAGGGCATTGTGAAAAATCTAAACATTTTGCCTTTGAAACCGAGGAATATCCCGAGAATCTTGATGACTTTAATACAAAGTAGAATTAAACCTTAACGCAAGCTTGTAAAACAAAGAGGAAAACATAGCTTCATCATATGAAGCAAGATGGATGAATTTGGTACAGCCGGACACCAAACTTAATTGATTCAAGGCACAGTTTAGCCAAAGGCATAGTTAATTTCCTAGGGAAGTTCGATGGTGGCACAACGCATATTATCTTCTTTCGCAAGCACGAGTTCATTTTATTCAAGATATATCTCGTTTTTCTCCGGCAGCATGGCTGATTCGCCAAAAATCGCATTTACTGCTTCCATGCTCTGTCAATGCCCGGATGTTTCCTATCTACAGCGTGTCCCAATAAAAAACAATCCCGGATATTTTTATTTGGTTGCAACTCAGTCGAAGTACATGCATGACATGTAGCATAATATCTGGTTCCTATCAGTGGTAATGCGTTCGATTAAGTCGGTTCAGATGATTACAATGTATTTAATTCCAATTTTGTCTAAAAACCATTTCATACGCGCTTTTGTTGAGTTATTTGCTGTTGATATTTGTTTGTCATGAATATCTAGATATTTCGCATTTAGTTTGCTGTGCAATAAATTTATTCTACATGCTCAACTAATATGAAGAAATGGGACAAAAAATTTTAAAAGATGTTCATAGTGCGCATATTAATATCTTTTTTCAGGCATCTTTTATTTGCTCATCATTGGATGTATTAAATATTGGCTATAATATGTGAGATGTTCAGTTACCTTACCCATCTTTGCAACCACCATGACACATCTTGAATGCATTACATTTTCTCCTGAACTTAAGTGTCTACTCAAAAAAGTAATTCCAAGGCAGGCAGTATCCCAAAATACACCACGACTGCTTGATATTGCTCTACATGTTCAGTGTGACTTTTATCACTTACGATTGAGTCTATGACTATGAGTCAAGCCATCGTCACCTGTCTGAGGGTAATTATCCACACTAGGGTGCTTACCTATGATATGAATAGTTATCCGCAGGCTATTCACTTATTCATGTTTATATTGCCTGTTTTTCAAGTGTCATTATTTTATTTGTGAGTTTATCGTCGGTTTATGTAAAATGCTACACCTACTTCCCAGGTATGCGTGAGTAATCTTGTGTGTAAAACGTGTGGAGTTCAGCTAAATTGTTCAAAAATATCGTCAGTTGGTCACGACATACGATTCGTGGATTTTAACCCAGAAATTGCTCGGCATTTCCAAAATGAGAATACATTTTGAACAAAAAATTCCATAATCTTTAAAAAATGACATGTACTGTTCTATTTTGCTAAACATTTAAAACGGCGCTGCTCATTTGGGAAATTGGGAAGCATGGCCTTAGCTTTTGAATATGAACAACGATAAAGTTATGTCGATACGGTGTTAAATCATGGTTGGCTCAATCAGTTAAAGCCCTGACATGAGCAGTGGGTTGTGGGATGCTGTGAATGGTCAACTGGTGTCTCCTAGACCTGAAATAATAGACCAAAGTTTAGATAACATTTCGTGATGAAAGAAGGAAGATGATGTTGTAAATTGCACTTGCCTCGTGGGCAATTAGTGCATAATGAGATAGAAATTCAACCACCTTACTTAGGATAGTGACCTTTTATAGCTCAGATGATGATGAGTAACGAAGACATGCATGCTACATTAAAAAAAAAAAATGTAGATATTTATATAGCGCTTTATGCCGTAAACAGCCTCAAAGCGCTTTACATTTATTCCGCCGTTGTTAGAATATGTCGGAACCACGTTTGCAGCCTACAAATGGCGCAGGGTTCATCAGTACAACGACTGTGACTACCCCTAACAGCTTCCCATTGCACCTGGGTGGGGTGAGGCAAGCGAGGCAAAGCGCCTTGCCCAAGGACACAACACGGTGGCGGGACGGGGACTCGAACCCACGCACGTCGAGCAAGCTCTCAGATTATGAGTCCAAGGCCGTATCCACTGAGCCACCGTGCCCTTCAAAACAACATTAAAAACAACAACAAAAATGGGATCTTTTAATAATTGAATTTGATGACCATATGTGATGCGATCAAGCAAAGTCAGTCGGAACTCGGCCATAATAAATTTTCAGTTTCCTATAGGATAGTAAAAAGCATTTACAAACCTGGATTTTGCAGTGGGTTGTGGGATGCTGTGAATGGTCAACTGGTGTCTCCTAGACCTGAAATAATAGACCAAAGTTTAGATAACATTTCGTGATGAAAGAAGGAAGATGATGTTGTAAATTGCACTTGCCTCGTGGGCAATTAGTGCATAATGAGATAGAAATTCAACCACCTTACTTAGGATAGTGACCTTTTATAGCTCAGATGATGATGAGTAACGAAGACATGCATGCTACATTAAAAAAAATAAATGTAGATATTTATATAGCGCTTTATGCCGTAAACAGCCTCAAAGCGCTTTACATTTATTCCGCCGTTGTTAGAATATGTCGGAACCACGTTTGCAGCCTACAAATGGCGCAGGGTTCATCAGTACAACGACTGTGACTACCCCTAACAGCTTCCCATTGCACCTGGGTGGGGTGAGGCAAGCGAGGCAAAGCGCCTTGCCCAAGGACACAACACGGTGGCGGGACGGGGACTCGAACCCACGCACGTCGAGCAAGCTCTCAGATTATGAGTCCAATGCCGTATCCACTGAGCCACCGTGCCCTTCAAAACAACATTAAAAACAACAACAAAAATGGGATCTTTTAATAATTGAATTTGATGACCATATGTGATGCGATCAAGCAAAGTCAGTCGGAACTCGGCCATAATAAATTTTCAGTTTCCTATAGGATAGTAAAAAGCATTTACAAACCTGGATTTTGCAGAAAACCCCATTGAAATTGAACAACCAGTTCCAAAGATATGAGCAATTTAAGAGTTTCCAAAACAAGAGGAAACAAAAGGAAAACCTTTCTTTGTTTGGCTATATCTCAAAATCAATATTTCCGAGTTCCGACTGATTTGGCTTGATCGCATCACATATTAAAATCTACATAAAATATGCATTGGAACGAATATCTAATTGTAATCAAAATGTTATTATGAATAGAAAATGCTTTCAAAACAAATGGTCCACACTTTTCAATTCCGAATTTTCAAATCAAACTTTCAGCGTAACTGTGAAATCGCTTCCATCGTTTAGGCGCTTACCGAGTACGAAACAATCTCTTAACAATTACGAAACAATTACGAAACAATCTCTTAACAATTACGAAGCAATCTCTTAACGATAACAAAACAATCTCCTAACAATTACGAAACAATCTCTTAACAATTACGAAACAATCTCTTAACGATTGCAAAACAATCTCTTAACGATTGCAAAACAATCTCTTAACGATTACGATATAATCTCCTAACAATTACGAAACAATCGCTTAACAATTACGAAACAATCTCTTTACAATTACGAAACAATCGCTTAACAATTACGAAACAATCGCTTAACAATTACGAAACAATCTCTTAACAATTACGAAACGATTTCTTAACAATTACGAAACAATCTCTTATTGATTTCGAAACAATCTCTTATCGATTTCGAAACAACCCTTTAATATGAACATTGGATTTTAGGAGAACTGTAATTCGTCAATTAGTTGTTTTCAAAAGGTGATATTTGACTATATATATATACAACAAACTCAGATGTGGTCATTGATTCTTGCATTATTGAATGTTTTGAAACAAATTTCATGCTTTCTGAATTATAACACTGCATACAAAGTATTGACTATTCCATCTTGATGTTTTTTAAGCGAATGATCAATCACATAAGTAGAATGTTCTTCATCCCACAATACACCACTGTCGGCAATCCCTTAACCACTGATGGTTTAGCCAACACATAATAGATCTACACAGAAGATATACTAATACCATACTGTTGTTAGTTACGCTCTTAGTTGTGTATATGTATCAGATGCTATACTATGGGAACATTCATTACTTATTGTCATTTTTTGATGACCTTGCAAGCACTCCTGCTTCTTCTGTCTTTGAGGTGCGGCTGTCTCTGACCACGATTTGAACATGAACGATCATGTCACCCAACTCTGCCGCTCCCTCAATTTTCAAATCGGGAACGTCAACCGAATTAGACATTTCCTGGACTTTGATGCCTATCATAATGCTGTCCCCGTGCGCTGATTTTGTACAAATTGGACTTCTGTAGTTCTCGTCTGAATGGCTTGTCTCAGAAAACACGTCTCGGCTCTAGAGAACAGGTATCCCTGACTCATTTTCAAGAAACTCAACCTCGCTCATAACAACATTCGCCATTGTAAAATTACCTTCACACATACAAGACTCTCAACAACCTCAAGACTATGAGCTACCTCTCATCCCTGCTCTATCTATCTATCTATCACCATATATACAACATTTATTAAGTGCTCTGCTGAGAACACAGCGCTTTACAATGATAAACGTAATATGTGGACATGTTATTCCAAATACAATAAGCAACGACAGCAAAGGAGGAATGCCCGGAGATATCAGAGTGGACAGGGGGTGCAGTGGGATTGAGAGTGGAGTGGGCGTCCAGCACCAAGAGGATCATTCCTTCTTTGTAAACATTACAAGCTCTTCCAAATAAGAAGGAGCTTTACCATTTGTAAATATACAACAGGATCTTGTACTGAATTCGCTCATTAACAGGGAGCCAATAGAGTGCTGGTTTCGGCCACAACTAAAAACTACCTTGTTTTGGAGACTCTGTAAAAGCTGAAGATCGAATGCAAACCAAGGTTCTTAACTTTTGAAGAGGGATAAATGCAGACATCGCCAAAATCTGAGTTCAAGATTAGCAAAAGATGGTAAAACACGGTTGCTAGCAAAAAATCATTAATATTTGTTATAAACATTTAAAAAAAAGTGACTAACCGCCCCCTTAAATAATGACCATTATTCAACAACGGGTGATTGTATTACAAATCTGTAAAATGCTTTGGAAGCAGAATTTATCTCATTTTATTTGTAGCAATTGACTAAATATTGACGTCACAGCGTACATTTAAATCAATGTAGCCCAAGATTTGAAAGTTGCAGTAAATTCTATTGATTTTGCATTCAGTGTAATGGAAGGAAATCTGTGTAATGATATCTGAGTGTTTTTGTATTGTAAAATATATATGTAAGTGCAACTTTCAAATCTGGACCTCACTACATTAAATTGACCGGTGTTTGATGGGTTTTTGGGCTATCGTATCAAATGAGGGTCAAAATGCGCAGAAATAAATTCTGCTTCCAACGTATTTTACAGATTTGTAATACAATAGCCCCTTTTTGAATAATGGCCATTATTTATGGGGGGTTAGTTACTTTTTTTGAGATGTTTTCAAGAAGTCAAGCCAGTTAGGGCTTGCTGACAGTCACACTGGATCTTTGGATAAAATCAAGGTAAAGCTGCGTCAGCATACACATGAAACATAATACCTTGATCAGTATGATATCCCCAACAGGGGTTATATACAGAGTAAAACACAGTGGGCCGATAATAGAACCATGGGGAAGTGAATATTTCAACATGTGATTTCTGGAAACTTTTTGATGGTAACCTTGGTGGTACAATCACATAAGTAAGATGCAAACCAAGTCTTTGTAACAAAATGTGGTGATCGACCGTGTCGAAAGCCTCCGACATGTCAAGTAACATCATAACGATGGCCTTACCATTCTCAAGAGACTGCAGAATATCACTCATCTTATAACTTTTCAAGGAGTTTTGATTCATGGTAGGCTTCTTGATAATAGAAACCTTCTTACTCCTTGCGTTCTTCTGTTGCCAAATGACATCATGTTCCCCCAATCTCGTCTGGTGATAGCAACTGTTCCAAAACCCTAGAATCATCCCTACCTTTACCAGAAATTCTAACAGTATTATTGCTTTTTAAAAAAGCCTTAAAACCATAGTTTTTCTAACGTAACGCGTTTCTTTTAATTGGTTGTTTTCTTCAGTTAATTAGAGATATTTGTCAAGACCAAATCATATCAAAACTGACGTGTTGGTTGTCTGTTTTGTCCTGTTTTTCATTGCCTTCCTTTGTCATTTTTCATCGTCTTATGAAATGTTGGTGTATGGCTGTCAAAAACGAACAGCTGGATTATTAAAAAGCAACAACTAAGGATGGTGAAATGCATTATGGGACGCTGTCAGAATATCTTCTTTGATCCATCATCATGTTACAGTCTCAGCTGCGTCAGTTCTGCCGTTTAATTGCACGTGACGTGATGTATGAGATCATCTTAAAGTCAGGCTTAAAGGAGGAAGTTCAAGGTTGAGTTTCCACTATTTGAAAAGCAACGACTCGCATATTATTCATTCCATGAAATATTGCATGTCTGCATACATTTGACGCATCATGTAAATTTCCTATATTGATCCATTTTATCAACGGAAATACTGCGATATTGACAGTAAAAACCTAATCCTCATTAATAACGTGTTCTCTATATTTGATTTGATTTGTTCGGGTTTTGACAACCCTGGATAACTCATGAAAGCCTCTATTGAAGCTTATTTCCATTGGGGTCCATTTGAACACCGGGACGGGTTGGGAACAGTCAGGGGTTAACACCCTATTCTTTTCGAAACTGGCTGCGAGATACATGTACAGTTATGGCTCTCTGCACACGGGACCGACGGCTTAACGTCCCCTCCGAAGGACGGAGTACTTTCATGATTCATTTACCCAATTCTAAATAAACCAGAATTCTAAATAAACTGTAGAATTCAATCTACAGAGGTTGCCAATTAATTTCAGACTTTTTTTCCGAGTCAATATCCCAGCAAATCGCCACCGCCGGGAATTGAACCCGGGACCTCATGCACTAAAGACAAGTATCCTAACCATCCTAATTTTGGGACTTATATGAGTGTACCCCTTACACTTTTCTTTTATTTCAACTTCTTCGTTACTGAAATTAGTTAAGATTGAGGAATGAAAACATACATGTATACAAACAAACATAACAGCATTAAGAGCAACATACACTCTATGGCTTGCACGTAACAACAGACACTTTGGAAACTGGGAATTGGTGAATCGTCCGTATATGCCACCACTCGACCTACCTGAAGTTGAATAAATGACCAAGCTTTACTTCCCTACATAGGACCAGGATCCTGTGACTAGCCGACTAATGGAACCTTCACTGCACACATCAAGATGTTCCAGCAGTGCAAGTCCTGCCCTGCAGATCCATGACAAAGGGTTTGCTTGGTATACTAAGGGGTTGTGGCTTGGCACGTTGGTTTCAACACCTTATACCGACAGTTCCTGGTCTGAAAGAAGGGAGTAGCCACTACTGTAATGTGATTCCCTGATGTCAACAGTTGCTGCATTGGAGAGGGAGGGTTCCCGGGAACAAAGCGTTCAACCCACACCACCCATCCCAAGTCGGGGGCAGTGCAGGAGAATGTTAGATTGATGGAACACGATTTATAATATGTCTACCTGGGCTTGATACAGCAAACAGCAACAACTTGCTTCATCTGTACACGTCCTTAAAAAACGTCGATTGCAGATCAAACAGGGAAGCAGCCACTCCACGGCTATGGAATTTCACTCAATAATAATAAAGATCATCTCATTGTAAACATACATGTATACAAACAAACATAACATCATTAAGAGCAACATACACTCTATGGCTTGCACGTAACACTTTGGAAACTGGGAATTGTTTTGTTTTTAAATATTCAGTTTTTCATCTAAATCATGCAGGTAATCTCACATTTTCATGATTTTAGAAACAACTCAATTTGCCCATATATCTTCTGCCGTTTGTACAACAGCAATTTTCGTTAAGGCCGCACATGGGATGACTGCTGTATACAATGTACAAGATCATGAATCGATACAAATAAGTTTGATAAATTGCATTTTTGTTACATAAAAGACATGTCTGCATTTTAACATCGATGAAATCCTGACATTTTCTTTGGCAAGCAACTTGTTACGGAAGAAGATGTAAAAGCTGTATTACTATTAGCCCACTGATGTAGCTTGATGTATTCATTGCAGAATAATTATCCAGACTCCAGCAAGATGCAATTGATAAGCAGCGAAGAACTTCATTATGCTTACACGTGCAAGAAGAAATTAAGGTTGGTCATTGAATGGTCATTGTATGGCTAGTACCCAGCCCAGTCGCCCATGGCGGTGAATTGGCAATCTCTAGCTTTTTCTTCAAGAATATTATCGGTTTCACTATCCTAAAAATGTATTAACATGATCAATACAGAGCTTGATTTTTGGTGTGATACATCAAAAGCAAGCAAGGATATTACATTGATATGGATACCAATACATAATTTATCTTTTCAGTTTGGGTTTCTGTTTTCGGTTCTCATTGTTATTTTGAAGTGCAGCTTCCCAGCAAAGCTTCCCAGCAAAATGTTAATTTTTTCAATATTCAAAACGTGCAGACTTCACAAGTGAATAATATCGCACTGTGGTTGCGGGCGGATGTAGAAAAGAGATAATCACAACCTAATTTGCAGGGTGCTCTATGTACAATGTGCAAGTAAAAACTGTTCCAGGAAAAGGTCAGTTGCAGGACCCCCTCAACATGCTCAACTGAAGGTGTCGAGGGATGGGATCTCAGCAGGGTCAAACTCCAAGATTGGAAGACTTAAGTGCCACATTATGGTATCCAGAAGCGTGAGTGTTGTCTTCTTGTGCTACACGTTGATTCTTGTAGATAATGTCTCCAGTTGATGTCTACTAGATCATATCGTATTCTGTACATCATTGCCAGGTGACTCTGGAGACGTCGACTCTCGAGCGATGGCCACTGCAGATTTCGAAGCATGAAGTCACGCTGCTTGTACGGTGTAGTTGTTCAACACAAACAGGGCACTGCTCCGTCCGCGCGCTGCACCTGTTCGATCGGTTTGGTATCGGTGTGAGGATCTCAAGCTGTTGCGTTTTGGTATTGGTGTGAGGATCTCAAGCTGTCGCGTTTTGGTACTGGTGTGAGGATCTCAAGCTGTCGCGTTTTGGTATTGGTGTGAGGATCTCAAGCTGTTGCGTTTTGGTACTGGTGTGAGGATCTCAAGCTGTCGCGTTTTGGTACTGGTGTGAGGATCTCAAGCTGTCGCGTTTTGGTACTGGTGTGAGGATCTCAAGCTGTCGCGTTTTGGTATTGGTGTGAGGATATCAAGCTGTCGCGTTTTGGTATTGGTGTGAGGATCTCAAGCTGTCGCGTTTTGGTATTGGTGTGAGGATCTCAAGCTGTTGCGTTTTGGTACTGGTGTGAGGATCTCAAGCTGTCGCGTTTTGGTATTGGTGTGAGGATCTCAAGCTGTCGCGTTTTGGTATTGGTGTGAGGATCTCAAGCTGTCGCGTTTTGGTACTGGTGTGAGGATCTCAAGCTGTTGCGTTTTGGTATTGGTGTGAGGATATCAAGCTGTCGCGTTTTGGTACTGGTGTGTGGATCTCAAGCTGTCGCGTTTTGGTATTGGTGTGAGGATCTCAAGCTGTCGCGTTTTGGTATTGGTGTGAGGATCTCAAGCTGTTGCGTTTTGGTACTGGTGTGAGGATCTCAAGCTGTCGCGTTTTGGTATTGGTGTGAGGATCTCAAGCTGTCGCGTTTTGGTATTGGTGTGAGGATCTCAAGCTGTCGCGTTTTGGTACTGGTGTGAGGATCTCAAGCTGTCGCGTTTTGGTATTGGTGTGAGGATCTCAAGCTGTCGCGTTTTGGTACTGGTGTGAGGATCTCAAGCTGTTGCGTTTTGGTATTGGTGTGAGGATCTCAAGCTGTCGCGTTTTGGTACTGGTGTGAGGATCTCAAGCTGTCGCGTTTTGGTACTGGTGTGAGGATCTCAAGCTGTCGCTGACGTAGGTATGGGAACATGCTTCCCTGATTTTATGACTGCATTTGCTGAAGTTGCGGGTGAGGAACGCCCTGATGCAGTTAGCTTTCTTGCAGATGGAGTCAACATGGGTGTTGAAGTTCAGCTTGGCATACGTGAACACCCAAGTATTTTGTTGAGCAGGCAACTTCAAGATTTTGACCGTGGATGGAGTAGGAGGTGCAATATTTGCAATATCATTCTAATAGACAATCCTTGCTTAAATTATGAAAAATAAGTGATTAAAAGGAAACATGTGTAAGCGACAGTAAGCGTCTACATATCAAAATGACAACGACCGGAGCTTAATGGCTTAACTTCTGGACGGACCAACCTGAGAGTATCCTAATTAGACGTAACTAGGGAAGTTAAATGGATTATGAGAGGGGAAGCTGATATCATATCCGGGGTAATTTGCTGGTATCTAATCTATTCGACATGAGGTTATCGAGAGGACGATGGGATAAACGGGCTCTTGCATGTGCAATTAAACACTTTTCACCATCTTGTTTCAATGCCTGACATGATGAGTAAGAACATGGTCACCCATGGTAAAAAGAATAAAATGAACAGAGTTAAGGAATTAAATCTAATACGGGAACTTACTTTTTGCAACTTTGCGGTGTTGCGTCTGGAACCACCAGACTTCATGACGTGATAGACCGCTAGCTATCGTCCCGGTGGTCCGTTCCCATACATGAGATAAGCTAAAGCGGAGTCCTCCTTTCTTGTTCAGTGATGGTTGCTCAATGCGTTCCCAAATGGCTTCTTTTATGCCTCTCTTATGCCATTATTCCTCTTGATCCAGAATAACGACTTCCTCGTTCTTAATTGAGTGTCCTTTAAGTGGAGCCAGCCTAGCGGGTCAGTTGCTTGATGAAGTCTGGTGGTTCCAGACGTAACTTAGTAATAAAGTAAGTTCCAGTATTAGATTTAATTCTCTGTTTGAAACTACTGCATGACTAAAAACATAGAATAAAATGAGTTAATTAAATATAAACTTAAATACTTATTTTGAGTTGAATTGATATTATACTTTGAGTGTTTCTCTTCGCTGTAATAAGCTGACATATAACCATCTAGCCGAATTAACCAGAATATTATAGCCACCGACCCGAGATGAAGAATATTTTGAAAACATTTTACTTAAAGTCACTCATTTTCAATAGAGTTGCTGTGCTGTACATCATTATAATCAGTTTTGTGTACCTTGTTTTTACTTCGAAAGCAGACTAATTAAAAACAAACATTAAAAATATCCCTCTCCCAAGTAGACATAACCTACTTTGGGGAGCAGATTCAGAAACACGCACCTAGTAATAATGTCATTTATTTGCAGATGGTACGCATGGCAAGAGTGAAATTCCTGATATGATTAGATGTTGAGATGCGATGTTGACCCTATGCTTGTGAATCAACATTTCTTTGATATTGACATACCTGGTCTCTCATCAACCAGTCTGATTTACCTTTCTTATTTATAGCTAGCTGTTATACCATTGGTCTCTGTACTGTCCACGTATACAGCTAGAGGAAGGTTTATCTGTGCGTAAATCAATGCAAAATGAGGACGAATATGAATGTATATTAATTTTGTAACCATATAAATAAAAACGAAATCATTGACAATACCCTTTTTTTAAACTCCGATCCCACACACCTCAAGCTCATAATCGTGATGTTACAAGGGGAAAGGAAAATTGTTGACACAAAAAACTTGCAAGTTTCTCTTTGCAGGATATTTTAATGAGTTTAAGCGCAATATCGTAAAGAAGGAATTATAAAATTAGCTAAATGTAGGCTATACACCGTATTCGCTGACAAATCTATCTTGTGTGCTCCCGTAATGGGTTTTGCGCACTATCACAATAATGACTCCACCATGGCCTTGATATGGTGATTGCATGGGAAGACCAACACTTGTAGTAATAATATAGAATGTGTTTTTTGTTAATGGACTGATACAAATATTGAAGGAGAAAAAAAAAAAAACAAAGGAAATGGTAATTGTGTAATATTGTGCACAAGAGAATTTCAGAGTCAGTGCACTTTTGTCAATAATCAAGTCATGCCATTGGATAGCATTAGTCTACAGACCATGTACATATATTATTCATAGGGAGATTAACTACTGGGAGCCACACACTATGGGCCCTTTTTGTGTTTCTTTTTTTATAAAAAAAATAAAAATGTTTTACAGAAATTTACATTTTATTGAAAGAATTGTCTTAAAACTCCAATGGTTAGGCCTTCACACAGTCCCGTACACAGTACAGTAAACAAAAATCTGTGCTCATTGCCACGTGGTTTATGGAAGGGAGACATGTCCTTGGATTAGAAATGCAAAACTTGGAAAAAAGAATTGATTTTCCATTACACCAGGACTCACGCCACAAAGAGTTGTCTGACCTTTTGAAACAAAACCTTAATACAATGTTAATATAGGTTACGAAAGAAATGCATTGTTTACTCTTGGTTTTTTATTTTGATAACCAGATATGGTGATTGTACGCGCTGAGATACAGATTCAGATTTCTCATGTTTCACATAAACTATTCTTTACAACACGCCTATCAGATATTTACATTTTTATTTTTATTTGAAACCAATCCTCTTGCATCCCATGCAGTACCATTTTACACCTCTCCCGTTTTCTAACGTTGTTTTATAGAAGTTAATGTTATCCAAACGATTTCATTTCAAACTATTGCATTGTTCAGCACATCACAATATGGAAAGGTTTGGCTGCAAAACGATTCTCTTATAACGATTCTCTATGAACAGTTTCCACCTCGATACACCTGAGCGCACAATTTCGTCCAAGAGCTTCCAAGCAAGCAGTGAATTGTCTTTACACAGTCTTTGTTTACACTACACGGTTGAGTGCATAGCATCATAAGAGCTGTGGGAGCTAGTGGAAAATAGGCATCTGTGATTGGTTCTTGGCAAAACCTCAAGTGTTCCCTTCATCCAATCAGAATCTTTTTATATCGAACGAAAGCTAACACTTCCCCCTAAAAGCACCTTTTTTTTTCATTAGGTCAACAGATAACGCAATTCAATGTTTATAGCAAGGAGAATGTGGTAAATCTGCTGAAAACGACCTATTCAAGGACAGATTTTAAGTCATTAAATGAAAGAGCACACTTGTATTGTCCATATACTAGCTTCATTTCAATGAGCAATTACCAATTCTCTTTAAATTGCATATCTTGTGCGAAAAGTTACTAGTTTCGCCTGTTTTGTCATACGGTTGTAAATTCAAGGGACAATGACTTTACAAATTAATATGTTCTGCGCCCACATCAAAACTCCCATTGGACGCTCGTGAGGTCGAATGCGTTTCAAGCAAATAACGATGGATACTGCACTGTGTTAAAGGACCGCCAGGGTTCCAAATTTATGGTAATAAATAAAACTCTCTTGGAACGGGCGCGGGAACAAGCGGTACTTAAACTCACGCTTTTCTAATTACAAACATAACTTAAGATCAATTCCAATAACCTTCGATGTTTTAGGTAAAATAGTTTGCGTTGATTTTTTTCGGCATTTGCTTTCATTACGTCAGATGAGTTGCGCATGCGTAGTAACTTACTAACCAGATACATGGTGGTATATGTGTGGGACGGCTTGGCTGCAAGTGCGCCACACTCCGGGATGCTTTAATTTCCCAATTTACTTATGATATATTTTGTGGCTTCATGAACTGCGGGGCTCTATCTGTTTGAACTCCATCAGTTGAAAATCTTAACTATGGACGTCAGCAGTCCCAGCCCTGCAGGGCTTGAGGTACGTGGCTATGAACAACACTCGGTAGCGAAGCTGTACCAGGGCTGTACCGAGGTATTAGGTCGCAAATCATTACCTGATACAGATTACTACATCTATTTATTTGCCGTGTTAAAGGTCAAATAAGCAAAGTTTTAGTATGGTAGCAAACATAAAGAATGGGATTAACAATATTGAGTCCTACCTGTATAATCAAAATTCATAATTCATGCAACACCTAATGGATTATGAGAAGAGCCGGGTTCTTAGCATTTGCCACGCGTATACTACATTAATGTCAATGTACTATTGGTAATCTCTCAACACCTAATCACATTCATATTATTAGGATTGCAATTAAATTAATAAGATAATTATAAAGATGCATAACATTTGAATAAGTGAAATAGTATGTATGTCTGCAATGAGACTATTTACACAGACTTTCCCGATAAAAATTGCCGGATGCACTTATTTTGTTATAACTCTAAAATAACATTTCAAAAGGAACGTGCAGCATACTACGTTTCCTACAGATCAGTACAAATGGCTACAAATACACGGATAGTTATGTAGCGTGGGTCACGTTTATCCATAAGCCATTTCAGATTTGTACTTATTCATTATAGAGTTATTTGATGTCAATTTTCATTTCATTTATAATCAATTTCTAGGTATTTTGCGTTTATTTAAATGCGTCTAAATGATTAATATTGCTATGCAAATACTCATACCATGTGAAGAAATACTCAAAATTTGGAATGACCAATCTCTTTTGTAGTTTTGATGTAAAACATTAATACGCCTCAAAATTACTGCTTTATAGTATGTGGTAGACTAGTATTTAAATACTAGACGGACAGGAGTCTCATCTTGAAGAACCTGAATTAAATTACAAGTTTAAATAAATTAAATATTGTATAAATGAACATTTCCTGAAATCATTCACATCTGGCTTCAATTTGCTAATGGTACATTACTTTTCCTTTTTCTTCAGCTTCTTAGATGATACAAAACCGAGCGTTCTACTGAGTGGTGATACAGAGACTGTCCAAGTATTACCATTTCAAGAGGACATCCATAATCAATATAAGAAGGTGAAATGAGTGGAATGAAGTGAAATGAGTGGAATGAAGGTAAGTCAAAACCAGTGGGCTGCAAAAAACATTTGCTAATCATTACGAAACAACATTATTATTCTCAAATTTGTGCAATTGTTTGTGTGAATGGTGTAAACTAAACGGAATAAAAGCACTGGAATAAAAGTCGAAAAAACAAAACAATCAAAATCACGTGCAATTATTTGCAAGATCTTCAATGCTTCTACAAACAAAGCAGGTGTTTTGCATGGTGCATACAATTTTCTTTAACCGAAGTACTAGCGTATGGCGCTATTGGGTAATTTTTGAGTTAGCATCTACATGTAGGAAACGTTAGCAGTAGAACCAATGTTTTTGGCATCCGGACACCTCAATGGATAAAACTAGAAATGGTTCCATTTTCTTCTATGCCCCATGTTTCTCAAAAGGTGTCGAAGGTCATAATAGGATCAAAATGTAATATTTATTCTATCATGTTGTAATACACCTCAAACTATCAACATCGCATACAGGTCAAACTATACCTTTCCTGAATCCTTATGACCCGAGGAATATATCATAATCCAAGCGCTTTTATTTTTGTGTATCTGAACGACCTTTGACCTCTCCGTTCTATGCTATGGTTTCCAGAAGGTCATTTTGGAGCCTATCCAAACATACTACTACACGATATACCACACTCCCAATGTTAAAATGAACGTGGTTGTATTTACCATTGTATCAGAAAAGGATAAGATGTCGTGAAAGATTATCAAAGATGTGAATCTATACCAGTTTGTTATCACCCTTTTTCGATCCTTTTTCATATCTTGGGGTTAAATCCTATTAGCTGAAGGAAATACGAAATCAAATTGCGCTGTCTGTGTTTTAAATTATTCAGTGTGTTATCCCGTTAACCTAAAAATGAGACTCGTTGAACTGAAGATGTGACGGATTGGTTAAATGCTACAATTCATCAAGTGATACACAAATTGATGGTTGCTTAAAAGCGCTGCCGGGAAAATGTTGTGTGGTGCGGAAGTTAAAATCAATTTACCTATAATGAAGCATGTGTAAAAAAGCTATATTTTTTGACAAACACTGCAAATTGTTTCAAATATTATTCAAAACAACACAGAATTAAGAAAAAAAAGCAAACAAACACCCTCACAAACGCACCCCAACAAACACACCCCACAAAATAACCACACACACCCCACACCGACATACCAAAAATAAACAAACATGGCAGCAAATCCTAACCAATTTAATCTGTCATATGCACAATATAGTGAACCAATGTATCAGCAATTTACCACGTATATTAAATATATCGATGGAATTTATTTATGATCACATTATAAAGTAAAGACTGTACCTTTGTCTTTCAAACCACATACGGGCAATTCCACGGTAACTCGTGCTACACTTATGGGCATCCTTTTACAAACTTGATGCCACCTTCCAAACTCATTTGAGTGGAATCTTGATTTTGTGTATTTTGATACCTAAAATGCAAGGGTAGATCATTATAGTATTGCTAAATGAGGATATCAACGTTTATACGCATGGGACAGCTGTGAAAACCGGTAACTCGTGCTACGAACAGAGCACATATCACCCCGATATCTTCGTGTCATTGCCCTGATAGTAGGTCGAATCCACTAATTCTTCAACAGCCACCCATGGCGAGTTTGTTCCGCCATGTTTGATAGTTTCGATAGAGGGGCCGAGGGACTCAGACTAAGTATGAATTACGATAGATGTGTGTACGTTTCTTTCCCAATGCGCATGCGCCGCAGACACTCATCAGATTAGAGGACTCATTGTTTACATTCTGCGCATCTAATTAGTAATTACGCATCTTTCTCTAGAAAATTCGATTTTGTCAGTTTTTGATTTCAAGGCCCGGCTTGGAGTTCTAGGCCACGACAGAAGCTTACCATATTCTTTTAACACATTATTCACCGGAAAGCCTTACAATAGGTTTTACAGAAATCAAAAATAACGGAATATATAGATTTCTACACAGGTGGAGATGTTCAATGAATATCAATAGCAGATACGCCACCACATAATGTTTCTCTTTTTATATTATAGCTTGGAATAAATACCAGAATTACCTCAAGTGGCCACTCAAATCACCTCAATATAACTATTTGGTTTAGGAATGTGCTCTTATTGTCACTGAGTTGTCAATTCTATACAAACAGTGATACACTACAAGCCCCCTATTGTACCCTGCAGTATGATTTTGACTCTGGAATAATGGAAAGACAACTCTATAACGAATACTACATCGTTGAGCGAAGCGATAGCGATTGGTTGTAGCCAATGAGATAGAGCTTCTTTTGTTGCGTTGGTCAAATATAATCGCTCAGCGACGGAGTATAAATTCAGCTTATTTTATAACTTAGTAGCGCCTGTCGGTGCATATTACGGAGCCTTGTGATTCGCTGCAGGGCGTATTTCTATTGGTTCGTTTGCCGCCCGTACAAAAATAATTATTTACCTGGTGTTGACGCTGTGCAGAGGCCATGCTAAAAACTCATTCATTTTTATTTTGGTGGTGTCCTAAAACAACAACAACAACAATACTATAAATCCTAATTGGATATGATAGGTAACTACTACGTTCATGTATATCTTGATATACCTTAGATATATAGATTGCCCTTCATAGTTTTACATTTGCTTGCAAAAACATGTGCTACGATAACTCGTGCTACGATAACTCGTGCTACAGTTTGTCCGATGGAAACGAATTAAATGATAAATATATTAACAAAATAAAAAAACCGATGGAAACGAATTAAGTAAAAAAATTAAAAAACAAACAAACAAACAAACATTAACAAAAAAAAAAAAAAACCCATCATAGAATAGGTAAATTTCAATATTCCCTGTTATATTCATTAACACGCGATATTCACAATTCCCGTGCCGAAATTATCCAGTGCAATGTCGTCGTGGTTATTTGTGCTCAATTGTTGAGAGCCGGCTGTTTTTATTCATTTTTATGGTTAATATGAGTTTCTTTTGGAAACCAACTGATTTCAGATAGACAGTTTGGATGTAGGCCACACCACAGCACAGCTGGCATCCTCACCATTCTAACTCAAGGGTGGTCCAACTCCCTGGACAGAGGCAACGAAGTGCGTCTGATTGCCCTGGACATCAAATGAGCATTTGACAAGGTCTGGCATAATGGCCTTTGCTCGAAACTCATGGCAAAAGGAGTATCCGGCAAGCTGCTCACCTGAATTAGGAGCTACCTGACAGATCGTTCCATCAAAGTTGTCTTATCTGGCCAGTCATCAAGTACTTCCTCCATCAATGCATCAATTCTCTAGGGGTCAATATTGGGTCCGCTTTGGTTCTCTGTCTTCATTGATGACCCGGGTGATGAGTGTGAAAACCAGCTATACCTCTACGCAGATGATTCCACCTTGTTTTGCGAGATTACATCGAGAGACAACCCTGACGCTTTTACTGCTAGCCTAAACAGGAATCCAATCAAGCTAGATCTTCTGTTTGGTACCACCGAACTGGCTGAGAAGGAGGAGCTGGAGATCCTAGGAGTCACAGTTGACAGCAAGCTGACCTGGACAAAGCACATCTCCAACGCCTTATCCAGAGCAGGGCAGAAGCTAAGCGCTCTGAGGAGAGTTGCAAATAAACCTGATGTGGGAGGCAGAGCAACCGTCTATAAGGCCCAAGTTCGCAGTGTGATGGAATACGCCTCACTGTCTTGGATGAGTGCCAGCGCCACCACTCTAGGATTATTAGACTCTATCCAGATAAAGGCCCTTCGAATCATAGGTGTGAGCGAAGAGGACGCGATTGCAGAGCTGAACATCAGCAACAGTCCTTTACAAAATGCACACCAGCTTGTGCCACCAGATCTGAAGGCACTGCTACCAAGGCCATTTGTAGTCTGAAGAACTGTCAGCTCCAGCTTGTCCATGCCTTGCCAAGCTCTCACAATACCAGTTTCTAGAACCATATCTACTGACAGGACCTTAATCCACACCGCAGTTCACGTTTGAAATAGCCTACCAGATGGAGAAGTCCGATACGTAAATTAACTGATAACGGCGCACCATCCTTCAAGAGTAGAGTGCATAAACATTCTCATTTCATGTGCCTGATATTTATTAGTTACTGTACCCCTTCACTCTTGTTGTTCCTAAGCTGCTGTGAACCACTAATTGGCCCAATGTGGTTGTCTTTTTATAGTGCCTAGGTGCCTATACAAGTTCTTGACTTGTGCCACTCTTCATGGGCTATTGTTCACTCTAGCATTTTATATTAAAAAAGTCATAGGTGCTGGCGTTGTCCTATTGCATTTGTTCATTTGTGTATGGAGAGTTTCTTTTGATGGGACATTACACTATCGGTTTCAGGGCGTCGTTCATTGAATTCAGCGGGCTGCTATTTGAAATGCTTTTATATTATTACAAAACGGATCGTGGTGATTGCCTTGACAAACCTAATAAATAATTCACACCAGGGATTAATAAGTCACGGGGTGCGGACATTTCATTAGTCGCAAACCATCGGGATACAGATTTGCGTTGTAAATGAACGCGTTAACGCATCCCCTTGATGAATGTCAGCCCACTATGTGTTTTCAGCCATAGTGACTGTAGATCATTGATTTTATGCTAATGCTGTTACGTTATCAAGTGTGTGCATCATGTGTACATGTGTTGTTTGCTAGATACAGAGCTCATGTGATCATAGAGAACCGCCATCAAAATAATTATGGGGCCACACGTCAACTTTCATTACATACTGACTGACCCTCGTATATGGTCAATTCCAGCGAAAGCGGGACAAAATTCTCTCTATGTTAACTTTCCACTTTAAAATGTCATTAATAAAGGAAATCACGTTATTGATGGAGCATTTCATGTCACGTCCAATGTGCTCTCTTTGTGCATATAGGCCTTTACTAGCAAGTCATACCAGGGGACAAGTTATGATGGCTTAAATGAATTGGCGTTACCCACGAATCCAAAGATAAAGCATCATATATGTCATTGAATGTCCTTCAATCAAAATGAAATTATTACCGTTAGAAAGACGTTTGCATGATCTCTCATCATATGTCAAACGATTGAATTCCACCAAAGTTTGTGGACTCTAGAGGCCATTAAGGGGGTACTACACCCCTCAATAAATTTGTGACTATTTTTGCATTTTTCTCAAAAACTAATAATACCCTGGTAACAAAAGTAATATGTATATTATAGGGGCAAGGAATCCAATTACTAAAATCCAAATTTCAGTGACCCAAGACAAGCGGTTCGATACTTGTGATAGAAAATGAGGTACCGCTAGGATGTACCTCATTTCCTATCATATTTACTGAACCGCTTGTCTTGATTCACTGAAATTTCAGTGTAGTAATTGGATTTCTTGCCCCAATAATATACATAACCTTTGTTACCAGTGTGTTATTATTTTTGAGAAAATGCAAAATAGTCACAAATTTACCACAGGGTGTAGTACCCCTTAAGTCAATTTGGCTAATAATTTTGTTACCCGCGTATCAAAAATAAAATGATCGTTCTGAAAAATGTTAAGTGAATATGCAATAAATGACTATATCATGAAACGAAGTTTCGTTCTATAATTCTGAGGTCCAAGTGATTATTTTATGCAAATACGTTTTACCCATAAAATTCCATAAAAGCAAATTTGACGTTACCCACGTATCAACTGTTACCCACGAGTCCAGCAAATATAATTGCCATAACTTAAATTAACATTTAATGACTTTGGACACTGAATTTAGTTTGACAAGCGCTTAAAATTGTAAATCGTAAAAATACGTTCACCACTTTAAAAAAGAATCTACGACGGTTTAAACTTTTGTTACCCACGAATCCCGAATAGATGCTAACCTTGAAAAACAAGGAGATTGTTTATTTTAAGTTTAAATCAGCACATATTCAAGCCATGGGTATGCTATAATTTTTACAGTACTTACAGTTTATGCACCTAAGAAACGCAAACCCCAAACGGTACTATAGTACATATAGCTTTACCCACGAATTCGGCGTTACCCACGAATCCAAGGATTTACTCGTAAATTATATGTTTCTTATGCATCTTAACATTTCGAAAACATGCGAAATAGGTTCCAAAACAGTCCTGTTTAATAGCGTCCTCTTGAAGGTATACTGAAGCTGCATCATGAAGTTTTGATTGATTATCCTAAATTACCATTTTTTGGGTAAATGCAATTGGTTAGAGAAACGGGAATCATTGAAACACAATGGAGGAATAACCGCATGATGGTTTCCAACCTTCTGTAATATTTTCTATTTTGCCGCTTACCAATACATACCTTCAAATATGTGTTACCCACTAACATTTTGGTTACCCACGAATCCCTACTTAAATTATAGTTAACAATGTATTGATAGTGTTTTAGTACATAGGAACTGTCAAACACGATTTAATAGAATATTGCTGCATGAAAATATGGAATGATTTTACTAAAATAATAATATAAAACTGTTTGCTCTGTCTATTTGAATTTGGCAACTTCATTATTCTCAACATTTTTATACCCAAAATGCCATAATGATCCATTCTAAATATTCCATGTAGTTTGTATTTTGATTAAAATTCAATTTAGTGCCATTGCAGCCTGAATTATTGACATACGGAAAGGTAGTTTTTATTTTTATTTAAAAAAATTAATAGGAATTGCTATTTTCCAGACGCTGTTACCCACGAATCCATCCGAGATCCTCATCCTGCGACGAGATACAAAATCTAACTTTATATTTATATGAAGCATTTATTCTAATCTTTCGAAATAATACAGTAATGTTAAATGACAGCCACTTTGGAAAGAGTTCGAAGAATTGACACAATCTTAACTGTACACCTGGTTCTTTCTTAAAATTTGTTATAACCAAAATATTTCTTTGTAGATATATGTAATAAAATTCTATTTTACGTTCAAAGTCTTCACCGATTTCTAGTGTATATGAGTCACACATAAAATATTAAAAGATATTAAAGAAAGTGAAATTTTATGGCGTACAACAGGTGAAAAAGGCTTGAATTCGTGGGTAACATGCATATGCGCATTTAACACTTTATTTGGTCTAGCAAGAAAAGTCATTTTTCAATCCGATGGCACTTCCACCTGATGATTCACTAGATATGATCGTCTCATTTGATGTCTAGAATTGAAAAGGAAAACATTTTCAAAATGGCCCCCAGAGAGAATTTTGTCCCGCTTTGGCTGGAATTGACCATATACAGAGGAAAATTTCAATTTCACTTTATTTCAAATGATTGCCTTTTTAAAGATTGAATTGAATTGCTGATTTGAGACACCTTGATGGCATTGGTTCTATACCAAATTCTATTTTTTTTTAAATATTGGAGAAATTTACGTCACCATGCAACATCCATCTACTCTTATGCTAAAATAGAATGTCTTATTTGAAATAGAATACGTCCTCACAGAAGCTAGACGATTTATAGCCCCGTCTGAATTACTAGACTGCTTCGCAGTCTTGATTGTTTTATTGTGGTATCTTGATAGCTGTTTATAATGATCGATAGGGGGTGATGGTGGTTATATTGATCAGTTGATCAGATGATACAAGACTACGAAATAGTCTACGTGTGAATCAGATATATAGCTCTCGCTCCTCGGGTGGAAGTATATACGAAAAGGTTATTAAATATAATACGAAAACATATTTTTTATATGAAATATTTGTAATGAAATATTTGAAATTTACACGAGAACAAGCACCTTTCCAATGAGTTCAAACGTGCCTATTATGGCTAGCGGTTCTTTAATCAGCATTTTCTATCGCCACGTTCGAGATTCTACTTATTTATGTGGGTTTCAAAATGGCAGTGCGTAGAGTGCAAACAAATGAAACCCCTTAGGACTATAAGGGACAACGTGAAATGATAGGAGTATACGAGTACAGGGGAATGACTGTGTTTGCAATCGATGTTGGTATTGCTTTTTCGATGTTGGTATTGCCGTTTCGAATTTTCTTCCAAATATAAATTCTGGATTTCTTTCTCACAATATTACAAAGTGGTAAGGACTGAGCGTTAGACTGTCTTAAGGAATCGTGAGTCAGTCGTTTAGTTTTATGCCTATTTGAGACCCGGGATTTGAGAGTGCGATTTTCACTCCACAAAGATGTGTCATTCCCTAATAATAATATGGCTCTTCAAAGAGTGGGAATCACCCTTTACATTAAGAGAGTAGCCCGATGTTCCTGTTTTAAGACATCAGTGCAAGGACGGTCAATCTATGTATATAGTACAATGAATGAATGATGAATAACATGCAAATAAACATACATGTAGAATTCTGTATCGCATAATAATTGTTATCCGAGGATGTAATACGGTGCCTTCAGTAGCGTAGTCAGCGGGAATGGACAGGGGATCAGAGTGACCCCTGGCAAAAAATTAAAGAGAAATCGGGAAGACAAATGGGAAAAAGAGCCAGTTTGCTATCAAAATTTATCCCAATCATGGGCCAAAATAAAGTAAAATATAAAACCCAATTTTTATATGCACATTGTCCCAATAAAGCCCTTCATGGAAGCTCGAAGACTTTACATGTGGAATCTGTCTAAAAAACCCAATATATCTCACTGATAATACCGGGCCACCACCACCACCAAAAAAAAAAATCGGGTATTCTTATTTGCCCTCGTTACAACATAACTCAAGAACCAAATAAAGCCATATAATGTGTGATTTGCTCCACAACAATGCCCTCTATTTTTCCTCGAATTTCTACTTTTTTGCATGATTGTAATGCCCACTGGTGTACCCGTGAAAGACTAATGAAAGACTATAATAAATCACCAATTCCCCTATAGAGCTCCAAAGTTAAGCGGTTTTCTCAATTTTACCTCATTATTTCGGCTTAAAATAATCAGAAAATCTCACTAATCTTCAGTTTGTGTTAATTCAAATCTCAATGTGGTTTCATTTGTAATTGTTTCCCCTCAAGTGTAATGGTCAGTATCCTGTTGGCAATAACTATTGCAATGAAAAACCCTCAAGTATTAGATACAGCTAAACGACGAAAACAATCTAAATTTAACAAAACTTGCACGTTTGTAATTAGTGATGCTATTGTTGCCTCGCTGTCTTCACTATTGGTAAATACCAATTTCCTTTATGAATAAACACGTGAATAAAAATCAACTCCGAAAATGATGTTTTATAAGAAGCATTACAAATTTCCAGGAAGAAAATGTGAAAAGAATTTTGCCAGAGAAGCAATGCGAGCAACTTTAGTGATCAAAGACACGGGCACCGAAAAAACCCCAAAAAACCAAAAAACCAAAAAACCAAAAAACAAAAACAAAACAAACAACCCCTCCCCAAAAAATAAAAATAAAACAACAACAAGAAAACGTTTGAATTTGTGGTAAAATATAGCAACCACAGACATATCGCAAGTTCACTTCCTTGAAGACATACTACAAATAAAACCACTAACACGATAGAGGTCAATCAATAAACGAGGGCAATTGGGCAAATATTCAATACATTGTTCCTTTTAATAGATGAAATGTTTGTTGGTAAATTACCATTGAGAAAACGCATTTGTGAAGAAGTCATAATATTGAAGATAAAAAATCAGGTCATGTAAAGAATGGATATAGAAGAAAGATTAGATCAATAATATGATCCATAAAATCAGAGATTCGCTGAATCAAACATGAGATGTCTTCAAGTTCCGTTGTTACTCTCTCCCAGGGTTCATGAGTTTCCTAAAAAATTGAGTTTTCTATGTTAATTTTGATAATTGGTGATAAAAGATATTAGAAAACGTGTTTCTCCCAAAATAGAATGCTTAAACTTAAATTAGTCTTTGTACAAGTCTTTGGCAAGGATTGTAGAATTCAGGATGTGACAATAAGTAATTTGCATGTGTCCAATTCTTATGTTAATAGCAGAGGATGTTGATATGTCTGCCTTTTGTACAAATGTGACACAGTTGACCGACACCTTGCATTTGGATTGTGTGCAAATATCTGGTGTTTTCATCCTTTTATTTAACATTCAAAACATTGACTTTTATGAATAAAATAAAATTAATGCAGTGGGACAATATGAATGTTTTCTATAAGAAAATCAAATTTAATTTGATAAGTCTCGAATATTAGCTTGTTGGCTGCAATTTTAAAATTTACCATTTTGTGTGTGTGGTAATGGGGACCTTGCCTTTAAAATTAGGTTTTATTGATCAAATTTCCCAATCATAGTGCATTGAAGGAATGTATTTAAGCCTCCTCTGTGTTAATAGCATATTGTTATCAAAATGATGGTCTGACCTTGCTAGAGGGCGCTCATAATATCCACAGACAGAGCTTGACTCGAATTATATATTGAGTTAAATGCGCAATTAAATAGCTGTCAAATGATCGGCTTTCCATGATAGTTTACCATTTTTGTTATAAAATAAATGTAACTGTTCAATTTATTGTGTGTAAACGTCAATTTGTACGTGAATTTTTAGCATCAAACGTGCCGAGCTCGGGTGAATTCTAACTAAATCTAGTAATGTCAAATTCTGCTGCATCGCCCCATCTGGATTCTATTAAAATAATATTGAATTCTAACAGACAAATTCCAGTAAACCAGGATTTATCAGCAGTTTAAAGAGATGTTAACTGAACAAGATAAACAATCGAGTATACACATGACAATTAACTACATGTAAACCAGCCGCCAATCTTAAAATATGTAACCAGTCAAACATTTGTTGGTTCATTTGTGCTTTACTATAACACCACAGTCACTATTGTGTGATTTTCTTTACCTAATCATAAAATCAATAATTCATGCCAGGAGCCAAATACCATTATATCTGATTAGTGAAAATTGATATTTTTTTACAGGACAATGAGGAGGACATGATTACGAACAAACATACAAATACGGCGCCATGATGCAAGGTCATGTGATGTATCATATGTTTTTGTGACTTCAAATACTCGCTTGCATTCATATTTTATATACCCGTCATGCCTTTCTTTCGTCTGTTTGCGAGTAAGTCCTAATTTCGACATTACTATAGCAAAAGACATTCGCTTTAATATCAAATTAGAAGACTTTCTTGGAAAAATAAATCACTGCTGCCTGATGGGATCATAGTAGTTGATCCACTTCCGTCCGGTCTGACCGCGATCGAAGGCGTTTTTACTCTCTTCAACAGGTTCGATTTACTAAACTTACGACACCTTTATGTGGTGACCTCAATCACATGGGCCGCATAAAAGTTGATGTGAATTATTTAATATTATTCAAAAACCACTTAATGAAAATTGTTTGGACCCATCGCTATGGTAATTAATCCGTTTACATCACTACTTCTACGGCGAATTATGGAATTATAAATTATTGAAATAATAAAATTATCATTACGTGAAGGTCCGGCAAATGAAGTCTATAGCATTTGGCAGCTACTTGATAAGGCCTTTTGCATTTCTCTGACGCAGACACAGTGTTCCTTTTTTGCCACATCCATGCACTCATCACATGATGAATGCACTTTCCTGCCTAATGGGGTGTGTATTCGATGAAGTATATAATCAGCACTGACGAGTAAAGTGCGTGTTTAAAGGGTAACATTGGTATGTTAATTATTACATATTAATATATAAGGAAGAATATTCCACAATGGTATAGGGTACACTGAAAAGTCAGCATGCTTAAGGTCACGTCCGTCCAGGTTAACACATTTGCAGCTATTTGACATATTGTAAGAGAAATATAAATGAATATAGACTTTTGCTGGTTGGTTGGATTTATGACAGGGCATGGTACTGCTGATTATGTACACTCTCATTTATAATTTGATTATAATTAGTTGGATTTATGACAGGGCATGGTACTGCCGACTATGTACACTCTCATCTATAATTTGATTCTAATTAGTTGGATTTATGACAGGGCATGGTACTGCCGACTATGAACACTCCCATGTGTGATTTGATTATAATTAGTTGGATTTATGACAGGACATGGTACTGACGACAATGTACACTCTCATCTGTGATTTGATTATAATTAGTTGGATTTATGACAGGACATGGTACTGACGACAATGTACACTCTCATCTATAATTTGATTATAATTAGTTGGATTTATGACAGGACATGGTACTGACGACAATGTACACTCTCATCTGTGATTTGATTATAATTAGTTGGATTTATGACAGGACATGGTACTGACGACTATGTACACTCTCATCTATAATTTGATTCTAATTAGTTGGATTTATGACAGGACATGGTACTGACGACTATGTACACTCTCATCTATAATTTGATTCTAATTAGTTGGATTTATGACAGGGCATGGTACTGCCGACTATGTACACTCTCATCTATAATTTGATTCTAATTAGTTGGATTTATGACAGGGCATGGTACTGCCGACTATGTACACTCTCATCTATAATTTGATTCTAATTAGTTGGATTTATGACAGGACATGGTACTGCCGACTATGTACACTCTCATCTATAATTTGATTCTAATTAGTTGTATTTATGACATGGCATGGTACTGCCGACTATGTACACTCTCATCTATAATTTGATTCTAATTAGTTGGATTTATGACAGGGCATGGTACTGCCGACTATGTACACTCTCATCTATAATTTGATTCTAATTAGTTGTATTTATGACAGGGCATGGTACTGCCGACTATGTACACTCTCATCTATAATTTGATTCTAATTAGTTGGATTTATGACAGGACATGGTACTGACGACTATGTACACTCTCATCTGTGATTTGATTATAATTGGTTGCATTGATGACAAGGCATAGTACTGACGACTATACACACTCTATTCGATTCTAATTAGCTGGATGGTACTATGTACACGGTTGTCTGGGATTTGATTATTTTTTAACACCAATAAATTCTCATGAAACAAGATAGACAAAATCTTACGGGTTTTACCTTATACCACGATACCACCCTGCCCATTAAAAAAACAAGAGAAAAATGCGGATTTAGTTGTATATTATTTGTGCAGTCAGTTTCCCTTTAACACTGATTAGAGGAGGAAATGTCTTTTATATCACATACATGATCACGTCCTTTTATGGGAGTATCACGACGTATTCGACATGATAAATTGTCTCCACAAACATAAGAGTTTATAGATGCTTTTTGATGATAATTGCCAGTTTATTTTCTATAGTTCCCTTTTAATATTGATAAGAAAAAGATCTTTGTTTGATAAACACGTCATATTTGAATGTCGCAAAACGTAGAAAGTTATTTTTATAATCTTCCCGTTACTATCTGATTGTGATATCCTGGCAGTCTTTTCTAATTAGGAAGACGATCAACGTCTAGGTGTTGTGCACTACAAATCATTGTGTTTTTTTTAAAAGTTAAAGTCAGTTTCGGATATAGCGTCTTGATTGAGCATTGTGTGCTCTCGTTTAAGGGGATCATGACCTAGCGGTGTTTGGCATCAAATGTTGAGACTATTAAAGCTAACACACAAGAGGATGGTATGGGTTCTATAAAGAAGATTCCAAGGCTTGATATAGGTGGTGTCATTTCGGCCCCATATGTATGATTTTTGTCGGGAAGGGGAAACGCCTATTTATTATTGACCGCAAGACCTATTGAAATGAATCTATAATAAATTACTGAAACTGGCGAATTGGCAAGGCTCCATAGAGCTTAAGGGTTCAGTGGTTTAACCAGCATACCTGTAAAATAATGATTGGGTTGGTTTAATCTACGAAGATGCCAATAATGGAAATCGTAGATTGATGTAACTAATCATGCGTTTGTGACATGAGAATGGGTCCAGTTATTTGCTTACTGTCAGAGCACTGTGGTGCATGAAAAATGAAAAATTATCATTGCAGAATGAAGAATCAAAGAATGACATTTAATCAATGTAATCATCTACTGAGACGCTGTGCAGATATGACACCCAGTTTAAGAAGTTCATAAATAAATCACAAGTGAAGAGCTTATTTCCAAACCATGTAAAGTCTACAAACACATGTTTTTGATTTACCTGTGCGAAATTGCAATGGGTTGTGATGCTATACATGTAGGTATTATAATTTCAGTTGGATGCACCATTACAAAGCAAATAGTGGATGGATGTACAGTAACAATACTGTGTTGAGGCCTTTGATTCCCAAATGAGAACAATAGTCTGCATATTGTTAACCAGCATTGTTGTGGTAAATAATGGCTTGTACAAATCATTGTTGCTAATGTCAAACTTGTTAAAATATTTGTGATTGTATCGCACAAGTAAATGAGAAATATGCGGTTATGGACTTAACACGGTTTGGAAATAAGCTCTTCAAGTGTCAAATGAGAATGTAAAAATCTAAAACCTCACGAAGAAGCTATATTCTTCTAGAGGTTATTTTCTAAACAAAAAAAAGAGAATTGGTGAGACATTTTAACTGAGATGAGATAAGGAAACAGTTAAGTATAGAAACACCGTGACCCAGTTTGACCTTTTACATGGTGATTTATCGCAAGTATCAAATTAATCTCTCATGAAAACTGTAACCTTTTGAAAGTCACGGTTCGTTGAGGCTTTGCTTGCTGCAACAGTATACACAATACAATAATACTGATCCTTATAAAGAGTGCTACGACGTCAAATGTCTAACATTGTAAGAATGATAATACATGGCGCATTGAGCTTGGAGAATGATTATTATAAACTATTATTTTGTGAAAATCAGTTACTTTTAGCAAAATGTAATAATACATGAACCAAATTAATACAGCATAGGAGCATTAATGTAGTAGATGTTTTCCAGATAAGGTATGATTGAGTGCAGCAGTGTTGATTTTGCAAGCCCTGGATCACCCACACATGTATGAAGTAGTGGTTAAGCACAACGAGCTGTTTACCGACTAATATGAGCTTGCATTTTGAATCTAATATTGTTGCACACTGTATATGCTACAGTTTGTTGCAAGTAACATTACAGGTTGATACATGTCATGATATAGGGCAATATACATTGTTGGACTGGTTGCCTTAGATACGATGTGAGTCACATATACGAGGTGAAAGTGAAAAACAAACTATATCCCCACACGTATGGCACCTGTATCAATAACAGTTATACTGTATTCGCACAAGACCGAAATGTCCAATGACGTCATTCGACGATTCCAACTTCTCGGAGAGTTTTTACTTTAAAACTACGTAATAATCAAGTTCATTGACCACACCCACCTATGATGGGAAAGAACACAAGAAGTCACTCATCACTACTCATGAAAACAAAAGTTTGTGTTTATCACAGGCATACAACACGATATTTTCCCAGTTGGATAAATACAACAATTTGTTTATAAGCACAAGCATAGGCCTACAGTAATTTTACAAATGATCTACATGTAGCAGCTTACAGCACATATCTTACAAGAGGTTCAAACAATTATGGATTGGTGCAGGGTGCACAATAGTAATAAATTTCCCTATACTTTGTGTACAAAATGGCCTCTATTCAAATGGCTCTACCTACCTTACGAAGCGACTCAATTTTTCAAAGTGATGTTTTCCTGACTGACAAACATACAAGCAAGTAAACAAACTAAATTAAATATATTGGTGACCATTGAATTTTCGAGCTACCGGACCACGAATGCAATACACTTTTTTCACCCAATTTTCAAAATAGAAGCACTTGTGATTTTACCTAGAAGCAGCCGGTTTAAGAAATACATGAAAAATCTGAATAAAAGCCCAGAATCTTTTCCAATCTTGGTAGATGCTTAGATTCAAGCCTACATTTATTACCTGGCACAAATTTTTCCCAAAATCTGCACAATTTTTTTGGTTTTTAATATTGATTTATAGTTGGTTAACTTTTACCGAAATGTAAAAACACCGCAGATCAGGACGGAATCCCACAAGAGACATTATTTGGTGATGTGAAATCTGCAATAGCGCTTGCATAGATTAGACGCATACAGTAAAGTGCCATAACTTCTTAAATTTTGGCAACTTTTTTTTCTGGTACCTCGCAACAAAAAAGGACTCTTTTCAATTTTCTTTAAAAGCAGTTTTTGATATTTGATTTTTTAGATATTGATCGTATAAGGCAACAAATTAAACTTTCTTTAAATTTCACACACGCCAATTTGCATAAAATGATGCATAAAATCGAAAGCAGACCAAAAAAAAAAAAAAGAGAAAAAAAAAAGAGAGGAGAAAACGGTTTCTGGCACCGGTCTTGCTTTTACGATATGGTTAAATGCTAACCAAAAAATGCTACATTTATTGATTTATTGTACCTAAATCGTCATTTCCCCGAGAAAACGAAAATAGAAATAATCGCCGTTGAAGTTAAAAGTGGTCACATTTGGCACTTTGATCAAAACTCACAAAAGACGAAAGAACACATTATTTTTATCAGCTTAAACGGAGCCTTCTGACCACGAGGTTCTTGTGAGATCAGTGCTTCCATAGGTTGCGCCGCGCATGCAGATATGAGTTTACCTAGTAATAGGCTACGTGTCGTATGTACCTTTTTTGAGACACAATACTGTTAATGAGGTGAAGATGATAAAACGTCAACGTGGTTTGTTAATGCTGAGGATATTTGATTAAATTAATTTAGTTGTATGTTTTCTTTCACTGTACACCATAAATACTGTGAATTTTTATAAAGCAACAATTGTAGACATTAATTTGAAAATAAAGGATGGTCCAAGTATCGAAATGTTCACACATTTTCAATACTCCAGCAAACAATTACACATAACCTTGACCCATTGTTAGAGTAACACTGATATTTAGCAAAATATCTTTTTATTGAAATTTCTATAGAGAAAACGCCGATATTGTAGTAAATGAATTTTACAAGGTCTTTTACTAAAATGTTGAAATATAATATGTAAATTTGTTGACAAAACATACCCCGCAATACTGAAACGTCCTTCAAAGAAAATGAATCAAAAGCAAACCACAGTGGGCAAACCGTTTACAACCACTAGATGAATAAAAATATAATAATTGGAACCGCAGCTCAGTAAGAAAATGATATTAAGGTTTCTTCTTTTCTTCCCCACTGATTGAAAGCAAACCACAGTGGGCAAACCATTTCAACCACTAGATGAATTGTGCCTTTTGGAAACTACATAATATTTGATAATATTGAACCGCAGCTCAGTAGGAAAATTATATCAAGGTTTCTTCTTTTCTTTCCCACTGATGTGAATTTTACTTGACGACATAGGGAGATAATATATCGCGATATTATCCGTATAATTGTACGAAACCATGTAAGTACATATACTTGTCAAGACTATCTCGTCATCTCATCAAGAGGATGGGACGTATAAAGCTCCGTAGACTTAAAATCTCCGCAGACACCGAGAAACATTATACACATGTCCTAAATCCTTGATTTTTAAATGTATTTATCATTCATTATTTTCTTTTTCTATTTTTATTTACAGATGTACAACATTGCGATGACTTGGATTAGCTGCGGCATATTGGGTGAGTATAAACAATATTATATTCTTGCAGGCTTTCTTACAAGTACAAATATCAATATTTCATTACTAGTAAGATCGGAGGAGTATGACCTTCACAAAAAGTAACACATCCGTTACAGACGAATCCAGCGAGCCAAGTGATGGTCAGAATCAAGGAGCTTAGATAGGAAGGAGAAGCATTAGATTACGTATTGTTTATATAACGCATTGTTCCTTTGATGGCGATTTAATTTTCGACAGGCTATTGTTTCGAACAAAGGGATTTCGCTATTAAATTGGATTTCGCTATTAAATTGGTCACTGACCCGACAGTATATTAACGCTTTTTCCGGCAGGTGACTGTCAGTAAGTGATGAATAGAAAGTTATGTGCAAGCGCACCACTTGAAAAAGTGGTACCATTGTTCTCACACAGCCCAAGCAAGGGTGTGCTGACTTGTCCCAATTTTGGCGCAAGCACACAAACCTTCTATAATATGTATAAACGGCGCTCAAAGTGGTTTGGGCGGCTAATTTCAATAAAATTAATAAACACGCTTTGAATTGACGATTCGCTCACGGGCAGCTCAGCAGCCATGGGTAAGGCATGCGTTTTGCGTGTTTATAACAGTCATGACAGTGATCTCCATAGGTGAGTGTAATACTAACACTCATGACGTCCGTTTTACGTATCGCGTCTCGTGGACCGAGTAGCACAACCTCTCCCAATAATTGGGTAAAGAAATTAATTATCAATAAATAAATAAATAAATGGAGAGTGGTCAATTAATGGATACAAAATAAAGAAATAAAATGCCAAATGAACAAATTAGATTTACAAATTACAACTGGCTGTTTCAAGATCAACACTTTTTGAAATGTTCCACACTTTTCCTCCTTTTATTTTTGGTATATATTCCACACACGTTGGCCAAGGTCTGCCTCTGACTAACGAAGGAAATTGTATCATTTATGGTCAATGGGTCTATTGAATTCAAGTCACGAAAAGCTACCCTGTAACTTGTTTCTAATAGCTCTCTAGGTCTATCTCACTTCTTATCTCTCATTCTCCCTATCTCTCTCTGCCGTTTGCTGTCATACCGTCAGCCAGTTTTAGTGCGTGTCTTCTTGCTGCTGATATTTGCCTTGAAAAAATAAGTAAATAAAAATGTGTTTCACACAGAATAACCCGTCAAAAATGACCAAAGAATCAAAGTGAAGTGATGATGGTCCGATTTCATCACATGATATTCTTACCTTGGTTGAGTGACCTCGAATCCTCGACACCCACTCTCCACCTAAGCCATTTCATGTCACTAATCCATAATGCCCGCCATAATGGATACGTACATTTAAAGGCCATATGATACTATACTGTGTAAAGAAAATTGTGTTAACCAACATTACTGTGTCCTGGCTTGCAACACATCTTTCATCCCTAATATTTCACAGGTTAAATTAAGAATAAGAGACTATCCAGGTTGTTGATTGGACCTTTTCGTTAAGGCCTGGGGTATGGGCAAACTAAAAAGTACAGGTAACACGCCAAAATAAATCTGTGGGCAGATGCTTTGTTATTGTCAATACAGTTCTTTTCCACATACCTACGTTATCATTCGCTTTGGCGATTTACTAATATTATATATTTTGTGACTGCAATTTAGCGTTTTCAATGCGTTTTAAGCTTACCATGAAATTAACACCAATATCTGGACATGCTCCTTTTAAAATTTATGTCTGATCGTCGGCTTTTGCAGGCCACAGAATGCAGATTGGCTCAGGATAGATGTCGTATTCCTCTATGTGGGTCTTTTGACGATATAATTACTTTGAATTCATTGTGACAACATCAACATTTTCGTCTGGAAACAGGGTTCCTGGCTGAGTTAGGAACAGCTGTTATAGTCGGTGCCGTATCAATATCTCATAAAAAGAGCACGACTATAGTGAGTGTATTTATATTTCCCGCATGAAAGCTTGCGTCTAACGTCTATTTCTTTGGATACGTTTATTGACAATTTTTTTGATTTATAACAAGGATATACCAAACTGTTATCAAACTTGTGCTGTGATTGGCACTTACATGAGGTATCTCTTTAGATAATGCCCTGATATTCGGAAACCGACCAATGACCGACTTTGTTATATGGTTGATTGGGTACTGTGATCTGTTATAAAGGATACAGTTTCCGACTGAGTTGTTTAGTACCTTTTCAATACATAATCCTAGAGGGAACACAGTAGTTTGACAATGGAGTGAAAGACCCATTATTGATTAGGCACGGATATTAAAAGCACAGCCCCTTTGTGTGTATAGCAGAAAATTATAAATAATAGAATGTTTTGAATTTTGTAACTAAAATACTAACTGCATTCTGCATTATTTATTTTTTATGCCTATTTATTCATTTGTTTATTTACTGACTTATTTATTCATTTGGTAGATTAGTAAGTAATTAGTAATATTCCATGATTCATCGGTTTATTATTGATTGTTGAAAACTTGATTGATTGATCGGATAGCCATTTCGCATATTCCTAGTTTCTATAGAACGTCTATTTGAATAGCATCGTACATTAGATAAATATCAGTATTGATTTATTCTATTCAGCAATATCAAGGATTACTACCAAACTTCTCACAGGTAAGAGTTAGCTGGCTTAGTGGTCATGCACTGAATGGGGAGGTCCCGTGTTCAATTCCCAGTTCTGCCTATTTCTTTTCAAGGCTGGGAAATAATTGCGATTTCTGAACTGCTAACTTATTTGGCGCGCGATCTGAGCTAATCCTTTTCTGTTGGCTGTGCCTCTTACAGGCACGCTCCCTCTGGAATCCAAACCAGGTTCCCGCCCTCTATACATCCGTTAAGTATTCGGTCTATTATGAAAGACCAAGATACGACTGACATCCCTTTATTTCTTTTTTCTCGCAGTAATATCTTTGACCAGTTTCAGTCAATCCCTCTCTTCTGCTGAAAAAATCTGCCCTGGTGGTTTAGCAGGCGATATATTATGGCCAAATGCTACACATCAAGGTCATGTTTATATGCCTTGTCCAGTTGGAATAGGTAAGTTGTATAGTAATAATGATTTCATGGAATCATGGCAGTCATTCTGTAACATGAATCGTTTTCGTGTAATGTTGCTACTGAAACTCACTCTCTTGGTTCAACATTGTCCATTTAGTTTATTTTGCTCTTTTTTCGCGTCACATTTCTCACTGTTTTCAGCGTATCTGTGATTAAATTATTGAGTCGACAATATGACAATATATCATACAGACAGGGACAACTTAAGGAAATGGCAGATGACCATGTATGTAGTTCTGGTCGAACTTGGATTATTAACTAGGATGTTTTATTATTATTATTATTATTATTATTATTATTATTATTATTATTATTATTATTATTATTATTATTATAATTATTATTATTATTATTATTATTTTTATTATTTTTATTATTTTTATTATTTATTATTATTTTTTTTTATTTTTATTATTTATTTATTATTATTATTATTATTTTATTATTATTATTATTATTATTATTATTATTATTATTATTTTTATTATTATTATTTTTTATTATTATTTTATTATTTTTATTATTTTTATTATTATTATTATTATTATTAATTATTTATTATTATCATTATTATTATTATTATTATTATTATTATTATTATTATTATTATTATTATTATTATTTCCTTCTATTTATAGGTGAGGCAGCACGAAATTGCACAGAAAATGGCCGATGGCAGACGATCGATTACACCAATTGCACATATGAAGAATTGGAATCAATGAAACAACAGGTATTTTGCCTTTGATAGGAAACTTGAAAATTGATTGGATAATGTAAAATGAATGGAAATAATAAAAAATGGATTATTAATCGATTCTTGATGTTATTTGTTTTCAGCTAGGAAATTTCAGTGGCACGCCAGAGGACCTTTTCGACATGTCCAATGAACTACTTGTTATGACGTCAGATAATGTAACCCTTTCGGGTCATTTATTAGCATCGCAAGACGTTTTGGGGCGTTTGATGGATAAACAGATTGAGAACTCAGATTTCGCTTTGGCACAAGGATTAGTTGAGGTACTTGTCTGTAATTTATATCGCTTTCCCTATCGCTATCTCTTTGTCTACGTTTCAAACAATTGTGCCCGGCAATTGTGAATGCCGGTACGTAGAACAATGTGAACACCGATTGCTATATAATGTTTGAAATCAAGCTAATTTATTTGACACGGTACATATGCAACTAAATAATGGGAATTTGACTTGTAGCCAAGTCTACCCCATGTTTAGACGAATCCAACGAGGCAAGTGATGATCAGCTCCCCGGCGCACAAAACTGGTGCTGTGACTGCCCAATTGGGTGGATTAAAGCCGCTTAAAATCGATGTTATGTTGTATTGTGTTGTAAACTTTCATCATTCTATTGTGTAACACTAGTGATGAAATGCAGTTTAAAATCTCCGCCAAGGACGTATCATTTCATATTTAGGTGGGATATACCCGAAGGGGACCCAGCTATGGCTGCCATTGAGGTGTAGAAATGCATACAATTGGATTCGTCTATAGACGAATCCAATTTCACGCATTCCTACATGCATTCCAGGTATGGCTGCCATTGAGGTTTAGGAATGCGTGAAATTGGATTCGTCTATAGACGAATCCAATTTTAAGCATAATCTACACCTCAATTGGCAGCCATAGCTGGGTCCCCTTCGGCACCGTCCCACCTAAAATGTGAAATGATGCGGCCTTTTAAATTACATTCCATCCCGTGTTACACTTAGACAAAACGAGGGTTGAGAGCCAGAAAGCCTTAATTCACAATCACAATCCCTGCGTCAGATGTTCAGTCGTAAAAAGCCCATTTCTTTTTCACAAAACCTAGAGTAAGAATGGAATAATTTTAATATTTATGACAACATTTTTTAAATGAGTGCTAACGCGCTTAGTGGCTCTTGAGACAAGTCTTGTGGTACACAACCACCTGGTGTTGTAGACGAATCCAATTGTATGCATTTCTACACCTCAATGGCAGCCATAGCTGGGTCCCCTTCGGGTATATCCCACCTAAATATGAAATGATACGTCCTTGGCGGAGATTTTAAACTGCATTTCATCACTAGTGTTACACAATAGAATGATGAAAGTTTACAACACAATACAACATAACATCGATTTTTAAGCGGCTTTAATCCACCCAATTGGGCAGTCACAGCACCAGTCCATTCGCAACCTTGGAGTCATTTTTGACCGTCACATGACCATGTCTGAACATATAACCCAACTTTGTAAATCAATAAACTGGCAAGTACGCAACATCTATAGATTTCGCCGTTTCATTGACTATGATACTTGTAACCATGCTGCTAGAACTCTCATTCTCTCTAAATTGGACTACTGCAATGTTCTACTAAATGGCATCTCCAAGAAAGATCTTAAAAGACTCCAGAAACTGCAAAACAAGTGTGCTCGGTTAGTGTGTCAGCAACCACGATCTGCTCACATTACTCCACTTCTTGATCAACTGCACTGGCTCCCTGTCTCAGAAAGAATTACATTCAAAACTCTTCTATATGTTTTTAAATCACTTAACGGGCTCTGTCCTCAGTACATTGATGCGTGCCTAAAAATAAGATCGCGGCCGGACTCTATGCGTACTCGTTCATCATCTTGTATCACATTGGAAATTCCATCATCCAGAAAACAAGCTGGGGACAGAGCTTTTTCCATTGCTGCTGCTCAATCTTGGAATAGGCTTCCTGTCACAATCAGAAATGCTCAAAACATAAACAGTTTCAAAACAGCTCTCAAATCTCATCTTTATCCGCAGTAACTTTGGTTTTTGTTTTCCATAAACTCTTTGTACTTCTCATGATTCATGTATGTCACCATTGTTATATTTAATTATTGCTTAATGTTTATATTTTTTTGATCTTTTGTGTTTTGCTTACCAGCGCTTTGAAACTTTCTTGAAAAGGCGCTTTATAAATGTTGTAGTATGTAGTATGTAGTATGTATGTTGTGTAAGTTCCATACAAAGAAAGCTGCATATCTGTGTGCAAAGATACAATAAATACACAGAGGGAATAGCGATAAGCTGCCATAGACTCGTTTATTGCACGAACATAAATGCAATATATATGGCATTGTCCCCACGGTCTTAACTACGCGACAAATGTAATAAAAGATTCAGCTTGTCACGTGTGTTTAGTATAAGCTTGGGTTGCTAAGCTAAATCATGAAAGAGACAGACACTCCGACTTTTCGTTACCTTATTCACAGGTTATGAATACCATCAATTCGCAATAAATTATATTTTCAAAAATATTCAATGGAAAAATAGGTGATTTCAAGCACAATTTTGTCATATATGGAACTCTCACAGTGGAAAAAATATTATCATTTGAAAGAAGTTTGAATTTCCAAATGACCCAATTTCAAGCTATGATGACCTGAGACTTCAAACCACTGAAGTGCGCCCTCCTTTTTGGGACCAGAGAGGAACACACCACTTGTGGAAAAATCGATGTCCAGCGAATGAATTTGGGGAAGATTTTCAACAAAGCGGTAAAATAAAGATAGAAACCTAGGAAACTGAAAATAGTGGCTATACTTTGTATGCTTGGAATGTTTAGTGAATTTAAGTAAAACAAATTTATTTTAACTTGTGAAACGTGAACTATATATGATTATAAAGGTAAAATAAGTGAGAGGGAGAGTATAAGGGCAGACTGAGGTAGCTAATGGGCAGAAAGACAGAAACAATTCATGTTTATTTTGTCCCAAGTTATCTACATTTCCTACTATTTTTTTAAGTTCTAAACTTCGAAATAATTAAAATATTTTGACCTCATACAGCGTCTCCCTTTTCTCATGAATTTTACAGAGTATTATCCACTCATCCGGAAACTTACTTGACACCATGCATAATGTACTATGGGAAAATATTTTTGAGGTAAGGCCGCTATTCTTGTTTTATGTGGTAAGTGTAAGTGCTACACGATAACTTTGAAAATACTAATTTTTGGGGAGCGAGCCCCACACCGGGGTAAAAGCAGGGGGCGGTAAAACAGAAGAGGCGGCGGATGAAGAATGGGCGGCAAGAAGAATTATTAAAGAAAAAAGTGCAGGACAGAAGGGCGGCAAGGAACAATTATTAATGGACAAAGGGCGGAAAAACAGCTCGAGGCGGTGGTTAAAATTAGGAGGGGGGTGTAACACCTCTAATCATTTAATAAAAGAAAAATCTTTGAAAATAACTTTTGGTCCTAAAGCCTTTCCCCCACTTTTTTAGATTCTCGAGGGCCATCCTGGCTGAAAAAATTGGGTCAACCTTTTCGGGCTGTTGCTGCAGGGGGCGGCAAAATTTACATTTTCTTTAGACGATGACCAAGAGGTGTTGGTGTAGTCAGGCCCGTACGCAAGGGGGTGCGGTCGGACCCCCATTTGGAAAAGTATACAAAAAGAAGAAAGTCCACTTTTCACAAATCACCTCTTGAAAAAAGTCCACTTTTTCAAAATCAGCACCCCAAACAAATTTTCTACGTACGGGCCTGGGTGTAGTGGTAGTAGTCATGGAGATGGTGGGTTAGCATGAATTTCGCTCCTGCTGTTATCATATAACCAATCACATATTAATCTTCTAATTAGTTTCAGAATAAAGATGTCTGCAGAAAATTTACAAGAAACATTGAGAAATACGGTGAAAAAGTGACAGAATATCTCTCACGGACAAATCAGAATGAAATCTCTTGTGAAACATCGGATAATTTACGTAAGTATAAATAGAAACAATATCCCCCACTAATTCTTAAGCAACCTATACTTATATATATAAAGATTAGCATGATTGAACTCGGAAATTCTATCTGCGATTTACGTGTCAAATGCCAAATGTCATTCATGCAAGGTAAAACTTTTAAAATGCTCCATAAGGGACATGAGGTAAAATACCAGAGATCAGGGGCATGGGGTACCATAGACAAGGGAAGTGAGCTAGTGCATATTAAGGGGTATGAGATACAAGGGACAGGGGAAAGGATATACCAGAGATAGAAACAAGATATCAGAGATAAGAGAAATTAGATACCAGCGGCAAGGGAAATGAGATACCAGAGATAAGGACATGGGGTACTAGAGATAAGGGAATTAGATACTAGCGACAAGGAAATGAGATATCAGAGTCAAGGGAATTGCGGATACTAGCGACACGGAAAATGAGATATCAGAGACAAGAGAAATGAGGTATCGGAGACAAGGGAAATGAAATATCAGAGACATGGGAAATGAGATACCAGAGAAAAGAGAAATAAGATACACGAGATAAGGGAAATGAGGTACCAGAGACAAGGGACATGAGATACCAGATATAAGGGCAATTAATAGACACAGAGATAGCGAAATGAGGTACCAGAGATAGGGAAATGAGGTATCACAGATAAGATACATGATATATCAAATATAAGGGACATGAGATACCAGACACAAGGGACATGAGACACCAGAGACAAGCGACACGAGATCCCAGAGATAGGGTACACGACATGGGATACCATAGATCAGGGACATGAGATACCAGAGATACGGGATATGAGATACCAGAGATAAGAGACATGAGATACCAGAGATAAGGGACATGAGATACCAGAGATAAGGGACATGAGATACCAGAGATAAGGGACATGAGATACCAGAGATAAGAGACATGAGATACCAGAGATAAGGGACATGAGATACCAAAGATAAGGGACATGAGATACCAGAGATAAGGGACATGAGATACCAGAGATAAGGGACATGAGATACCAGAGATAAGGGACATGAGATACCAGAGATAAGGGACATGAGATACCAGAGATAAGGGACATGAGATACCAGAGATAAGGGACATGAGATACCAGAGATAAGGGACATGAGATACCAGAGATAAGGGACATGAGATACCAGAGATAAGGGACATGAGATACCAGAGATAAGGGACATGAGATACCAGAGATAAGGGACATGAGATACCAGAGATAAGGGACATGAGATACCAGAGATAAGGGACATGAGATACCAGAGATAAGGGACATGAGATACCAGAGATAAGGGACATGAGATACCAGAGATAAGGGACATGAGATACCAGAGATAAGGGACATGAGATACCAGAGATAAGGGACATGAAATACCAGAGATAAGAGACATGAGATACCAGAGATAAGGGACATGCGATACTAGAGATAAGAGACATGAGATACCAGAGATAAGGGACATGAGATACCAGGGATAAGGGACATGAGATACCAGAGATAAGGGACATGAGATACCAGAGATAAGGGACATGAGATACCAGAGATAAGGGACATGAGATACCAGGGATAAGAGACATGAGATACCAGAGATAAGGGACATGAGATACCAGAGATAAGAGACATGAGATATCAGAGATAAGGGACATGAAATACCAGAGATAAGGGACATGAGATACCAGAGATAAGGGACATGAAATACCAGAGATAAGGGACATGAGATACCAGAGATAAGGGACATGAGATACCAGAGATAAGGGACATGAGATACCAGAGATAAGGGACATGAGATACCAGAGATAAGAGACATGAAATACTAGAGATAAGGGACATGAGATACCAGGGATAAGGGACATGAGATACCAGAGATAAGGGACATGAGATACCAGGGATAAAGGACATGAGATACCAGAGATAAGGGACATGAGATACCAGAGATAAGGGACATGAGATACCAGGGATAAGGGACATGAGATACCAGGGATAAGGGACATGAGATACCAGAGATAAGGGACATGAGATACCAGAGATAAGGGACATGAAATACGAGAGATAAGGGACATGAGATACCAGAGATAAGGGACATGAGATACCAGAGATAAGGGACATGAGATACCAGAGATAAGGGACATGAGATACCAGAGATAAGGGACATGAGATACCAGGAGATAAGGGACATGAGATACCAGAGATAATGGACATGAGATACCAGGGATAAGGGACATGAGATACCAGAGATAAGGGACATGAGATACCAGGGATAAGGGACATGAGATACCAGAGATAAGGGACATGAGATACCAGAGATAAGGGACATGAAATACCAGAGATAAGGGACATGAGATACCAGAGATAAGGGACATGAGATACCAGAGATAAGGGACATGAGATACCAGAGATAAGGGCCATGTGGTACAAGAGAAAATGTAAATAAGATACTTGATAAGGAAAATGAGATACCAGAGATAAGGTACCAGAGATAATTTAATGCTAGAGACCAGGGACATGAGCTACCAGATTTAAAGTTACATGATATATCAGATATAAGGGACATGATATACCAGATATAAGGGAAATGAGATATCAGAGTTAGGGACATGAGGTACAAAAGATAAGGGTGTTGACTCTTGATATTTCAGAAATTAGGGACGTAATGACACCAGATATAGCATAAAGGACATGAGTTTTTTTTACCAGAGATAGGGACCAGATACAAAGGAATAAGATACAAGATTGAAAATGAGGTACCACAGATAAGAGACACGACACCAGACATAATAATGCGGAATCTAATTCAAACAATTATTTAAAAAAGCATCTATCTGATAGCTATAACGAACTAACGATTTTATATCGGGTAGTTGAACATATGTCTTTTACCATGATAAAATGTCAAAACTGAATACATTTTGAAAACGTCTTCCTTCATCTTTCTAAGATGAATGAAAATATCATTCAATAATCAAAGCTCGCACAACGCCATACCATGTGAATTTTCATTCAGTGCGTTTTGCAAAATGTATTCATATCAACATTTGTTTGAATTTTTATTCACTATAAGGGCAAAATAATGCATGCTTAAATTAATTTAATGTATTATTTGCTATATATGCTACATGCATTTATCAATGACAAGTTAATGCATTTTTCATTTGTTATTGATCATTGGAAAGCTACATGCAGTGTTTATTGAACCCGGGATTTTGAATATTGTAATAGCGTTGAGTTGGTTTGTGTAAAGCCAGAGCAATAAAAGGCAGCCTCGAGATGTTTAGTTAATTCATGTACCTTATTCCTTTTGTTATTGTATATTGGATATATCTTAACAACGGTATTTTAGATCTCAAATCAAAATATCTCATGAGGTATAAAGTAATGCCTGCGTCATATATAATATGCAGTCAATTCATACTTAAATATGCCCTTTTATTCCTTCACAGCTGTGTCAAAAGCATTTTATTAACGTTTTTGCCGATTTAAAGATTAAAAAAATTCAGTGTTATTGAACTTTGTTCAGAAAGAGTCTACACGATCACTTTTCTGTCGGGATGTATCGGGGAATGTATGTGCCAATTTAGTTAAAGTTTCGTAAAATAGATGGCATTCGCGAAGTATCACTACTACTTACTTCAAACTTGGTTGCGATTATCATTGGGTAGGGGATTTACAGTGGCCTGAAGGATCAAAGATCATCTTGGGGTCAAATGTGTGCAATATAAACTGATTTTCACCTGAATGTAATATATTATTACCAATATTGGTCAATATACTTCGTACGAGAAAGGGAAATTGTCAAGAACAATACGGTCAAAGGTTCTGTACACAATTTTGTTCAATTTCAGGAAATGGCTCTGATTGGCTCTAATACACCATCGGTGCTCTTGTTTTTAATTTGATAGAGCATACAAATTCATAATGTTATATCAATTTGTAAATAACTGTTTTTTTTGTTTACAGAAGCTAAGTACTTATCGTCAGAAGGATCGGTGGAAGTGAGCCATACGTTCAGGGTAGTCAACATTAGTATACCAAAGAGTGTATTTACTGTGACAGGTACAGACTAACGTGTCTTTTTATTTGCATACTATGGTAAAAGAAGAAAAGTACAAAATTTAAGTATAAATTATGATTTTTATCTGATACTTGAAATCTTTTTGAAACCTTTGATGAGTCGAATTATACAGGGTGTGTCACAAAAATGTTACATTCGGAAATTACATTTTTAGCAGTTTAGCGTAAAATGATGGCTTTGGAGTAATTAGTGATACATCAGCTATACAAGGAATTTTATTCCTTCAACCTATTTTTTATTTAAAATCACAGAAATGTTACTTTAGCATGTATTTTTTTACTTGGTCCATTTTTGTGTGTTTGACCTGATTCTGTACTCATACCAAAATGACTCGATATAAAATGGTACTCGTAATTAACTGCATTTTCTTACATGCAACGTTTCTACTACTTTTTCGATTGTACCATTCTATGTTTTAAGCCTTTTATCACTTTCATCATAAGATATAATGGGTAATTTACAACATTAGCAAATGTAGTGTTGCATATAAAGTTGACAAGATTACTTCGTCTATGTAAGGTAAGCAAAATTCATTTTAGGAGGTAACCATGGCCTTGGAAAATATACACTGGTGTCAAAATTGTTCTCGCGTTTGGTAACCATTCGTTGGCTAAAAATAATTGATTAGCTCGAACTTTGCAAGCAACACAGATCTTATATATAAGTAATAAGTAATAAGTAATTGGAATTTCAAAATTTCCATTGAAATCAGCTTGATTACGCGGAGTTCCTGAATTTATAATTGCAGATGACTACGGACACGTCGGCGTTGCTCTACTGCTATTTAAAGAAAACATCACACAATGGATATCAACCAATGTATCATCGCCGTAAGTGAAAAAAATCACACCAAGCACCACAAATGAAAACGCACCATAACGTAACATCAACATACATACCAGTCTTACAGGTTCGCCTAATGACACTATGGGCTCCCTTAATATAAGTGGAATATTAGGCACAACCTAAAAGTGCCCTCCTGTAAAATTCCCACCAGCAAATAAGGGCACGGAACCTTAATTTCTGTTGCGATTTCAGAGGAGGGAGCTCTCTATTTGCACATGAAATTTACCCCAAGGCAAAGAAGCCCAAGTGCGCTATTAGGCGAATCTTTACGATACTGTGTATCAGTATGAAAACGTCTATCAATGTTGTGCAAGGGGGTGGTTCACGCCACGAGAATAATATCGGAGATAAAAATACTGCCTTGTGTTTCTCACTTTTAAGCAGATGTGTGTATTTCGGAAAAATAATTCAAAGAAATCTTGGAGTTACATCGGAAATGTCAGAAAGACAAACCCTGTTTTATGAACATAACCAGACCCAGTTGACAAGTGTAGCGCAACCCCCGAAAATTCACTTCGTGCAATCGAATTTTAACGGGCGAGATTTTCCATAGCGAGAGTAAAAAAAAAGTTCTTACGTTCTTACCTCAATCTTTGATGAGTCCAATTATACAGGGTTTTTCCTCTCCCCACCCAATCTTGGGCTTAAATTTGAGAGCAAACATTCCAAATTGTAGGCACATTTTCAGATTTCCCTGAAGTTTTCTTCCACACTTTTTGCTGTCTATTTCCTATATTCGTTGAGATCGAATTCATCAGGCCGAGATTTTCCATAGCTATAGTAAAAAGTGCTTCTGTTTCGTTCGCAAAAAGGTACCGTCATGCAATTTTTTGTGAATTCTAGAAAACATGTCTCAACCTAAATCTGAAATCTGGAGGTGTGCTTGTAAAAAAAGGTCAGTTACGTAATCCAATTAAAATGTGCTTAACAACAGGTGATTAAGGCCGTAGAACAATGAACACTAGATACAATGAATAGCAAACAATTAGGGTAATATCCTTATTTTAGATACATTTTTGACGATTTTATTTCATACGCAATTTTGTTCATCTCTCGAGAACATTTTGATAACTACATAATAGGCATTTCTGTCTGATATACATTATTACACAGTTTACATGACTGATTATGTTAAACTTTGGTATATTCTACTATCTTAACAGGCGAAACAAGCATCCGGCGAAAGTCCACAGTCCAATGGTATCCTGTTTATTCTCTCCGAAGCAAGAAGACCCACTAGCTGATCCTGTGTCTATAGAATTTGCTCTTTCCTATGGAATTGCCAACAACACTTGTTCTACAGTTAATATCAAACAGACTTCCAAGTAAGTGGACACAATAGTTAAGATTTGTATCAGCATTAACGATTTTTGGTTGTCTTGATAAGAAAGTTAGATTTTCAAATAATAAGATTTTATAATATTTTCTTTCTTTCTTTCTTTCTTTCTTTTGAAAAATGGTTAACAATGTTCATAATTTTAATTTGTGTCTTTCTTTAGTAGTGTATGGCACCAAGAAGGTATCACACCGGCTAAAATCAACGACACTTATGCCAGATGTCTGACTTCTACATTATCCGACACCTTTTATGGTGTCGTCGAAGTCGGGGTAAGACAGATGAACTTAATCAAGTCACTCAACCCTTATCTTACTGAGGTGGGTTTTTGTTAAGCGCTTTACTTGGAGGTGTACAAGCTCGTTCTGGAGTTCTATCCCTGATGTTCTATTTGGTACCATATCTGTGTGTCTCCTGTATCCAATGATACAAAAACTCCACATTCGTCATTGTGACATCATAATGTACGTACGCCTTTCCAAAATTGGAAAATCCTGGCTATATACAAAACGTAAGCCGGAATGTATTTTTGGCTTTAAATGTTACAAACATTCAATATTAACCGGAATTTTAAATAAATATGAAAGGATATCACCCATTTTAATCAAGTTTGAACTGAACATGATATCATTGATTTTTGTAAGAGCAAAAATAGATATCTTGGGTTCACCCCCACTCTTAAAGTTTGATCGTCCACCCTATCCGGGTATAGATGAGGTGACATGTGTTTACATTTGATACGCCCTCTGTTGGTCTGTGATCAAAACTGTCAGGCACAAAACACTATAGTTTACATGGAAGAAGTTGATTTTTATTCATTAACTTTGGTTTCAAAGCAAATAATACAAAAAATGGTATCAATCTTGTTTATAACTGCATCAAGATATATACATAATATCCCCGGGGGGATCACTCGCATACCGAAGTGGTATGCATGCTCGTCCCAGCACCTCAAAAATGGACCCTAAATGGCGTAATCAGTGTGGAAAAATTTCACCCCTTATTGGCGTAAGGCTTTGTACATCTTCCCCCTAAAATATGGCGTAATTTGGCGTAAGAAACTAAGATGGACCCCTAAATGGCGTAAATTCTAAAACAAACCCACCGAAGTTGAAAAAATATACCCTAAACGTCGAAACTTTACCTAAAAAGCACCCTTTTTTCTAAAAACGTCGACGCCGCCACAAGGCCAAAAATCAACCCTTTTTCGACGTTTTTGGGGACGAGCATGCGTACCACTTTGGTATGCGAGTGACCCCCCCGGGATAATATCACACAAAACTTTAAAGGTTTTTAAAAGTTGAGTTTTAAAGAGATTTATGTGGTCTGTCATAGACACTTCTGTGTTATTTTGCCTGCTTTGAAACAACAGAGGGCGGTCTGAATGTAAACATGTGACATCATAGGTCACCTCATCTATAGTGGTTTCTATAAATGAGTGCAAAAAATGGTCCGAAGATTAACACAAGTGATTTAGTAGCTTATTTGATTAGTTAATTTGAGTAATGCACTGTAATAATCTATTGGAGTTGTCAAACCCCTAGTAAGACGAAGGGCGTTTCAATGCACTGGAGATAATACATTGGAGTTGTACAAACCCCTAGTAAGACGAAGGGCGTTTCAATGCACTGGAGATAATACATTGGAGTTGTACAAACCCCTAGTAAGACGAAGGGTGATTCAATGCACTGGAGATAATACATTGGAGTTGTACAAACCCCTAGTAAGACGAAGGGCGTTTCAATGCACTGGAGATAATACATTGGAGTTGTACAGACCCCTAGTAAGACGAAGGGCGTTTCAATGCACTGGAGATAATACATTGAGTTGTACAAACCCTAGTAAGACGAAGGGTGATTCAATGCACTGGAGATAATACATTGGAGTTGTACAAACCCCTAGTAAGACGAAGGGTGATTCAATGCACTGGAGATAATACATTGGAGTTGTACAAACCCCTAGTAAGACGAAGGGCGATTCAATGCACTGGAGATAATACATTGGAGTTGTACAACCCTAGTAAGACGAAGGGCGTTTCAATGCACTGGAGATAATACATTGGAGTTGTACAAACCCCTAGTAAGACGAAGGGTGATTCAATGCACTGGAGATAATACATTGGAGTTGTACAAACCCCTAGTAAGACGAAGGGTGATTCAATGCACTGGAGATAATACATTGGAGTTGTACAAACCCCTAGTAAGACGAAGGGCGATTCAATGCACTGGAGATAATACATTGAGTTGTACAAACCCCTAGTAAGACGAAGGGCGTTTCAATGCACTGGAGATAATACATTGGAGTTGTACAAACCCCTAGTAAGACGAAGGGCGTTTCAATGCACTGGAGATAATACATTGGAGTTGTACAGACCCCTAGTAAGACGAAGGGCGATTCAATGCACTGGAGATAATACATTGGAGTTGTACAAACCCCTTGTAAGACGAAGGGTGATTCAATGCACTGGAGATAATACATTGGAGTTGTACAAACCCCTAGTAAGACGAAGGGCGATTCAATGCACTGGAGATAATACATTGGAGTTGTACAGACCCCTAGTAAGACGAAGGGCGATTCAATGCACTGGAGATAATACATTGGAGTTGTACAAACCCCTAGTAAGACGAAGGGTGATTCAATGCACTGGAGATAATACATTGGAGTTGTACAAACCCCTAGTAAGACGAAGGGTGATTCAATGCACTGGAGATAATACATTGGAGTTGTACAAACCCCTAGTAAGACGAAGGGCGATTCAATGCACTGGAGATAATACATTGGAGTTGTACAAACCCCTAGTAAGACGAAGGGCGTTTCAGTGCACTGGAGATAATACATTGGAGTTGTACAAACCCCTAGTAAGACGAAGGGTGATTCAATGCACTGGAGATAATACATTGGAGTTGTACAAACCCCTAGTAAGACGAAGGGCGTTTCAATGCACTGGAGATAATACATTGGAGTTGTACAAACCCCTAGTAAGACGAAGGGCGTTTCAATGCACTGGAGATAATACATTGGAGTTGTACAAACCCCTAGTAAGACGAAGGGCGTTTCAGTGCACTGGAGATAATACATTGGAGTTGTACAAACCCCTAGTAAGACGAAGGGCGTTTCAATGCACTGGAGATAATACATTGGAGTTGTACAAACCCCTAGTAAGACGAAGGGTGATTCAATGCACTGGAGATAATACATTGAGTTGTACAAACCCCTAGTAAGACGAAGGGCGATTCAATGCACTGGAGATAATACATTGAGTTGTACAAACCCCTAGTAAGACGAAGGGCGATTCAATGCACTGGAGATAATACGTTTGAGTTGTACAAACCCCTAGTAAGACGAAGGGCGTTTCAATGCACTGGAGATAATACATTGGAGTTGTACAAACCCCTAGTAAGACGAAGGGCGATTCAATGCACTGGAGATAATACATTGGAGTTGTACAAACCCCTAGTAAGACGAAGGGCGTTTCAATGCACTGGAGATAATACATTGAAGTTGTACAAACCCCTAGTAAGACGAAGGGCGTTTCAATGCACTGGAGATAATACATTGGAGTTGTACAAACCCCTAGTAAGACGAAGGGCGTTTCAGTGCACTGGAGATAATACATTGGAGTTGTACAAACCCCTAGTAAGACGAAGGGCGTTTCAATGCACTGGAGATAATACATTGGAGTTGTACAAACCCCTAGTAAGACGAAGGGTGATTCAATGCACTGGAGATAATACATTAGAGTTGTACAAACCCCTAGTAAGACGAAGGGCGATTCAATGCACTGGAGATAATACATTGGAGTTGTACAAACCCCTAGTAAGACGAAGGGCGATTCAATGCACTGGAGATAATACATTGGAGTTGTACAAACCCCTAGTAAGACGAAGGGCGTTTCAATGCACTGGAGATAATACATTGGAGTTGTACAAACCCCTAGTAAGACGAAGGGCGATTCAATGCACTGGAGATAATACATTGGAGTTGTACAAACCCTAGTAAGACGAAGGGCGTTTCAATGCACTGGAGATAATACATGGGAGTTGTACAAACCCCTAGTAAGACGAAGGGTGATTCAATGCACTGGAGATAATACATTGGAGTTGTACAAACCCCTAGTAAGACGAAGGGCGATTCAATGCACTGGAGATAATACATTGGAGTTGTACAAACCCCTAGTAAGACGAAGGGTGATTCAATGCACTGGAGATAATACATTGGAGTTGTACAAACCCCTAGTAAGACGAAGGGCGTTTCAATGCACTGGAGATAATACATTGGAGTTGTACAAACCCCTAGTAAGACGAAGGGCGATTCAATGCACTGGAGATAATACATTGGAGTTGTACAAACCCCTAGTAAGACGAAGGGTGATTCAATGCACTGGAGATAATACATTGGAGTTGTACAAACCCCTAATAAGACGAAGGGCGATTCAATGCACTGGAGATAATACATTGGAGTTGTACAAACCCCTAGTAAGACGAAGGGCGATTCAATGCACTGGAGATAATACATTGGAGTTGTACAAACCCCTAGTAAGACGAAGGGTGATTCAATGCACTGGAGATAATACATTGGAGTTGTACAAACCCTAGTAAGACGAAGGGCGTTTCAGTGCACTGGAGATAATACATTGGAGTTGTACAAACCCCTAGTAAGACGAAGGGCGTTTCAATGCACTGGAGATAATACATTGGAGTTGTACAAACCCCTAGTAAGACGAAGGGCGTTTCAATGCACTGGAGATAATACATTGAAGTTGTACAGACCCCTAGTAAGACGAAGGGCGTTTCAATGTACTGGAGATAATCCATTGGGGTTGTACAAACCCCTAGTAAGACGACTCAAGATGGCGTTTCAATGCTCTGGGGATAATCCATTGGGGTTGTACAAACCCGTAGTAGACGACTCAAGAAGGCATTTCAATGCACTGGGGATAATCCATTGGGGTTGTACAAACCCCTAGTAAGACGACTCAAGAGGGCATTTCAATGCACTGGGGATAATCCATTAGTTGCATAAACTCCGTAGTAAGACGAGGGACGTTTCAATTCTAATTTTCCACAACATTTGAAATTTAACCTTTTATTAACCCTTTACCATGTTTATTCTGTTTATGTTTATGTCAATTATTTTCTTTTGTTCTGATGCAGTCTTACCGGATGCAAATACCAGCAGTTATTACGACCGCTCTTGTAATATCCCTTATACTGTTCTTTCTTGCATTTGTTCTTCTTCTTTACGCAAACAGGTAAATAATATTCAATTTCACTCTAAATTTGAATACCACCTTTTAACTGTAATGCATAAAAAAAATAAATAACTAAAACAATTGTTTGCCAGGAAAATAAAACAAAATACATAATTATGTTACAACACCAAGTTGGTGGTACATACTTTAACTTGTGTGGGAATTGCTGTCTCACTCTTGTCTCACTTGTAAACGTTGACACAGTCACTCTTTTTGTATGTTAGGAGTTTGGAATCTGACAGAGCAACTTTGGTGTTATTTTTTCTACTAACTCTTATGGCTGGATACCTTACAATGGTATCTGGTCTTTACGCCACCGAAAACGAGGTAAGTGCAATCTGGTTTTACAATTTAATGTTTATCTTATATGTACAAATATATTTTCAAAACTTATGAAAGCCTGGTTTGTCCTGATATGTTCGTTTGAATTAGTAAACCTTGTAATTCACAGTAAAGGATACTAGTCAAACACTTGCTTGAATAACACGCCAATGTTTTGGTATAATCAGTGACGGCGCCAGGGTGGCATAGGACATTCTCCCTACCCACCCAATAGAATCAGTGGCGGCGCCAGGGTGGTATAGGACATTCCCCCTCTCCACCCAATCTTGGGCTTACGTTTTAGAGCAACATTCCACATTGTAGGCACATTTTCAGATTTTCCCTAAATATTTCTTCCCCACTTGTTGCTGTCTATTTCCTCCAGATGATGATTGGATTGAAATGTTGGACGGGTCTAATCCGGGTAGTTGGTGGAATTTAGATAGGAATTAAAATGATACTGATAATAATCTTATTTTACCTTTACATGTTAAGGTTACGAACAGCTTTGCAATAGTTGCAGTATTTGTTTTCAATCTGCATCTCTGAGGTGTTTAATATTGATGTACTTCATTATTTAAAAGTAAAACAAATGAAAGGAATTTTAAACCCACCTAGCCTTAAACATCTAATTAATGTTTAAGCTGATTACATCGTAGGTGTATTTTTTTTAAATAAATTTGTTTGGAATTCTGTTTGATTTTCTTACAGTATGCATGTAAAATTGTAGCTTTAATACTACACTTTTCCCAACTGTCTTACTCATTTTGGATGATGGGCCAAGTGGTTCAACTCATGTTAAAGGTAGGTGCGAAATCATTTTGTGTATTATAAACTGATTGCAAGAAATGGACAGGAGATGAGCAAGGCATATGTACGATGAAATGACAATATAATGTAGATAGACAAAGGTCGATGATAAGTTCACAAATTAGCTCTAGGCAAAAATCAAAGTGCAGAGTTGACATTATGAAAATAATGATAATAATAATAATAATAATAATAATAATAATAATAATAATAATAACACGCGTTAAAACAGAAATATTTAATTACATACAATGTAGGCTTTATAATAAAGAATTAACAAACATACTGTAGATGCCTATACTCGCCCATCGCAGTGACCGTGTAGTTGTAACGAAAAACTAAACACAGAAACAAATGAAACAACCAAACAAAACAAAAACTAGCGATACAATGTAAAGCAGTAAACACAAAATGAAATATACCAATGCACGCACGCGAAAAGTAACACTTAGAGTTAATAATAAGTGTAAGTACCTAAATATTATGCTGTACTTGAGGTCAATTTGTAATGTAATTAATTGAATTGAGCGATGAAAGCAAAATCAATACAAAAACATCTTTATACATCAATATGACCAGAAAGGAGGGGAAAAAACACCACAATCGGCTGCTATGGCAACGATAAAAGATGACGGCAGGATACCTTTAACGTGTCTAATGCTATATTATATTGTATTGTATTGAATTTGCGAAATGTTGTGAATTATTTATGGGTGTATGAAAAGGCTGTTTCTATATTGAACATAACGAGAAGAAAGCTCTGAAGATTACGTAGAGTAACTAAGTTTGGTTGAAATCGGTATTAAAAAAACGGTGACAATGTGGTTGGTTGTTAGGACAAATTCAGCAGTTGCGGTGCAGACCAAGATACTCAGCGTATGCATGTACGGGTGAATGGTGATGCAATACGCTAAGGGACACGCAAACAGGGACGCGTTACTGACGTGCGCGTTAGACGAGGTACGTGACACGCAGGGTCGTAATTAAATACGGAAAGAAGAGATGTTAATGTGGCGACTGAATATTTAAGTAGGCATGAGGGTTGTGGATCAACGGCGCTGTGCCTGTGCGAAGTGCACTATAAACCACTGCGCTTTTTTCATTTTTTTGTATATGATTTGGTATTTCCGTCATTTTTGTCTATTTTTTGCATTGTAGGTAACCTATAAGACAACTGAGACAGGCAGTGTTGCCCAGTATTGTGCCTTGGGCTGGATAACGCCGAGTTTTGTTGTGGCAAGCTCAGCGGGGCTACAGTGGGACTACTATGGCCGTGAAGAATTGTTAGTATACACAGGCATCCTCCAAAAAATGAGGGCGCCTTTTTAAAAATCTGACACAGCCCCTTTAATCATCCAAACGAGGATGAAAATAAGTTGAACTTACATTGATAATTTCACTACAATACTTATTCACTTTGATTAAAATCATGCAATAATAACAAAATCGTGCTGATCACAATAGAAAAATAACCAATGTGTACGGACATTTTTAAAATTTATTTAAAATAAATGCTGCTTCAGATTTATTTATTTAAGCAAATTTTCTATTACGCTCTCTATGTATTTGAATAATAACGTTCTTTATCTCCTTTCTTCAACAGTTGTACATTACCTTTGAACGACGAAGTATCGTCAGCGTTTATAATTCCTAATGTCCTTATTGCAGTAGTAAGTAAACAACTGATGTGTGGCCGTACACTACGAATGAGCCGTAAAGTCGGCGAACTGTATTCTGTGTTGAGTGTAAAATGTGCGCGAAGGTCGTATTCATACTAAGGTACCTCAATTTGGTGCGACAAGTTTCTCATTTGATAGCGCGAGTCAAACACCGTTTAAACCAATCCATAATCCTATTGCTGAAAAGGATAATAGTCTTTTACCTATTTTTATATAATCCTTAAATAGCTCTAGTCTTTTGTTTGCTTTGGCTAAATCCTCAATCCTGTTCAAGTGGTGGGTTACAAAGCATTGTATTTTGTCTAGGTATGTATAACCAACAATAATTGAGAGGACATTCCTGAACCTAGTTGACTTGGGGATGATTTGAAATGACCAGCTTATGATACATATTTTCTAAACACGAAATAAAACAACTTTACGGCTGATTCGTGGTGTTCACTCACATTTTGTTGTTGTAGACATTCGTCAGGTTTGTTATTGTTCAACTATTAACGATTGTTTTTACAAAATCAATAGAGTAGTGGTAATATGATGGTAAAACTCGCCAACTTACGTTTCATCCGTATAAACCAGTATGATTTCGTCAGAGTTGCGAAGCTGTGCTACGGCGGGAACAGGTGTCGCCATTCCTTTCTTCGCCCTCGTCTTGATTCATGATGTTGTTCCTCTCCTCCAAACCCATATGAATTCCTTTATCTCTCAACTCCTTCCAGTTGATTATATGATTACTTCTTTCTTCAGCAAGAAAAAAAGTGGGCTTATTTTGTTCGCTCTAAGATCACTGAAGATAATTTTCCTTCTGATCTCGTATAAGGTCTGGTGCAAGCGCTGTCCACCTCCTTTTTCCTTTTTGTGTTCAGACAATCTAATACCAAATTGTCTACCTGTTGCACCCATATAAGTTGAGTTACAGCCACTACAAGGGGTCTTGCCTTTAATTTTTCGGGTGTACTAATCAAACGTCTCAATGTTGTATGTGGCTTCATGGCCGTGGTAATGTCATGTTTTTTTGTAAATTGTTTGCATTATTTCTGACAAACCTTGCACAAATGGTATGATTGCAAGATTTCTTTTCTTTGGAATGTCAGTGACATTGTATTGCTTATAGTTGGTTTCTTGTTGCCTGGTTTACTTTCCATCTGATCTTTGACCTTTTCGAATGCCTAATCCGGATAACCACAGTTATTCAAAGCTGTCTTAATTTTATCTTCTTCCTGTTCTCTGTCTTATCCTTTCTGTCCAGTAGTGTGTGAACCACCCCTTTTTGGTCAGTCTGACAAATTACCTGATCAGGTACAGTACCTGATCCGTACAGAATTACCTAATCAGGTGACGTTTTGATTTTTGAAAAATGTTTCGAGGTCGAGACAAGTTGTTTTCTTTTGTTTTCATAAACTTTATATAATTCTGCAACATTGACCGGAGAGAATGGGGGCATAATTGAAGTACCCGATCAAAGTGTTCCAACCATTTTGTCCGGGATCATAGTTTTCGTTTAGCAAAGCTTCGCAACTCCTACTGATCTTCACAAACGAAACATTAGTTGGCGAGATTTTTTTTTGGTTTTGTAAAAATGACCTTTAATAGTTTATTTTGATATTGTTGTGATCATGACAGACTTCTCTTATTTAGTGTAGTGTGAACTTCAACAAGTAAAAATAGTTGATATAGAATACTATCATACTATGAACATTATTTTCTCTGTTTCAGACAACGATAATATGTTTATTATGTGTTACCAGAGGGTATTGCAAGATAAAAAGGAAGGAAAGAAAATTAATGTACCGGATGAGACGAATATTGTAAGTTCTTTAAAATATCTTGATTTACTTGGTAAACTGGTATGGGTGGAGTCCCTCATCAGACAAACATGTGACCAGTTTCTCCTACCTATCTTTGTAAAATAAGCCAGCTATATTTACTCTAGGAGAGGCGATGGTGGCTTATACGAGAACAGTTTTGTACGGAAGTTTGCCATTCAGGCTAAAACTATTTTGCCCCTTTATAGTGTATGAGCCTGACCACCTTAGATAGGGTGTTTGGTACCAGTTGGTGGGAGGGGCACATAAATGCCTAATAGCAATTGAACCGGAGTAGTTGTTGGCGGGAAATGTTCATCGAACACAGAGTCAAATTTAAAAACCATTCCAATGTATTCCTCTAGTCATAAGAATTCAGAAAATGTATAGTTTGACACATCCAGGACGTACCGTTCGTGAGTTATTAACGAAAAGTCAAAGGTCACGTTTTTGGCTCTATGGGATCAAAAACTTCAAAATGCTCCAATTTTTACAAAAGAAGTGTCAGTATGTTCGTTTTGATACAGCCTTTTGGGCATCCAATGGGGGAAACACAGAAACGTATAAAGTTAAAAACTCTTTTAACTTTGATTATACGTTTTGTGTTATAATTCCCTTATTGGAAATCGATGTTGTGTCATATTTTCCCTGTTTTTAATTGTGAAGGGTTACATGTACTCATTTCATTTCTCTTGACAATTTTTCATTTGCTCGCCCTATTCCTTTTAAAGGAATTTTTATTAAATAAGGATATGATTGCACAATCTAGGTTGTTTCGTTACCTACGGGAGCTACGAAATGCATCTAAAAAGGTTAAGGTCAATAGGCTTCAATGGTACTTGACCTATTTGGCAATGTTACCAAGGTACACATCTTAGATTGTGCAATCCTATCCTTATTGCTATTAGGCTTACGGACTAACTGTAACTAGTACTAATAATAGCCTAAACGCATAAGATAGCATAAGATAACAGGGAATGGATTTACCCACTTTTGTATACGGTGTTATTCGGTTCTTTGCCAGACACGGTAGGCGTGACGTCTATGTGCAAATAGTTGTTTCTGGCGAGATTTGCGCGGTTACCTCCCTGAGACTCGCCGGATCAGTGATTGGTATATTATTGGAAATATAAATTACGTTACGCCAAACCTTGGTGCCAAAAAAAAAATTGGCGATGAGTTTTGAATATGAATTTATATGAGTGAAAAAATATACTGTTCCATTTCACTTTTCTACCGGTACGTGAGCTATAAAGCGACATATGTGCTGGTATTTACCGATTTTCTTTGTATTACCTTATCTGTTTGGGCCAAAATTAAAAAAAGGACATAATATATGACAGTGAAAACATATAAAATAGTTTTATTTCGTATGTAAATGTTATAATATGGCTTTAACACGACGAGGAGCCTAACTTTATTTGTCTTTTTTCAGACCCAACATCCGGGCATGCCTAGTTGTACTTCCATTACTTATTTTATCATGGTCCGTAGGAGCCGTCGCCATACATATGGAAACTACGGCGCTAGACGTTGTATGGGCGTTAGTGTTAATTATTTGTGTAAGTAACCAACCGCCACTCTCCACTTAGGCAAATGGGATTTTCTTTTGCCTTCGACTCAAAGATGAATCCTCTTATACGTGCATCTTTCTCAATTTTATTGTGATAGGAATGTGGATTAACGTATAAAATCTTTGAAATTGTTTGATGTGTAATATGAAACTCGAGTTTATACGCATATTTGCTCTTGGCTCAAATTATGTCAAAATATTTTGATTTTTGAAGGAAGCATACAAACCGGCTCTAATAGGAAGTTCTCGTGTGTCCAGACACTTTCATATAATAATATACAGTTAATATCTATATATCAATTGGTGCAATGATTTGAAGAAACTACGGTATGTACTGTTTTGCTTCAGAAAGAATATCGTAACGCCCTATTAAGAACACCTCAATTTACCTACTATATGTGTATCTTAATCTAATAATTATGTTTTCTTGAATTCCAGAGTGTGTGTATATTCCTTTTCTATGGTGTATTTAGTAGTGAGGTGAGTATCATATTGTTTTCTAAGTTCACGCAAATTTAAACAAAAACACCCTGATACATAGTATATAAATCACAACAAAAAACTACAACAAATGAATTATTCAAAGACACGTGTAGTATGATTGTACAATGCTCTAACATGTAAAATATATCGTATAACAATCACTACTTTATGATCTTACTACAATCTTTATACAGTGGATACGCAACCAAAAATAATTCATTCTTGTTGCTGATCCAAACTTATGTCCCATGAAGGTCACTGCATGCTTGTAAATCATTTGCGTACAAAATCCTTGCACAGATGACGATTTCCAAAACTGTTGCTTTCACCATTCACTCACTTCCTTCACTGAGTACAGCCCCGCCCGGAGGGGGCACTCACAGATAAATGTGGTATGGGTATGTGCGGCGGTCAAGGGGTCCCCTATTCAGGCTCTTTGGACCCACATTTGGATCATGCTCCAGTTCTGTGAGCCTCAAACTCTGCCAATTGTAGCTCTTTAATCAAAATTTGGAAAATGTTGTGATTTTGTAGCTTCAAAGCCTATAATTTGGTCCAATTTTATTTCACAGGACCCATCAAAAATGTTGAAAGTTCAGTTCATCAAGCCCCTATTTTGCCCAAATTAGTTCGTAGTTCCCAAAGTTCGGCGCTCTGTGTCACACACCCCTACCAAAATTGCAGCTGAGTGTCCCCGGGGGTACAGCTCTTATTGTTCTGTTCTAAACATTGACTGATATGTTGTTTCATAAACCAGACTTCAGCATGTCGACAGAAGAGTAGAACTATTGCCTTTTTGCGAAAGATGAACACTTTGACCAGTGGACTTCGGGTATATATATAAATGCGCATTTATAAATGCGCACGTGACATCTACAAGTCGCCATACCGTGTTCAACGATGTAAGATACCCGGATGTGCACAAATTCCACACGCAAAAGTATAGGCGAAAATGACAGGTTACAAGGAAAATTGGTTTTGCAAAATAGTGGCATTGATTGCAAAGGGCAAAATAATTTGACCCGAAACATAAACTCTTTATTTGGATTTTCCATTACGGAAAAAAAAAATTATGACGGAAAAGCTAGATATAGCTGATTTAAAAGTTATATTTCATTATTTCCGTGCTAAATGGGCGTGGCAATTGGCCATATTGATGACGAAATGTGATTCTTACTGGCATTAAGGTCAGAACTGGGTAGCTGCCGATGATGTTATTTGATAATGTTTGCACGCAGGGAACTTAGGGGGATGTCATTTTCTTCGGAAGGAAGGGGTCATGGAATTATTTATTTGGGAGTCAAGATAAGTAGCCCCCCCCCCCCGTATCGCCGCCAATGAACACAACTCTGACCCTAATTTTAACTCTAATTATAACGTAAATTGAGGAAACTATAACTTTAGCCCTTTTCGGTATAATGACCCTCCTAAACTAATATGCTAGATGTCCCCGCCCGACCTCCTCAATTCTAACTTACTCATTCGCTCGCAAATGGACAAAAAACAAATTCAAAATGTGTTTTAAGCACCTTTTTGTGTCCCCCATGCTAAATCGGGGACTGCTCTATAATCCGAAGGTTCTAAAATCCGAAGGTTCTTTAGTCCGAAGGTTCGCTAGTCCGAACACGTGTTCATAGCATTCGTTAGTCCGAATTTTAAAAGAGGTTCTCTAGTCCGAAAAAAAATTGAAAAGAGGTTCTTTATTCCGACGGTTCTTTATTTCGAAGGTTCTATAGTCCGAATTTTAAAAACGGTTCTCTAGTCCGAATATGAAAATAGTCTCTATAGTCCGAATTTAAAAAAGGGTTCTATAGTCCGAATATGAAAATAGTCTCTATAGTTCGAATTTTAAAAAGGGTTCTATAGTCCGAATATAGAAATAGGCTCTATAATCCGAATTCAAAAAAGGGTTCTCTAGTCCGAAATTGTAAAACGGTTCTATAGTCCGAAACGGGTACCGTGTTCTTTAGTCCGAATCAGTAAAAAGGTTCTATAGTCCGAATTTTTAAAACATTAACATATACTGCGCCCTCTAGCTAGATAATACTAAAGCAGAGTCTATGGCAAACGGGATATGACGCTACTGCTATTAAAAGGGCGCACACCACCAAATCACGATGTAATGTAGATGGATTACGGTAAAAACAAAAATATTTTTAGAGATTTGGCCTTTCTGTGGAAAAAAGAGAGGCATGTTATAGCATAAATAAATATTTGAGACCTACACATGAACTTGGATCGCCCAACAAGTTGCATAACACAATTTTTTAATAAAGTAGGCCGTCGGATTGAAAAATGGCCAGAAACGGGTTTTCAGGGTTTACCCTGAACGGGTCGAAAATGAAAAACGGATACAAATGAAGAAAATATCACCAGAATAAAGGTGAACGTTAATGTATGCTACGAAAAATATCCAGAGAAACCAACCATGTTGAACTTCAGCGGATTTGTATTTAACAAGTGATGATTTGACACTGAAACAAATGATAAAAATAAAATTCGGACTATAGAACCCGTTTACCAATTCGGACTAAAGAACACGGTATCCGGTTCGGACTATAGAACCGTTTTGCAATTTCGGACTATAGAACCTTTTTTCAAATTCGGACTATAGAGCCTATTTCCATATTCGGACTATAGAACCCTTTTAAAATTCGGACTATAGAGCCTATTTTCATATTCGGACTAGAGAACCGCTTTTAAAATTCGGATTAAAGAACCTCTTTTAATATTCGGATTAGGGAACCTTTTTGAAATTCGGACTATAGAACCTTCGAAATAAAGAACCGTCGGAATAAAGAACCTTCGTAATAAAGAACCGTCGGATTAAAGAACCTTCGGACTAAAGAACCGTCGGACTAAAGAACCTTCGGACTATAGAGCTTCCACCGCTAAATCGGTAATCTGTACGCCCTTTGTCACCCTTTGACGTACAATTTAGAGTATAAACACGTAGATGACTGTACATGATCTAATCATCCCGGCTGGAAGATGTTGAGGAGACTCGTATACTATACATCACGCTCATACGTTATATGACAATGTGACGTACAATCACGTATGTTATGCATGGTTTGAAGTTTATTCAGCTAGTAAGTTAGATCTCGTCATACACATTATTGTCATGTTATATTGTAATTGTATACGTCAATTTTGTTCAGTTTGATTCAACCGGCTTATAAAGTTTTACTTTACACGGAAGGGAAAAGTTAGCAAAAAACAATTAACTTATGAGTGTAAAAGGGGGGAGGGGTGGTTTTGGGGGAAGGGGGGGGAACAAATAATATTTATAAAATTATAAGTAAGGCGAGAAAGAGAGAAACCCTGTTCTACGGGCGAACGGACCTTTCAAGTAGGGTCGGTCGGTCGGTTGGTATTTTTAAAAAAATTTTTAAATATAAACCCAAAAAAATCACAAAAATCTGTAAATAAATTTCAATTTGAGAAAATAGAAAAAAAAATTGTCCTGAAATTTCCGAAATTTGGGGTCGGCATTCATTTGTACAGGAAAAATTTCTTTCCCAATTTGTTCAAAATAGAACAGGGTTTTCGTTTTTCGTCGCATAAATAAATAAATAAATAAATAAATAAATAAATAAATAAATAAATAAATAAATAAATAAATAAATAAATATAAATAAATAAACATTAGTTATGTTTGTACATGGGGGTGCTGTGCAATAATCATGATCCTTTGATATCCATGATTTATCCTTGCAAATTTATAGCATCGAACCTCCAGCCAATGTTCCTTGCCAGTGCTAGCCACGAAACAAGGTCACAACTGTAGCCACTCCTTCAATGGTCGCCATTTCAGTGATTGACAGTGATATAATGCAAATATGGCGCTGGCCATCTGGTCACGTGCGCATTTATAAAAGCGCATTTATATATACAACCGAGGTCTACTGTTGACGTACTCTAAATCGAGCTGGATAATTAGTAATACATTGACCATGAGTCTGTCTGCCTGCCCCGACATCATGTTCACATTTCAGTTATAGCTATGGTTATAGTATAGTTATAGGTAGAATATTCCCCATTATATTAATAGGTCATTTTCTTACAACAGGGTTTCTCCTAATGATGCAATGACTGACTTTGTTATTGTGATTGCATATTCATTTTGCATAAAATAGTTTTAGATGTAAACAAAGTAAATGATCAGATTAAATTACTTTAGTAGGTACATCACACTGGATTAAGTCCGAGTCCCGCTTCCTCCAACACTTATTCTCATGCCCACACTCCCCAGACGCCGGAAATTATACTATCGCAAGTTATTGGTCAAAATACATGGATTCACTGTCCTGCTTATCGTATTAAAGCAACTTATCAGCACAGACTCTGGTATCAGTCACGGCAGATTAGTATCGTCGATCATCATTGATAACATACCTTTTTACTTTCGTACAGGTTCAAAATGAATATCGAATGCGCTATGGAGCTTGTTGCGGAAAAAAGCACGGCGCCGTTCAGGACTCACCACGACCTGGTTGGCGTGACGAAATCAGCCAACTTAGCCAAATCCGTGAACCTAGTAGCATTGGTAGGGATGCCGATAGCACGACAACTAATGGAGCATTACCTGGCACTAGTGGAGTACAGGTAACAAATAAATAAATAGAAACGGGTCAAAAGCCGGAAATCAAATTGCAATTGATATGCTACGCTACGTCCAGACACACCGGACTTCAGGCACGTGACTGATGGTGACGTGACGGGGAGACCTTTTATGACCGGGTCCTATGCGTGTATACTGGCAGTTAAGAGCGAAGTCTTCCTTTCTTTTTTTTTTTATGGCGGGCTACTCCACTTGCTCCCATATGGCTTCTCTACATCTCTCATGTTGTAAACATCTTCCAAGAACTGTCTCTTTTCTCTTTTGTTCATTTCAAACCAACAGATTCTGCGGCCACACGATTATATAACAAACTGGAATGAAAATCGAAACTACTTTCAACAAGTTTTTAAAGATTCTAACAAAGGGTACAAAGGTATAGGTAATAACGTCAGTCAAGAGCTTAGGCAGAATAACCACGTGACAAAAACCAAATCCAATCCTAAAACTCATTACTTGAAACGACCGATTGTATGCCTCCTCATTTTATGCACTAATCGATAAACTAACTCGGGTAATCACAAGGAAACCGTGCCTTATCAAAAGTATTTTTTCTAATATATTAAATCATAAAAAAAAAGTGTGGTAATCTGCTTAACGATGTCACTGGTCACTTCCCAGTAGGCTATTTCCAATAGTAAATAAAGATAAAAAATAATGTACCCAATTTTAAAGCCAACCGTTACTAAAATGTATACTAAATGAAATATACCACGATCTCACCTGACACTTCTGACTGAACTTAACCAAACCAATTGGAACGATGTCTTAAAAGGGCATTTCGTGATCCACAGCCTCATCCCCCACTTTTCTCAAAACAAGTTGAGATTTTTATATCACTGGAAACCTCTGGCTACATAATGTTTATGTACAAAATATTTCTTGCAGATTAATTCGTTTAGCAAAGATATCGTGAAATTTGAATTTCGTTCTGGTGCACCAGAACGAAATTACAACGCATTGTCTATGGAGCAGTGTAATACACATAATCATGCATAACTCGCGAACACAAAATCGGAATCAACTGAAATTTTGGGAATAGGTTTTTTTCGTGGATATCTAATGAAAAATGACATAAATAGAGGATGCTAGGATCACGAAATACTCATTTAAACAACCAATCTACTAATCAATCTTATTATGTCTTCTCAGCCCATATTTTTTTACGAACACATGCTCGCTCCGCGCTCTGTCACCCGAAGACCCCCTCTTTTTCCATTTGATCTGTCACCCAAAGACCCTTACAAGTTCAATTTGAACAGCAACTTTCATTTATCACTGATTTTGTTACTTATTTTAGAAAAATAAAGAAATTTGAAGCCATTTAGAACTAGAAATTCGATTTTCGAGGTTTTTGTGGCGCTGTTTTGGTTCTCACCCAAAGATTCCATTTAAAAAAAAGGTCATGTTCTCACCCAATGACCCCATATTTTTTACATTTTGCTCTCACCGATTGCCAAAAATCATGCTCTCACCCAATGACCCCATGTTTTTTACATGTTGCTCTCACCGAATGCCCCTTAGTGCGAAAGCGCCAGCCCTACACCTATATCCATTTCAAATTGAAGTGCCCCCCGGGCTTCTCAGATGAAGTTACACTTATCTATATGAAAAATTTACACTAATCTATGATAATCATAAACACCTCCCCAAAGTTAAGAAAAATAGATAAAAAGCGCCAGCAATGTAAACCTTGGATCACTGCGGGAATAATTAAATCATTTAAAACTAGGAAAAAACATAAATCGTACATTAAACACCCTAATGAAATAATAAGACTAAATACACTAAATATATAAACAAATTAACTCACCTGATTAAGATGTCGTGCAAAAATTATTACTCAAGTAAATAAATAAATAAATAAATAAATAAATAAATAAATAATAAATATAAACTTAAAAACACCTGGCAAACAATCAATAAAGTTCTTGAAAAAACATTCTTTCTTTGATGAAATTGGTCCAAAACTTGCTTCCTATATTCATTCATTCTTCCTCGTGCTTCTCTGATGTTCTCACACAAGCTCCATCTTCCTCAACCCCACCCTCGAAGACGGGAGATCCTTGATATTGACAATATAAAGGTTAAGAATGACAAGAGTTCCGGCCATGATGACATCATCCCAACAGTTGTTAAATATGTCATTCCCTTAGGCCAAAAAAAAATTGTTTGTTTGTCCACGTCCGACCGACCGTGTACCGTGGTCCCGACTGTGTCTTTTTTTTTTTTTTTTTTGAATTTGTTTTTTTTTTTTGATTTTTTTTTGTTGTTGATTTTTTTTGTTTTGATTTTTTGTTTTTGGCATCGATGGGACACCGTATAAAACAGTGGTTAGTATAAATTTAAAGAAAGAAAATGTAAAGAAAATGAACAGTATAACATGCAGAACCATCTCAAGAGTTAAACCAGTAAAGTGCTGTGTGTTTTGACTTATTTACCAGTCTTCAAATTGTCAGTTTCAAGTGCAATATCTAAAAAATTTTTTTTTAAAAATCCGACCTTCCGACCCAACTGTTTCATAAGCCACTACAGACAAACAAACTATTTTTTTTTTTTTTATCATCAAATCCCTTGCCACATTTTCAACGCATCCCTTTCTACTAGTGTCTTCCCTTCAGCCCTCAAGATTGCGATAGTCATCCCTGTCTTCAAAACAAGATGATCCCCACATCTTCTCTAATTGTTATCCCATTTCTCTTCTATCATACTTTTCTTACATCCTGGAACGCCTCATCTATAACAGGCTCGATAAATTTCTCTCTCACTTTCATATTCTACATACTATAACATAGTAATCAATATGGCTTTCGCAAACAGCCTTCCACTGATCTTGCCCTTCTAGATATCTACAACAATATTCCCCTCCCCCTTGCTTCCAATCATCACTCTATTGGAATCTTTCTTGACCTCTCCAAAGCATTTGATACAGTTAATCACAGTCTCACCAAACTCCACCACCATGGTATCCGTGGAATAGCCCTTGATCTTCTCTCCAGCTATCTGTGTAGCATACATCAAACCTTCTTCCAGTCTCCTGTTGTATTATCAGGGCCATATCCTGTGTCCCTCGTTCTTTCTTCTTTATGATATCTAAAAACCCACTCTTGTCGTTTTCGCTGATGATGCAAACATCTGTCTTTTTCACAATAACCTTAATACTCTCATAAATGCCTTCAACGTAGAATTAATTAATGTCTCAAACTGGTTTAAATCCAATGTATTATTATGCCTAGATGTCAGCAAAACAAATTGCATCCACCAAACAAAAACGAAAGCACACCACTCCACCAACACACATGATAGAAAACATTGCAATTCATCCTGTAGATAACACAATATTTCAAGGTGTAAACTGACAAAAATCTTTCATGGAAAGACCACGTCTCTAAAATTACAAGTCAAATTTTTAGGAACATCTGGATTCTTAGCAAAGTTCGTCACATTTTACCCACACATATAATTATTATTCTCACTTACAATACCTCAATCCTCCCTTACATGTCCTACGTACAGCAAAATAGCACGGGCAATAACGATATAGAATGCTGCAGCAAGTTTTAAGATTTTCAAACATTTTAGTCAAATAGGTTTTGAAATCTGCACTGAGCGTTTCATTTCTGTATTATTCAGATGGATGCCGATGATTCAGGACCCTGGTCTCCTAGGGAACCAGTCAATGATTCAACCGCTTCGCTGTCTTCATCTGTTGCTTCGTCTCTTGCCCTAAAGGTAAAAAGTCTGTGTGTTGCATAATTATGTGATGCTTGCCTTTTTATTAGGTTCAAAATGCTTGATTCAGTTTTGTTTTGGATTTTGTAATTTGTGGTTCCTTTGAAAGTTACATGCATGGAAAACCCGGGATCACGTCCGGTATTAATTAAGATTTACAAAACATTTGGAAGACATTTCCGTAAATCATGTAATCAGTACAGTTAACATGCTTGATGTAGATTTACAAATCTAGTTAGGAATTTGTTAAAGCATGGATTATCAAAGAAATGGACTACGAACTGCGGTATTTCTTTGATGCTATGTGTGCCACCTGAACGCAAAGACGAGGCAGAAAAATTGACAGCTGTATGAGTCTATTACTGGAAACGCATCAATTTGAACCGACCCACTATTCTGAATAGTGAGCAAACACATTTCCTGTACACGATACCACATCATGCTTTCTGTGATATGTATATGGTAGGCAGAGAGGCATAGAAATCTCAATTTTAACCTAATATCGGTGGAAGTAATTGGTACGATCAACTGTTTTTTCCAATGAAAGCTTGTATCAAAAACGACCCAAGTAGTAGAAATGTTAATCATAATTGAAAGACGTAGTGTACATCATGTAAAGTAATGCATGATATAGTTGCTAAACAAACCTTATGTGTTTTTTTTTTTTACAGACCAAATTAAAAGTGTTTCCTCTAAGGAAAACTCAAGAACAACTATCCCCTCGACGGACCATACAGGAAACGCTTACGTAGTTGGTTATGGACATGGTGTGCACGGAGGAGAAACAGTTTTCAGGTGTTCAGCGTTGGTGCTATATAATTGAACATGTATATGATTGGTATTCATCCTGGGTCATCCAGGCAATGACATTTTGAAATGGATGAGGGCGTTTATAACAAAAATACACTATTTGAACATGTTGGAAGAGAATCTGGAATGCTGGTCTAGTCTTGGTTTATAGTGTCAATATAATTTTAGAAAATGCAAAACAGTAATTTAAGTAATAAAATCAAAAATGGCACTCTTGCGACACCCATCTAGATGCAGGTCTATAGTTATGTAAGCGTGCTCGCATTTGGCAGTGAATAGTTTGACTAAACTTAAGTTTTAAAACATAATAAGCAAGCCTGTAGCATATTAAATACCAAATGAAGCGCATAACAATTATTTTGAGCCTATGGAACCAAAATCCCTGTTTTTTCGCTGTCCTTATGGCGTCTCGCGTCTTACAATTGGCAGGATTTTAGGTCATTTTTTGTGACGTAATCAACTTTGTTGAGTTTTCGTAGCATACTTTATTGGCAAATAGATTCGAAGTATAAACCTTTCACTGCTAAACAATCAATAACGTCACTCTCTGTTAACAGAATAAAACAATCTAAACCTCAATCGCTACTCGCGCTCGGCGAATCGTCTGAAGCGCTTCACTTGTTAGATCAAGGGACTGTTTATAATACTGTTCTTCGGCATTCTGTCATGTTCATGATTACATTATTATAATTATTATTAATATTGTATGGTAATGCGTTATTTCAGTCTGAACGGTATAGGTTTACATTAAGCTTATCGGTGATGCTATTTTAATATGCTATTTATAATGACGTCATACGTTCACATGCCACATCCACGTACGAAACTAATCCTGTCAATTAATTCGGCTCCGCTACTTGAGTCTGTGCGAAGCTATTGATATTTTACAGGGTTCCTGTTTCATTCAAACCACCGCATAGGTCTAAATGATTGTATTTTATTGTTTCATTCGTTTTTATAATGCAGGCATAAGAAAGTTTGGTGATCTTAAAACGAACCGGTTCACATAAATTATACATACCGTGTGTAATTCGATACGCTACATAATGCATTGGTGTAACTTCTTAAAAAATATACATGCAAGAATTTTTTTTAAACTTGTAAAATGTTTTAGTGGCAATGTGTTTGTTATATTTTTTAATAATCTTGATGATATTTCAGCAGAAATGTGATCTGTATGTAAACAGTATAGTATGCTACATACATGCATGTATGTATACGAGTAGAAAGATTTACCAACAATACAATAATTAGTTCCTTTGACTACCCTCGAGGCCAAAGTTTCTTAGCAACAAGTTATAACCATTCATATATGCATAATTGTGTTTATAACAATTAATCAGATCACGGATGGCTGTTAGAACTGCCAGCTATTAAGGGATCCAAAATGAGCGTTTATTGCGTTTCGACAGCATTTTTGTGGGACATGAGAGCACCTCAGACCTATCGAATTGCATTCTGAATACGAAGCATGTCTTTCTGATATCAAATAATTTTCTTTTTTTTTAATCACAATATAATACAAATTTTATGACAAATTATAAAAATTTGATATTTTTCAAATTTTGATATATAACAGTCCTCGAAGTAAATTATATAAATCTAATGATATATTCTTAAAGTGTATGTAGCAGGGAGGAAAAGCCGACGGTCAATTGAAAATTTTGACCTTTCATATTGAAGATATGGATTTTTTTCCCAAAAAGACCTAATTTTTTTTGGTGTTTTGGGGAAAAAAATCCATATCTTCAATACGAAAGGTCAAAATTTTCAATTGATCGTCGGCTTTTCATCCCACCTACATACACTTTAAGTATAAATCATCAGATTTTTAAAGTTTACTTCAAGTACTGTTAAATATCAAAAATATCAATTTTTAATGATATGCCATAAAATGTGTATCAAATTGCGAATTTCAAAAATCAAAATTATTTGATATCAGAATGACATTCTTCGTATTCAGAATGCAATTCGATATGTCTGATGTGCTCTAATGTCCCAAAATAAATACTGTCCAAACGTTCATACCCCAGCCCTTAATATAACTTCCGATAATATTGATTGATATTGATATTTGTGAATATTCTCAATCATCCAGGTAGATAAACATAATAAAATGAAAATTAAATATGTTCTTCAGGCTAACTGATCAGGCACCCAACTATTAACCTGTGACACCTCAAATTTGTCAAACATACATTTGAGGATAAAGATGTGATAAAGAATAAAGCTCGACAGAGATCATAAGTGATTTGAAAGAGGGGTCAAGGAGGCCATATATGTCTGGCGGGAGGAACCTTTGCTCAACTGAGGAGGGGGACTTTGCCACAACCTTTGAAGGACATACGACGCAGCAATCAGGAAAATACCCCGACGACTCTCCTGTGACGTCATACCTTCAGCTTTGTCACAGGTCAATAGCGCAGTGCCTGATCAGTCAGCCCGATGACGCGTCTTGGATGAGACTGATACTGTAGCTATCAAAAAAAAAAAGTAAGTCCAAATGAACAGATTTAATATTCACTAAAATTGATAGAGATGTGAATTTTGCGATATTGTAATTTATGTAACCTGTTTAAATAAAATTGGCTTGCATTTCCGACTTCATGATATGCACGATGGGCTATAAAATATGTGCCATTATAATAGTCACGATTGGTGCTGCTCTGTTGAAAGGGATACTTATTCATATATTTATTACGCAAATTAATGGATTCGTTAAGACGATGAATTGTATATAATACAGATCAAGTTTATAATTAATGTAAATAATCATGTACATACAGATTTTTAAAGTATTTTAATAAGATGTTCATCCCGCGTGCTTTGCCAATGTTATGATAAGTAATTTATAGGTTACACTTTCAAGAGATTTACAGAAGGATTTCTAAACTAGAAGTGGTACGTTGTTGCATTATATTCTGAAATGCTGACTTGTATTACGTCAGACCTTTACAAGAAACTGGACAACGTTGAAGTGGTCCATACATTCCCATCAATATAATTCCACACAAACATTAATTACGATTCCTACCCTTATTTCAAGAAGACTAGTGTTGGTGGTTGTAATTCAATCTTTATCTCTAGAAGCTATTCTATATACAGTATGCTTTCTAAAGTGAAAGTCAAAGGAGCAGAAATGAGGGTATCATTGTTTATAATAGGGTTGTCTTTTGTGAATATTGGTGTGATATATGTAAGCAAAATGTTTAAATAGGGAACATTTACTTGAATTACATTCAGATGTGTTGTACTTTAGTCGTCCAAGTTGCATTTTTTATGTAAATAAAATATTCAACTAATAATCAGGAAGCAGATTCGAGTTCAATCTTTTATTTGTAAATCTTATGACAGTAAATTATGATTTGAGTTCAAAAAACCGCATAGTAAAAATGATGTTTAGAAATTAGTAATTTCCTAAACAGGTTTGTCGCTTTGTAAACATGTTTTTGGGGCGCCCTCTACGGAGGGTGCACCATATAGGCATGACTTTGTGAAAAGCTTCTAATTTCACTCTTGCTAGATTTACTTCGCAATTGTTTTGCTAAAATTATGCCCAGCTCCGAAATAAAACCACAATATGCTTGGATTTTATTTTATTATTGTTTTCTGATATGCACGGGATATGGAATGGTGTGCGTATATTCTTTGTTTAAAATACAAATTAATGGACTTATAAAAACACCAAATAAACCGTGACCTTTGTATGGTCAGGCATGGTTTAAACCAGTTTACCGCCTCTTAGAACCCGATAGACGGTGACATTTGACCATTCTAATTATGTATGTTTTGAACATGTTTGCACATGAACTAGTTGTTTACAGTGTGAAGAATCTACAACATGCTCATATATCAGGGCACAGTTCTTTAACCCCAATACATTTGTGCATTCATTGAATGACCTTTGAAAATGTGAGTACAAAAACTCATACTCTGCAACTCAAGGTCAAATTTTGCACTATGATTGTTTAATTGAGGTTATTGATAATATGCCACTCGAATGAGGCCATTGTGGTCCATAGTGATTGCAGTAGCAACAGGACCCCGTGACCTGTGCACACCTAATCCTTAAACCAAACAAAACAACCACTGACCAATCATGAAATCACTAATTGGTTTATGTGCTTGACTGCTAACTGATTGTGACCAGATATTAGAACACAGCTCAGTATCTTTGTGATGACTATCTCTGATAAAAAACATTAATTAACGAAGTTCAATTCTGGTCAGCAGAGAAAGGAATAAATTCGGAAGACATGACTGTGTTGAAGGTCAGAAGTGTATTTGCAACCAGAGTTGCCAACCCCGCGATATGGTAGCCCAATTAGGCGACTTTTGACTCGTGGTTCACCGTTGTTCACCCGGGTCGGTGTTTGGCAGTTTAAAGCAATACTGTACGATTTAGGCCTACGTCATTTTGTTAGTGTTTGCCCAAAATGCTTAATGAAATAATATTTATTGTAATATGCCTAACTGTTGGGAAAGGTTCCTAGAAAGGTAAAGAAAGAAACCCCAATGGCTATTTTGTCCGTTTAAAATAGAGTTCTATGGCCGACTTAAAGTCATAATTATGACCTAATTTTGTTACTTATTAATTAATTTTTAGCAGAATTAATAACATAAAAATGGGCTGTGCCCGTTTCATGAAGAAGACCGATCGATCTTACCCTTGATTTAAGGTGGCTGTGTACTCTCAGACATGCATGTAGTAAAAGTGCAATAACTTTGTAATTATTCGCGCAAAACATATAAAAGTATACATTTTTATGAAGGCAAGACATCAATAAATCTTAATATAAATACAAAAAAAAAATAAAAACAACAATTTTGAAGAAAATCACAAAAAGTGAGTTTTTGGCAATATTTGTTAGGTACATCATAACAAAAAACACTCTTTCCAAAATATTTTATTTTGTTTTTAGCTCAATCTTGAGGCTCCATTCCAAAAACGGTTTTTTATTTTTTTGATATTGGCCTTATTTTTTGAGATATTGACCATATAAGGCATCAAAATGAACTTTTTAAAATTCAAAAACGCCTATTTGCACAAAATGATGCCCAAAATCGGAAATAGACCAAAATATAAAAAAATGAGAAAACCGTTTCTTGAGTCGATCATGCTTTTTACGATGTTCATATTTGCTTACCTATAGATGCTGTATTTATTGAGTTATCGTGTACCTAAATCGTCATTTTACCGAGAAAATTAATATTGAAATAATGGCCGTTGAAGTTTAAAGTGGTCACATTTTGCACTTTCATCGAATCTCACAGGAGAATGCGACAGTTTTCGTTTTTGTAACTTATATTACGTGAACATCGGGTAAATCCACAGCCCCTTGAGAAGTTTGAGCGAAATCCATTCATAACTTGATATTTAAATCGGGGAAAGAACTTGAAAAAACCACATTTTATCAGCTAAAACGGAGCCATTTGACCACTAGGTTTTTGTGAAATCAGTGCTTCCGTGGTGTTTCCATAAGATGCGCCGCGCATGCAGATAAGCGTCGCGTATGCGTCGCGTATTTGTACGTTAACAAATTTCGCGATACGCAACGCGATGAGTTGCGCGCGTGTACCTTGCTGGTACAACAAAGATTTTCTTTCCTTTTCAATTTCAAACACGAGTGGAATAGTGAAATAAAATCCTTAAAATATTGCAGTTGGAGTTTACAAATCTGGATTTTCATTCCTTGTATTTATAAAAAACATAACAAGGTACAAACATATCATAAAAACTCAATTTTGAGAAAGAAACAATGGCTAGAGTACACAGCCGCGTTAACAGGCCTGTCAATTTCTTGGAATTATTTGATATGAAAGGCAGGTATGATTTTTTTGTATTAGTTTAAGTATTTCCTAGCCTCTCTTAGCCACAGGGTTGGCTACAAAAGACACAGAGTATACCTTAGGATAAACTGGCATGAGTGCGCCGTCGGACCCCAGGTTTTCAACATTTCAGGATTGTTTCTGGACGGAGGTCGGGTGAAAAACGAAATTACGTTTACATGACTTTGTCGAAATTCGTCGTGTGACAAGAATGAGTGTATAGATGACTAGGGGAAGCTTACTTATTTGTGTCTTCTATACTATCCATCATATACCCTAGGCCCTGCATAACGAAATTCAACAATATTCAATATCCAAAGCAATATCCTCACTACAATAGGCCCCAAAACAGAACTCCCACCCACATAATCGCAAATTGACACGAAAGCTTCATTCCATGAAGCATTTCTCTCGTATTTGATCATCTTCTACTCTTCCCTAAAAAATATAATACCAAATCTAATCACCATGGAATTCACCATATCCCGTCCAGCTCACGTTGGGCGCCCATTCCTTTTTTAAAGGAATTTTTATTAAACCTAAACATACATTACAAATCCTTATCATTCAAGATGAACTGTAAGTTTCATGTTTCTGATGATTATTTCTAGACCATATTTGATACTTAAAGACCCATTCAGTGATCCCAGCGCAAGTGTAAAATAAATATAAAATTGTTTATAAATTGCTTAAAAGTGAAGGATAAGTCATTCAAATTGTCATTTGGTATTTTTTTAAATGACAAATTTGGCAAAAAACGAAGAAAACAGCAGTACTGACGAAGTTGAAGCCCCATTCAAATACATGTTGCTAATTTAGATACTGTCAGTATCTAAATTACAGATTCGTGAAAATGTTTTATTTTGTCTTAAATACACGGCTTTCGGCTGAACCACTCGCAGGCTATGTTAGCACATCTATGACAATGACAAAGGTACCAAAATCTGAATTTTGATAATTTTTACGATCATCCGGGTGAGCAAATCACTGAATGGGCCTTTAATATAGCAAACCACCCACTTTTAGGCCACATTTCAACCATAAAAGAGTAAGTAGCCTTAATACTCATCTAACGGAAAAGCGGTGCTACCCCCATCGGATTCAACCAAATCGACAAACGGCTCCATGTAATTGTCAGGCAATCCTATGCACTCATTTTACGGAAAGCATTTGGTTCTACTACCCCACGTGGACAGGGTAGGCTATCCAACGTTCAGGGTACGGATAGGTTGTTTTTGTAAGATATGGGCATGGCACTTTACATATTCATGACGTCATTTTAACGTCAGTCTGGGGGAAGTTTGTACTTTGTTTGGTATTATAGGAGATTCATACTTATTGGTACAAAAATCATAGACATGGGACGTTTTCTGGGGAAATCCAAAGGGGGTTGCTACTACCCCTTCCCTTCGTTAGATTTGTTATAAAATGCATCAGTTAGATTTTAATAATAGTACTGGCCTAGTTGCTAATCTGGGTTTCTCTCAATTTGTACCTTATAACAGGTTTCAAGGGCGTGTGAATCAAGGTAGTAAAATTAACAGGTGGGAAGTGACCATCAACTAGCTCAAATTCATACTTCCTCAGTAGAACTGACCATATGGTCTTAATTTGTAGGTAGGCAAAACTTTCGCCAACACATCGATGATGACCAACACCGAAGGGAATGTAGGAAAACTTGTCGTTTTTAAACTGCGCCTTTTCATCAAGGAATCTATAAGAATACAACGGAAAGTGAAAATAAAAGTTAATAATTTTATACCACATACATGTATTACTTTAAAAACATCGACTACGGCGTCAGCACACCAACTCTAGTCTCAGGATCTCGTTCCCTCTCAAGCTCGCTCATCAGGCCTTCCAAACTGGCTTGGTTCTCAGATTGCGAAGCCTTCGAATAACACCGAGCCCCCTACTTGATTTTCACAACATTTGAGTTATTTTAAAATTGTATCCACTACATATACACTTTGGAATTCTGCGATTGAGCACGAAAACTTGCCTGTTTCCGATATTAGGCGACTACAGGGTGTAACATTAAAATTTATACAATTGCATTTTGACTTCTCAGGAAAAAACAAAAATATAATATGTAATATCTTGACTAAAAGAAGACGTTTCGCTGGTTTCTTGGGTTCAAAAGCTATGTTCGATTAACTAAATCGTCCAAAAAACGTGTTGGGCCACTTTTGCCATGTTTGCGCATATCAAGTTTGCACCGCGTAAAACAGACTTTATGCTTTATATCGTGCATTAAACATCAGAAAACTGACACAAAAGGTTTTTTTTGGTATAATTAACATATACTAAATAATAATATGATATTTCTTTAAAATTTATAAATGAAGTTATGATATTCCTTTCAAATCATCTTATACAGTAAATTCACATATCCCTGAGATATCATCATTTGTAAACCTAGTAACAGTTTTTGCAAAAGTACAAAACAAACGGTAATAAAAGTTTTGAAATTAAGTTCAGCATAAGCACATTTTCAGCAATCATTGACAATGGCAGACATGACTAGGTTCACACTAAAAATTTTACGCTTTGTTTATTTTCTTTCATCTTTCTCCCTCGGAAACCCAAATCTAATCGTGTAGTACGATCCGGGAGTACGATTAAAGCCCATTTGATTAAGTTGCGGTAAGTGTATCTTCTGGAAGTCATTACCCCGGGGTCATTACTGAGTTAGCTAGAAGAGTTTGACGTACAGGATCGATGTTTGCTGGACTTCTAGCTGTTCTGGGCAACCACTATTGCCAGCATTTCTGTTAGCAAATTCTACATACTTCTCATAGTTATACGTAATTGTATGCCTTGATGAAAGACGCGAGATTGGAAAATGAGCTACAAAATATCTTTTAGTTTTTGTTTGACTCCATGAGATACAGTATGTCACAACCATAAAAATATGCTCTTCCAACGTGAATTGGGGTTGAAGTTGTGGAGCTGCAGCCACGATTCCTAGTCGTTGAGGTTGTTATGTCAGTGCTTAGTTTTGACTTTCAAAAGTTCAAGGAGATACATATTTATGTAATAACTTCTACCACTTCGAATACTCAATAATGTTTAAAACTATATACGTATCATAAGAGCACCGACCAATTAGCAGCTGGTCCATGGTTCAACTCTATTCAGTCACTTTTGTCACACACATACAAAAGTGGCCCAAGCAGTTTTAAGACTAGGTTAGATAATTGGCCATATCTTCACTTGCATACCATAGATTTTATTGAAACAAAGCTGGTGGCATACTTGTGTAATTCTATTTTCCAAATTTATTGTTGTGAATGAAAACAGATCGTTTCATGATGTACAGTTAACAACACCGAGTGTCAAAACTCAAACGGGCGGTGTAGACCACAGATTCTCTGTGAGAATCTGTGTGTAGACATACCCATATCTACATTTAGACTTGCTTCAAATCCTCGGGCTTTCTGTAGATGATACATTTTTCGATCATTTAGGCCTGTATATATACAACACTTAGAACACCAGACAGTCATGCATATACAGCTGTTCTGCTTTAATTGAAATGTGAGTGGCCTTTAGAATAAGAGTACTCCGTCTCTGGTCACTGTTTGTATGATGGTGTATCTCCCGGAACAGACACATGAACCCTCAGGCCATATAGGGATATAATGACATGGAAGAACGAAGTACTGATGTTTATACTCCTGGCAAAACATTGATATACAAGTTATATAGGCCTATAACCACAGTATTTATAGTCAATTGGATTTATGTTCAACAGGCAAAAAGCTAGGTGAAAGTGACTTTAAAAAAGGAAGAAAGAATGATTAAGGCAGAAGTATTGAATCAGGGAATCTACATGGCAATCTTACCTGTCAGGGTTAAAACTGAACGGGTCTGGTGCCCACTTCTCCTGAAGACATTGATTGACAGATGTACACACGCATACCTGATGACCAGCAGGAATGGTATAACCCTTGAAGGTCTACAAAACAGAATATTTAAAGCAAAAATAGGCTTAGCCCGAGGCTTTGAGATAGGTGATTTGCTATCATGATTCGCCAATATTGATATGATGCACATAGCTATTTCCGACCCGATATACAGCGCTATGCCAAAGCCATGAGGCCAAAAATGTGTCTGCTTGCCAAGACACGACCGACCCCAAAAAATTTATTTAAAAAAAAACACCATCAAACACTTTTTTGTAACAATGATATAAAAAAAGGGGTTTCGCTATAAAAATGCTAAATGGCACATGAAAGTGAATATTCCTGGGCAATCACAGCTTTTTTCTCATTTAGCCCTCCCCAACAATACAACAACTTCTCCGATTTGGGCAAACATGGTAGCAAATTGTGTACTAGCTAGAAAGAATCAGGAAAAGAATAGTTTTGCCTAGCTACTGTGTTCACTTACTGAGATAGAGTGCAAACAAGGTCAAAGGCCATTGATTGGCGATAGGCCACTGTTGATCTTTGACTTTCATTACATATAACATGTAAAGACAACAGTTTAGAACGTAAGTTCTATACCGTTTATTGATTCTTATATCAAGATGAGCATTTTACCACCATTTTTGACCAAATTGGAGTAAGTTGAAATTTTGACTCCTGTAGTGGGGCATAACGGACCCCCGGGGCAAAACGGACCCAACGGAAAAATAGGCCTTGGCAATACTGCCGTCTATGCAAATTATATTGAGGAACACAAGTATGGCCACACAGATTTACTACAAAAATTTGATCTGAAACAATCTACTGACATCCGAGCAAGATCGAGTCAAAAAATTACAACCTGTCTGACGTAAGATATGTAGATGTTTCATGCGCGGAAATTTTACTTCATTAATATCGGATTCCCAAATAATTGTGTATATTGTAAACACTAAGGTACTAGCTTTGAGCTGTATGAACTGCATGGCCTATATGCTACAATATATTATGCATGCAACCTATTCCTAAATAATCAGGTATGGGGCAAACCGCAACCCCTAGTGTGGGGCATAACGGAACAGGGTTCCGTTTTGCCCCAAGGCGTTTTGCCCCACAGATGGGTTCCGTTTTGCCCCAATTGGACATAATACGTATTCACTCAAGGAAATGAAGCGTTATCTAGGGGCCTACTCGAGCATGGTAAACACTTCGCTGAAACATAGGCATATTAAACTAGGCCTACAGATAGAATTAATGATTAAAAGTTAACTTACTCCACAGAGATGGGTAGGCCTACTTAATATTTCTTTCTAATCAAATATTGGTCATACATATTATAGGCCTACTAGGTCTATAAGAAGTTAACCACTCACTCCACAGAGATGGTAGGCCCACTTAATATTGTAACTGAATATAGGCCTACATATAACTAGGCCTAGGGCCTACCGATGGAACTACTGATATAAGTTTACACCCAGGGTGCCGTTTTGCCCCATAGGGGGGGTTCCGGTTTGCCCCGATAGTGGGGCAAAACGGATTTATTTTTTGAAAATATTTCTTCATTTTTATAAAAAATTGTAAGATTCAAGTTATATTGGTTAATGGTATATTAAAGGTTAATACAAACTTCAACTGAACATATACTTTTTACAGTCATATTACTTATGGTGACGTCACAGAGCATCCTCGAAGTTAAGTGTTCCGAGGCTTTTGTAGAATAACTTTATAACGATAGGACGTAGATAGCACAAACTGTTTTTTTAAATAATTTTTAATCCTTATCATCAGACGAGTAATTTGATATCTCTTTCAACAAGATCGAAGCTTCTTCAATTTTTACCCCAGTGTGAACTTTTGTGACCTCCAGCAAAAAAAGGTACCTTACAATTTGAGTCAACTACCTCCTAGCAGTGATCTTGAGGGTCTATCCAAACACCTCGTGGTATTAAATATTGGTTGACATCGGTGTTGAACTCAATCCTTAATTAAGGCCCGTATGAGATTTAACTCCTAGACTAGTTAGTAGCTCACTAGCTCTCACTCGTCCTCGCTTGCTCAAAATATTACGAGTCAAAATATGAATGGGACGTTGTTTGGGTGTTCAATGGGTGTTAAATATGATTGTTACTAGACAGTAGGCCTATGAATGAGACGTTGTTTGGGTGTACAATGGGTGTTAAATATGATTGTTACTAGACAGTATGAATGGGACGTTGTTTGGGTGTTCAATTGGGTGTTAAATATGATTGTTACTAGACAATATGAATGGGACGTTGTTTGGGTGTACAATTGGGTGTTAAATATGATTGTTACTAAACAGTATAAATGGGACGTTGTTTGGGTGTACAATGGGTGTTAAATATGATTGTTACTAGACAGTATGAATGGGACGTTGTTTGGGTGTACAATGGGTGTTAAATATGATTGTTACTAAACAGTATGAATGGGACGTTGTTTGGGTGTACAATGTGTGTTAAATATGAGTGTTACTAGACAGTATGAATGGGACGTTGTTTGGGTGTACAATGTGTGTTAAATATGATTGTTACTAGACAGTATGAATGGGACGTTGTTTGGGTGTACAATTGAGTGTTAAATATGATTGTTACTAGACAGTATGAATGGGACGTTGTTTGGGTGTACAATAGGTGTTAAATATGATTGTTACTAGACAGTATGAATGGGACGTTGTTTGGGTGTACAATTGGGTGTTAAATATGATTGTTACTAAACAGTATGAATGGGACGTTGTTTGGGTGTACAATGTGTGTTAAATATGATTGTTACTAGACAGTATGAATGGGACGTTGTTTGGGTGTACAATGGGTGTTAAATATGATTGTTACTAGACAGTATGAATGGGACGTTGTTTGGGTGTACAATAGGTGTTAAATATGATTTTTACTAGACAGTATTAATGGGACGTTGTTTGGTGTACAATGGGTGTTAAATATGATTGTTACTAGACAGTATGAATGGGACGTTGTTTGGGTGTACAATGGGTGTTAAATATGATTGTTACTAGACAATATGAATGGGACGTTGTTTGGGTGTACAATGGGTGTTAAATATGATTGTTACTAGACAGTATGAATGGGACGTTGTTTGGGTGTACAATGGGTGTTAAATATGATTGTTACTAGACAGTATGAATGGGACGTTGTTTGGGTGTACAATGGGTGTTAAATATGATTGTTACTAGACAGTATGAATGGGACGTTGTTTGGGTGTACAATTGGGTGTTAAATATGATTGTTACTAGACAGTATGAATGGGACGTTGTTTGGGTGTACAATAGGTGTTAAATATGATTGTTACTAGACAGTATGAATGGGACGTTGTTTGGGTGTACAATTGGGTGTTAAATATGATTGTTACTAGACAGTATGAATGGGACGTTGTTTGGGTGTACAATAGGTGTTAAATATCATTGTTACTAGACAGTATGAATGGGACGTTGTTTGGGTGTACAATGGGTGTTAAATATGATTGTTACTAGACAGTATGAATGGGACGTTGTTTGGGTGTACAATGGGTGTTAAATATGATTGTTACTAGACAGTATGAATGGGACGTTGTTTGGGTGTACAATGGGTGTTAAATATGATTGTTACTAGACAGTATGAATGGGACGTTGTTTGGGTGTACAATTGTGTGTTAAATATGATTGTTACTAGACAGTATGAATGGGACGTTGTTTGGGTGTACAATAGGTGTTAAATATGATTGTTACTAGACAGTATGAATGGGACGTTGTTTGGGTGTACAATGGGTGTTAAATATGATTGTTACTAGACAGTATGAATGGGACGTTGTTTGGGTGTACGATGGGTGTTAAATATGATTGTTACTAGACAGTATGAATGGGACGTTGTTTGGGTGTACAATGGGTGTTAAATATGATTGTTACTAGACAGTATGAATGGGACGTTGTTTGGGTGTACAATTGGGTGTTAAATATGATTGTTACTAGACAGTATGAATGGGACGTTGTTTGGGTGTACAATAGGTGTTAAATATGATTGTTACTAGACAGTATGAATGGGACGTTGTTTGGGTGTACAATTGGGTGTTAAATATGATTGTTACTAGACAGTATGAATGGGACGTTGTTTGGGTGTACAATAGGTGTTAAATATGATTGTTACTAGACAATATGAATGGGACGTTGTTTGGGTGTACAATGGGTGTTAAATATGATTGTTACTAGACAGTATGAATGGGACGTTGTTTGGGTGTACAATAGGTGTTAAATATGATTGTTACTAGACAGTATGAATGGGACGTTGTTTGGGTGTACAATAGGTGTTAAATATGATTGTTACTAGACAATACGAATGGGACGTTGTTTGGGTGTACAATGGGTGTTAAATATGATTGTTACTAGACAGTATGAATGGGACGTTGTTTGGGTGTACAATGGGTGTTAAATATGATTGTTACTAGACAGTTTGAATGGGACGTTGTTTGGGTGTACAATGGGTGTTAAATATGATTGTTACTAGACAGTATGATTGGGACGTTGTTTGGGTGTACAATTGGGTGTTAAATATGATTGTTTAGACAAAAGCATCGAAGGTCATATAGATTAGGTTAGTTGAAGATACAGATGTATGACATATGACTGCACCTACTTTATGACTGGGCTTCTATTTTACATGTCCTATATCATAACTTTGTCGTTATAAAATTAACTAGTGTATCAGTTCTTTGTAGATAATCATTATTTTATTGTCCTGTTCTTAATATTATTTCACGGACCCTTCTTCAGCGATGATACCAGATTAAGCGTTTCGCACATTACAATGACGATAAGCAAATAATCTATATAAACTTATACTTATACTCTGTACGTTTGCCCCAAAAACTATAGGACAAATGACTGAATTCCACTTGAACTGTCGATCCAGTCAGTGATATTCCATAAATCTTGGTGTAAACTTACCAGCGGTTTTTTTACCATTCGCAACATCATCGCTACAGGAGGACGGAGACGAAGCGTTTCCTTCAGACATACGTCTAACAATGACATATCTTTCAACTGTTATGCAAAAAAAAATGTTATAGAGCACAAAACATTAAGCATGCATCCATTTTGCCTAGGTCATTTCAGATAAATTCCTCATCATTTCATCATGGAAGGTATATACAAATAGAATTTAGGCTGTGATTGGATAATATGTTAATGCATTATTGATAAATTAAATAAAGTAATGGATTGTTCCATATTGATTATTAATATTGGGTTAATTTGTTTGAAGTGACCTTTAAGAGAGATGTCATTCTCTTCGAAGGGGGGGGGGGGGTCATGAATATGTCGGTGACCGGAGTAATTGTTCGCCTACTCATACTCAAGACAAATTATTCATGGCCGGACTAAAGCGCGGATCCGCCAAAACTTTAGAGCGCCGAAAGTGTGCGAAGCGCGTTAAATTTTCAATCATAAGTGTAGGCGCAAAATTATGCATCATTTTTGGGACAAACATGAAATGAAAATTTGGCTGACAAACCTGGTCATAAGTTAGCTGACTCTCATAATCGCTACCACATATCCGTAATTGTTCTTCATAACATCGTTTCTAAAATAAATAGAAAATAATTAATGTAATTAATGAAATAAAATATAAAGTCAAGCAATAATATCAACATACATTAACAACGACGAGTCTTCTGATTCATCTCTGTTGTGGCATTTTCAATGTCTGATGTGCTACTGTTGAATTGGGATAAAGTGTACTATAAACAAACCTGAAATTGTTGATTTTGTGAAAGAAAGAAACCGAGCCACGAGGTTGTTGTTGACGAAGTATGTTGCGCAGCTACTAGCAATCCCATGCACATACCGGCAACCTCGTCATCCGTAAGTGGGTTTCCATTGCTGAAATTGTGAAAATGAAAAAATACCCCGAGTATAAACGGTTATGCAAAAACAAAACAAAATTTCATTGTCTCTATTCTTCATTAGTCCAATCCAATCGTAATGGTTAAAAATTCGAAAGAAGAAAACAAACTGTATTTTAACTATCGAAAACATATCGACTGAAACTAAATCGTTAATCGTTTTGAATTCAGCTGTCACCAGTGGCGTAGCGTGAGTCATCCGAATGACTGAGGGAAGAGCGGTCTGATTGAGCACAGAGGCACCTGGTGTTTGTTGGTCAATGGATGTGTTGTAATCAACCAAATGCCCCTCCTCACATCCTGTCAAAATGCTGCGCCTGACAATATTCATCAAGTAACACTTGGTATCTAAAACACATAATTTAATGTACTCTAGTCTTAAACATTATATCTTACAGCATTGCAGACATATCAATCAAGTTGAAACTTACTTATAATTCGGCCTCGAATCAATTAGAGTTTGCAGATAATCATCAACTTTAACCGTTGCCGCTCGTCTCTTTTCAATAATCTATAATATATAGAAGCAGTAAAGTACAATAGAACAATCATTACTAAAAAGATAGATACATATGAATTACAGAGGTGTGAAAAATGAGAGCGGAGGCTATAACGACCCTAAAATATCAATGAAAGCTTGAAAAATCTCATGGCAAAAATTTGATGATTTTTATCAAAATAATAGTTTCTGCCAAAATCAATAAATATTGGTCCAAAAGGCTGGTTTTAGCAAATTTTTTAAAACAATCTCAAAATATGGGCCGGTCGGGCCCGTAAACAGATTTTTTGCCGCCTAAGATTTTGACACATTTTGATAATTGTCGAATAAATTGTCTATATACTTCAAAGAATGCCTACAATAAGCTTAAAAAGTTACCTTTTCAGAGTCTGAGTTGAGCAAAGACGTAGCTTGCGACACCATCACGGCGTCTTCATTCAGCGTAGTGATTAGGGACGCACCATTAGATACTCAGGGGGGGGGGTAGGAAGTTGGGGTCGGGGGAAAGAATTTTTTTTTCGCCGCCAAAGGCGACAATTTTTTTTTTAATTTCATGCATTTACACACAGTTAGGTGGGGAAGGTTTTTTTTTTTTTTTTAGTGTTGGTGGGGAAAGGTTTTTTTTTGCTCATGTAGTGGGGGAAGTTTTTTTTTTTTTGAAAAACTTCCTACTCCCCCCCTTAGTATCAAATGGTGCGTCCCTTACACTCCTCCGGTCACCTGACCACCCGGTGGGTGGTCAAGTGGCAGCACATCGTCATAGATGGCGGGCAGGTCGTATCCGGCATCCCTGTTGAGTGTAGGTCTTTGGGTCTTGATCTCTAAGGCTTCTCTGATCTTTCGGTTCCAGAAGTGGTCCTCCCTACGCTGAAAGAAGACGCCGTGATGGTGTCGCAAGCTACGTCTTTGCTCAACTCAGACTCTGAAAAGGTAACTTTTTAAGCTTATGTCAATATGATAGAGTCCAATATCAGTCTACATGCTGCTAATGCCTACAATGTTTATAAAATTACGACAACCTTCATCACTTACCTCGTAAAATATCTTCTTCACCTCTCGATGAGCTTGGTCTCTTTTTCTAAAACTGGGGAATGGCATCCATGATGGAAATAGCCACGCCAAAGGGGTGAGTCCACGATCTAGATCAGCGTAAAGTTTGGCGAGGCGTTCATTGAATATGGATCGGATTTCCTGCCCTGAATTAAATACACATTTGAACAACAATAATTTAAAATGCGTAAATGTGACTTCACAACAAAGAAATAAACAAAATAATAAAACACGCTCATTTATCGAAGCATCATTATATCATAAGGGAGTGTTCAGTCGGTGGGGTGGAAAAATTCGTGTATTCGACGTAAAATTATTGATTTTGACCCCCTTTTATACGGTCATACATTTTTGTATCCTTGTTACGGCCTTAGTTTTGTTGACCCCCTCTTCAAGTGGCGTGCACAGATTTTCATAAGCAAAAAAAAAAAAAAAAAAAAAAAAAAAGGAGGGGCTAGGTGATACACGCATTGTAGGCACTGGATTGAAATAGCAATTTTCTTCGTTTTACCTCATTTTGTTTGGCTCGAAATAAAAAGAAGCCAACATGATCAGCGAAAAATAACATTTAAGTAGGAATCTATTTTTATTCAAGTTGGTTATTATTGCTTTAAGCGGATAATATATTGTATATTAAGGTGGTACTACACCCCCCTGATAAATTTTGTGACTAAGTTTGCATTTTTATTTAAAAAATAACTACACACTGGTAACAAAAGTCATGTATATTATAGGGGCAGGGAATCCAATTACTTCACTGAAATTTCAGTGATTCAAGACTAGTGGTTCATTAGTGTTAAGAAATGAGGTAGAATTATAGCGGTACCTCTTTTCTTATCATAAATAACGTACCGCTTGTCTTGAGTCACTGAAATTCCAGTGTAGTAACTGGATTCCTTGCCCCTATTATATACATAACTTTTGTTACCAGTGTGTTATTATATTTTGAGAAAAATGCAAAAGTAGTCACAATTAAAATTTTTCAAGGGGTGTAGTACCACCTTAAGGCTTTAAATGAGCGCACAAAGCAGGTGCGTAGATATGTTTTGTGGCGCCCAGGATATTAAATGGCGCCCTTTCTTTTTGTACACAAAACACATAAGCTTCGTTCAACATACCGTGAAGGCATCGACTGACAATCAAAAGTATCAACTCTTCCATTGCAACGAGAAGATCTGAAAGAAATAAGAATATTGACGTTCTTCTATCAATATAATTATGAAACTATGATAACACACCTCGGACTTTAGTCTTCATCGTGGTTTTCTAACTTTCTAGTTAAGACCGCATATGTCTGCACTGCCAATTGAAAACAATATTTTGTTTTATAAATTACTTTGGTGACATTAAACCTCTACATACCAATGACTGGCCTGCATGCTAACGTCAAATGCGGTGTTCATATAATTGGGGTCAAAGGTAATTAAGTGGCCATTTCTGTTCTTATACCAATTATCTTCAAAGTGTCTATTCTGTTATAATAACATAACATACAGATAATTTTACTTGCACACGTGCATATTTTGTACATAAAACGCGATCGTGAATAATATCGCACCATACATTGATATATGAAATCAAACTGCTAACTCTTAAGAAGAGCTCTGATGGTTACATCAAGTGGTGCATTGCAACTTGAGTTGCTTGAATCTGAACGAAAGAAAAACAAATTGGCAGGGGATAAAAAAATGCCAAAGGCATGTATATATGTGACCGTACAGCACGAATGAGCCGTAAATGTCCTAAATTGTATTCTGAGTTACAGTGTAAAATGTTCATGAAGGTCGTATTCATCGGTACCTTTTGTTGGCGCGATATATATCTCATTTTAAACCAATAAATAATCCTATTGTTGAAGAGGATAATAAGCTTCTACCTTAGATGTCCATAGAATTCATAATAGCTCTGGTCTTTGTTTGCTTTGGCTACATCCTGTTCAAGTGGAGGGGTACAAAGCATTGTATTTTGTCTAGGTATGTATAACCAACAATAACAATTAGAGGATATTCCTGAACCTCGTTGACTTGGGGATGATTTGAAATGACCGCCAATTATGACTGTTTGATATCTATTACCAACAATGTGGAAAAAAGAGACACATGTAGAAACGAAAAAAGCTATATACCATTTTGTTGAAGGAGCAAAGTTCAACAAACCATAACCCCGCTTTTGGATATAGTTTGAAGTCAAATGATATGCCATTTTAAAATATGATATATATTTTCTAAACACGAAATAAACCAAAATTGACCGGGGAGGAATTTACGGCTCATTCGTATTAAAATACCATAAGCAATTAGATCAGCTAGCTGGTTCAAGAAGTAGTGAGGTGTCCATGCGCTTGCGCTTGCCATTAGCCAATCTAAGTGTTCATAATGTAGGCTTAGGGCCATCATGTTAAAAGGCACAATTTCCTCGAGGGTCAAAGGTCGCACACACGGCTGTGATCGAGGTCTATGACCACATCTATGTATAGTTTCACCTTTTTCTCCGCTATCGCCCCATTTCTTAAAATATTCCGTTGTTTCTTTTGTTATCATCGGCACGTATTTCCTGAAATTCGACACACTCAATCCAACTTTCATGATCTTCTTCTGTTCTAGGAATACCTACAACAAGAGATTGATAAAAGAGGAAACCAAACAAGAGATTGATAAAGAGGAAACCAAACAACAGAAATGATCAACGTCAATAATTATAACCAAAATAAAACATGTATTACGATGACGCAAATTACCCGGGAAAATGGATCAGATGTGAACACTTACTGATTTGACAAACAAGAATTGTTAAGTTGATTTGGTTACAGCGTGTATATTTATGATAATTACTACACCCATTTCAGCAACTGTGCTGTTAATAGGCAACAGTGATCTATGTAATGAAACATGGAAACCACAATTCTGAATAAACTCTCAATAACTACCTTTAAATACACACAACAAAATGTGATATGGAATAAAACTTCAAAGCTTTAGCTGTCATTTCAGACTAAAATAAATATACTCGTATTTTACTAATTTCAATTTGGGGGGGCACCCTATAGCTATAATGAAGGTGTGAAAGTATAACATATCACATTATTACACGGCATTTAGAGTTTTAAGCAGTTACTTTCGGTTGAGGCAAAAGAGTTGGTAATAGGTGCATATTATTCTGGATGTTGAAGTATGTATGGGGACGTAAAGGGTATTTTTTCACAAAATATCTCTAGATATGGGGGTGGGGTGGGGGTGGAGGGGTGTTGGATTTCACAGAAAATCCTTAGTCCATGTTTTAAAAAATGTTTCAAAGCGGCAACGAAAATTTCCCGAAAAAAGAGAGATGATGTCATGGAATATTCGCAACACTTACTGCGTTTTCTACTGCGTATCCTACCCCTTTTCCAACCACTGGTCCTGTAAGATTACCATATACCTCTTCGGCATTGAGTACGTCATTTTTGCTGTTGAACATAAGGGCACTGGCGTCTGAACCAATAAGATACGTGAATGTCTGGCCAACCATTGTGAAACTGAACACATCACCATACTGAAAGCAACAAGATTTACTAGATAATAATGGTAATGATGTTGTAATACCAATAGAGGTACTTTAGAATCTACTTTACTCATTTGTGACTTCTAACAAAAGGCGCGGGTTCCACTTAGGTTTCATTATCATTGAGGTATAGGACTTTTTATTTTTTCGGAGAAGAGCAGGTAGGGTAACTACTTGATTATATTTCTACATGTTCATACTACATACTCTGAAAATTTTAGAAAATTCGCACGAGGCCGCCGTTTTTTAAAATCCCATTTTTGTTCCTAAAATGGGGGTTATAGCGCCCTCAACGGGCACTCTCTCCATAGGGCTACATGTAAAGACCAGTTATAGACAAATATCCCTAAAATAAAACGGCCTCGTTCATTTTTCCTCAAATTTTGCATATGATGTAGATTTAACATCTGGAATGTAATGCAAGTATTGTCGTTGCTGCTCTTCTAAATTCATTTTTAAAATGTCCGCCCCAGACCAAGGTGGTTCCCGTAGTATTCCTCATTCAAACCAATTCAATGCACGACCTCGGAGGTATCTGCATGACTTTGGCGGGCTATTTTAAAACAGTCATGGTTTCACACGTAGTTACTTCTTTTGAAAGTCCTAAACAAGGTATAGCAGTCGCTGATAGGATATGCAGCTTATAGAACACGGATAACCTCTATATAGTGGAATAAAAGTTACCCGGGTAAAATGTTTTGGTATCGCCATCGAGCTATAATAGCTCGATGGTATCGCATTCAACACATTGCTTTGGAGTAAAATTGATGTTACATCTGTATGCTCGTACAGTAACACAATTATACCAAGTCAATACACTGTTCTCACAATAATTATGATATATACAGAAAGTAGAAAGGCACTGTCAGTGATTAGCTAAATCAGGATATATTTTTGTTTATTTTTGCCAAAGGAACAATTTGACACCAGTTGGTTAAAATCTAAACTCGGAGCATTTTTCAATTATAGACGCTCGTGGACACCGAAACAGGTCAAACTATACTTTTTCTGAATACTTGATGAGAGGAATACATTGGTATGGATATCGAAGCCTGTGCGGCCAACTGTGACCGTTTAACGCACTTTTCTACTAAAAAGAGTGAGCAAGTAACTTCTTTTCATGTGCTCGTTATGATTGCTAGCGCATACAAAGAAAAAAGGACGAATTAGGAAAGGATTAAGATTACATAACACTTTCGTGCAATCTCAATTTTAGTACCTCTATCATGTCCATGCTGAGACAAATGCTTGTGGTATATATATAGACGGAAACGAGATTACGTTCAACTATCGAAGGCATTACAGAATTTGCGAAATGAAGTTTGAAAATTTACTTTAACTTCTACGGCAATTCAGAGTTACTTCAACGCGAACGTCTGATTGCTTTCTGCACCAACAGCGTATTGCCGCTTAAATTCGGGACACGTGTATCAATGGGTGATCAAAAGAAGGGCTTGTGTAAGCGACTACATGCAAATTTCTTCCTTTTATTTGGTCAAGTGTGTTGCTGGTCACACTTCAAGACAGAAGACTCTACCTTAGGCACTTCGTTTGAATAAACATGAATGAACTCGCTAGGCGATGACCTTCTCAACAGGGATTGTGTCAGGACCCAGCGCTTTAAATATCATATTATTTTTTAAATTAGCTATGACTTTCATGTTTCAATTAATATTCTTACGATAATATGTCTATAATTATTATTTAATAAGGCTCAATTATTAAAGTTAATGTTAGCTTTGTCAATTTCATATTTCCATTATACAACACAAAGCGTAATGAAACATCAATACTTTCTTTCTTTCCCTTCCTTCAATCTCTTTCTCCCCAGTGTCCTCATCTCGAGAGGCATTTGAGGGTTTTGTTTTTGGGCGGACATGGCGGGGGGGGGGGGGTGACTTTCAAGGGGAAATATTACTGACAAAAATGTTTCTACATGTGTCTCTTTTTCCACATTGCTTGTAATAATGTTTCCAGGACCCCTCATTACCCAGAAGTTTGTTGCACATATCGACTGTTCAGTGCCAGAAGTGAGTAAGTGAAATAGCTGCCATGTGTAGCTGAGTACAATATTGTGTGTAAATTTCCAATTGTTCACAGGGCAAATATTGCACTACCGTCGATTTATTAAAAAAAAGTTCCCGTACCTATCGTCGGGAAAGGTTTTACTTGCTTAATATATACATAAGAACAATGCTGGACATTGAACATGGTCTATGGTTAAATATTTACTTTGATAAAAACTTAAGGAAAGATTTGGGTGTAATATATATAATATTATGTTTAAATGTACAGCGAGTTGTTTGCTGTTCGTATCTAAGTACACAATCATCACCTTTTGTCACAATCATACTCGAATGCACTCAGTGTGCAATATCGACGGTGATCTGAGCATACAGACAATTTGCGTTTCCGCAATTAAGCGATCGAGTCCAAATTCAGCTTTAGAAATTGAAATAAAACGGTTTACTTGCTCTTAGGGTGTAGCGGAAGTACACAAAACATTCTATTGTCAGGCAGAACTTTAGTTCTTTTGTTATGCATAGTCGCGCTAAAAGTCGATCGATACATTTTGAAATCAGGACAATTCAGATACGCCTTTTTGCTATGAAATTAATTTTCTCGGTCAATAATAAGCAATATTTTTTTCCTTCAGAAATGTCAGTTAAAATATAGTGCTTTTTTCGGAATTCATTTTTTAACGTTTCAAACTAATACAGTTTGCTAAAGAAAGATATTTCCCACCTCTGTAAGGTACATCGTGTGGGTCTATATATGTGACTGTACACAACGAATGAGTTTTATTTCGTGTTTAGAAAACATATATCATAAGCTTTAAAATGGTATATAATTTGACTTCAAATGATATCCAGAAGCGGGATTATGGTTTGTTGAACTTTGCTCCTTCAACAAAATGGTACCTTTTTCGTTTCTACATGTGTCTCTTTTTCTACATTGCTTGTAATAAATATCAAACAGGCATAATTGGCGGTCATTGAACCCACCACTTGAACAGGATCTAGCCAAAGCAAACAAATACCAGAGCTATTAAGAATTCTATAGACGTAGAAGGTAGAAACTTATTATCATCTTCAACAATAGGATTATTGATTGGTTTAAAAGTTGTTTGACTATATCTAAATGTTATACTTGTTGAAACAACTGGAGGTACTGATGAATAAGACCTTCATGCCCATTTTACACTGTAAAGGCTGGTTCAAAGTGTATATTCGAAGGCGAATATTCGGCTTCGAATACTTTTTGGCCGTCAAAATATATGCGGCTTCGAATATAAAACTATGAACCGGAGAAAGATATATTTCTACAATTCACAGCGTTGCCCGACTGTTAACAAGTATTGCCCGTTGACCTAGGTAAGCAAAATTTAGAGAATTTCTGTAACGTAGTCAATACAATAATAGGTAAACTCAATATTGAACTACTGTCATGATTTAATGTCTGTAAAATAAAAATGAATAAATAAATTAATAAGTTAATAAATTAAAGAAATAAACAAGTCAATAAATAAGTCAATAAGTGGCCATGCGTTTTAAGTGGAGATGTAACATGCAAGCGACATTTTGGGGTTCATAATATAGGCCTACAGCTTATGTAGTTAAATTTGGTGTCAAACTAAAGCTTGTGATGAGACCAATACAGTAAGCATAATAAATGTTGTAAAAAATTATTAACATTTGAATAATTGGTATATAATTAGCATAATTTGCGTGATAGAGGACGATTAGGAGGAGCAAATTGAATATAAGTGACCCCCAGTGGTCATATAATGCAAGAGGTCCATTTCTTTTTTCACATTTTGTTTACAATTCACTTTAAACTGCATACTTTAACACCATACAATCATATTCCAGGTAATTTAATTTGCTTTGAGAAGCAATGTTGCATATTTTATTTTCTGTGATTATCGAACACATGGCTAATTGTTATCTAATCAAGTATAACATTATAATTATAATTATAGGCCTATTAATAGTAATGTGTTGAGTTTTTAAAAAGTAATATCCGCCTTTTTTCTTTCTTTTTGAAATGACAAACTTGTTACAAAAACAAATCATTTTTTTCGTCAGAGGCAGATATTTGGTCTATTCAGTGTCATAAAGCTACAAATAGATGATCTTTTAAAATCATTTTTAAATGGCTATTTCTTTTTCAACCTTATTGTTTGTATTTGTAATGTTCACACAATCTGACAATGTCCCAACTTATACATAATGTGAATCGAGCCATTGTAGGACAACGATTTTGAATTAAACATGTTAATTGTGATATTTTAATTCCCCTAGAACACCATTTCTTTTATTTTACCTCTTTATTTCGTTAAAATTACTCGAAAACCGTCCTAAGAGTTGTTACTGATATACATTTCATAATTTTGGGCAAAGAATAGCCAAATAGTTGACCGAAATCGTATATTTGCACCAATATTTGACTGAAATCGTATATTAGCATTACCGCCCCTTCGTGGCTTTATAGCAAGCCAAAGTGCTGCTAAATGTGAAACGAGATTACATGAAATATATATTTCAGAGTTGAACAAGTTTCAACTCTACGAATATATTTCTGAAATATGTCTATCTGATTGGTTGATGGTCAAGAGGACTACGGCATCCTCAAAGTCTCTTGCTGTAATTCTCTAATCGATATCTATTATAGGACCGATCTTTTGAAATCCATACAACCGTGTCAAATGAAATAGTCTCGGATCATAATTTGTGCACGATACAACGTTGATACTTCAGATTTCGGAATTGTATAGAGGCCCTGCATGAAATTATCGATTGGCTCCAAACAAAGGATTTGAGCCGGTGTCCTTCACCGTAGTTATGGCGGAGTGCAGTCCATTCAATCAAATGTTGTCATCAACCTATTTGATCGTAGTCATGGTAGTGCAGGGTTATGTGTGTGAGTGAACTGTCACGGTAGATTGCAATCATGCTTTTGTTGAATGCATTTGAGTAGTCCGCCATATTTACGGGATGATACGTCACATGCAAGGCCTCTATTTAAAATGAGGCATAAATCACCTTGAACAGGTTGAATGCTGGCAAAAGTAGATAAAATAACTATGGGTCGAATTTACATTAATCAGTGTCCTGGGCCAGGATAACATGTAGGACTCCTTCGCATTCTAAAACAATACTTCACCAAATGTCCTTGCTTTCATTTTCTCATTTAATTTATTTTTATTTTTATTAATTTCTTTCCGTGTTAACCTATTTATTTATTAAAATGTACCGTCTATTAAATTCCTGTAATACAATGTATAGTCCTAGTGTATTTGATAACAAAATTGTTTTTATTTTTGATTGGAATTTGGGGTTCCATAGATTTACAAGGGTCAGTTTTTACACGATTTCATATATCAAATATGTTTGGGCATGGCGGAATTAGTATATGATTAAAAATAGACATACTCTTAGGCCCCCTTTTTAAATGTTTGTACATTATTAATATTAATATTAATGTACAAAATGCAAACGAATGTATATATATTTGATTGTTTTGTAAACATTAATTTTGATGTTTACTCATAATTATGTCTGGAAAGCCAGGAAAAAAACTAAGGAGTATCGATATTTCCTGGGAAAGTGGATCAGATGAGCAGTGAGTAAAAACATTCGCTCTAAATGTTTATTTGATTTTTATTTTTTTATGAATTTATTAGGCCTACGGGTAAAGTGCAGGAAAAAACTCCAAACGCACTCTAGGATTTTTCATCAGCAGCAGAATAAATTTCTCTTGCATAGATTTTCGGGTGATCTCGTTCACTTGTACATTTGTAGGTTATATTTGTAAGCCTAAATATCATATTATTTGCATAAAACATAACTTACCATCACTACAGCATAGGAATGCTATTGCCTGCCAGGCATTTTCCTTTTTCTGGACGTCTTTATAATAGTCCCTTACTTTTATGTCACATAAAATGGGTACGCTTGTACCGCACTAATAACGTTGTCTTTCAGTTCGTTATCAGCCATTTTGGAACTATCCAGGCGTATTTTGCACAACTGCGCAGGTTAATTTTCATTGGGGATTTTTGAAATCATCGTTCGTCGAACGATATTCAGGTGACCTCGAGCCTTATATATAAATCAATAGTATCTCGCTATCAGTTGCGCGATATTTAATCCGATTCAACTCGGCGTGTCATCATATTTTATTGGTTGCCGTATATATTTTGACGTCACAAAAAGTATTCGACAACGAATATTCGCCTTCGAATATTCACTATGAACCGACCCTAACTCAGAATACAATTTAGAACATTTACGGCTCATTCATGCTGTACAGTCACATAATTATTATAGTTTTGTCAGAATATCCGTTTTGATTTAACCTTTTTTCACTTGCGACTGCCAAAATGTCCAACTCAGTACTTTATTTCTAATATTGTAACCAGCAGAACTAATCGATATTTCTATTGTGGCTTGCAAAATCATCCATCCATTTGTATAATATTCGCGAGTTGATTTTGACAAAATTGGTAGTCGGAATTGAAAAATGGTGCAATTAAAACCGAAATTCTGACAAAACTATGATATATAGCTCACAATGATGTGTGTTAGAAAGTTAGGAAAAATCCTTCATTAGCGAACTATATTACTTTGAAAAGCTAAAAGGTTGATAAAAAAAACAAAACTTGCGTGTCAAGTTGAAGCCTATCAAAATCGAAAATATTACACTAAATGACTGAATTCCACGCCTAAGTTTAACACTAGGATTTGGAACAAAATATAGTACCAAGCATTATAGTTTTTCATGACATTGACTGAAAAATGACAATTATTGCTTTTTATTTGGCCGAGAAAATTATTTTACATTGAAAAGGTGCAACTCAAAATTTTGCTAATTTCAACACCAAAATTCCATCGTTTGTATTGTCTCATTAAATGACTGAATGAGCCTTGTACAACAATATAAATCGGTTGACTAGAGTTCTGCCTGTTGTCGCGATCTAGAAGTCTTTCAATTCGTGTGAGTGACTATGCTCATCAGGTTTTCGGAAGGGAAAAGGGGCACTTTTCTCTATAATATTTTGTCAAGGGGATACTCTTCCCCCTGCCCCCCCACCCCCTCCCGCTGGCAACGCTACTTTGTCTGCACTGAATGAAAACATTACTTCGTTAGTTATCGTTGATTATTTAGAAGCCGACGGGGCAACTATTAAAGTTAGACGACTTAGAACATTTGTACTTGAAATTTGCGATGAAAATGTTTCTTTTATTCGATAATAAAGGAAATATGGGGCATATGTTCAATATTTTGATTACTTACTGAATACGCTGCGAATATCTAACAAAACTTAAAAAATAAGTCGGGTCAGGTGGGGTGTGAAAAGTCGGGTATGAGAAGTAGGGTCACAAATTGTACCGACCGGAATGTCATAGTCTCTAAGTTGTAGGGTTAGGTGCAGTTGTTTTTGCCGAGCAGAGCCAAGCGAACATGAGAGTACCAACAGAGACTTCATCAGAAATTAAGCTGAACTACACGGTCCTGAGAAATGATTAGAGAATTCTTTATCCGAACTTTTATATCGAATTTTAATTATGCTGTTATCACAGCCACCAAGGACTGCCGACATCTAGAAACACTACAGTCATTGCAGAGTGAACAAGGTTCCTGATAGGAACTGAAATATGTCTAGCGAGTACTTTCAATTCTATTGGATCTGTACCAGGCCCTCTTTCTGTCAGATTCTTCTTCTTTCTTTCTTCAATGAGCCATCATAACTATATATGCACTTTCTACCTTGATGTGGATCCGCCTATTACTAGTATTATGCATGGCTCATCAAGCTACAATGGGCCTGTATGGATAGCAGCTACATGTATTTGTGTCCAAATCTATGGGGGGGGGGGATGGGGGTTGGTGGGCCATAGTCAATTCGTGCCACGACGACAAAATTGTCCGATTTTCACCTCAACAATTCCCATCTGTAGGTATGCTCAATTACATCATATTGCTGATAGGCCTACATCTTCACAACTGCATCCCATGTGCAACAGCTCGGACAGTTTTTCGAGGACCTTGTTTCTTTTCTTTTTATCATGCTTATAATTTAATGCTTACCTTTTCATAGGCATTCCGAAGAAACATGATAGGATCTATGTTGAAATCAATAGCCAAACCTAAGAATGGTATCTTATGCGGAATCCGAGGTGGTAGTAACATGCCCTGAATCAGAAAGAAAGATAAAATGGGAGGTGGAGTAAGTTGCAGTGCTTGGCTTGCTGGTGATATTGTTCCATAGCAAACAGCTGTTAATTGATCGTCGCTTATTCGGTTATAGCCTAACCATTTGAAATACATAACCAAGATAAATCGTACAACAGCATTGACGAATATTTGAGCACTATGAATTAGCAAGTGCCGCCTCCATGAAATCTCCTATGGTAGCAGCTTTGACGATAAAATATTATCTAGAATTCCGCACCTGTGTGTTTCAAGGCCCCTCCAGGGCCGTTCCTAGGGATTTTGCCGCCCTAGGCAAAGCCTCTCCCTGCCGCCCCACCAGAGCAAAAAAAGTGTTAAGGGGGTTACCCCCTTGAAAACTCATCAGTTGTTTTCCAGTGGCGGAGCTAGGGTTTGTGGCGCCCTGGGCAAAGGATAATGACACCCCCTCTAATTCTTGAAACAATTGCGCGCTGAGCGAGCAAAAATGTGCACAAATAGGGCTTACCACTAATTAATTTTGGTTATGATATTGAATATCGGTCTTAAAATGATATTGCAAATAATTTTGTGGAAATGCGCGCGAAAAAATTTGATTTTTATCACTTGGAGGGGCGCAGAATGATCCTGAATTGGTCAATTCGGCGCCCCCTAAGGGAGGCGCTGTCAATTTTTCTTCCCTTTTCTTTCTCCATTCCCGTTTTGTTTTCTCGCCCTTTTTTTGCGCCCCTCTACGTTTGCCGCCCTAGGCGACCGCCTTACCTGGCCTAATGGTCGGAACGGCCCTGGGCCCCTCTTATCTATTGACCTCAAACAAAGGATTCAAACTATTATAATAGAGTCCCTGACCTAATGTAACACGTATTTAATGAGGTGCAAAGGGACTGGTCTACTGGTTATGAACGAACTCTATACGACCAGTACACTGTCCGAATGCCTTATTGTGATGTGGCGGGATGTTTTAAAAACACGGCCCCTGAACACAATATGATGCTCGCACATTATTTCCGGACAAGGAAAAATAGCCATAATTTGCCATAGAAGTGACGTAATTAATCGGATTAACTACCATATCAATAGAAGAATGCAATTCTGAATATATCGCCATGCACTATAACATTCACGCGGTACCTATGGATTGAACCCACTGACCTCTACACATGGATAGCGGGCTCACACGTAATAGGATAGTCGCCGATTGAAACCACTGATATGGCTTTTTGCCCTCACCAATATGGTAGAGGTCGCGTCAGTAAGCACAATACCAATCACCTGTTCGTGGTATTGATTCTTTTGTGCTCCGCGCATTTGCATGTCTTCTGGAGGACGATTTGAACTAAATTTTTTACGCCGCCTTCGGCAACGAGTTTTTTTTTTCAATTTCAATTTAAATTTTAATGTATACTTTTGGGTGGGGGATTTTTTTTTACTCATCAGCATAGGCTTAGGAAGATTTTTAACATGGGGGAGGGGAAATTTTGAAAATTTTGAAAAATGTAGGTCACAAACACCCATTTTCCCTCTATTTTATCACAATTTTTTAACTTCACCTAGGATTATTGGGGTGGGGGCTGAAAGGTATTCCAGCTCCTGCACCAAAATTATTGAGGGGGTGCCCCACAGCCACCGATTCCTAAACCTATGATCAGTGAGGTCAATGTTAACATGTATTTTAGGTAGAGTATCTCGAGCTGGCGACCCCAGATCTTTGAATGCATCACTGCTGTAGCTTTCGTCAAGGGGGTGACACTAAATTCACGGTTGTTCTATTAGCAACGCAAAACCTTTTGGTTTACTAGCTAGAAAGTGAGGCCAGTTATCGATCCGTTATGAATAATTCATGTTAATTGGTATTGGCAAATAACAACGTTGTTCGTTTTGCGAACTTTGCCTGTTCAATGAGAGTATAGCGCGCCCCCAATACATCTGGGCACAAACCAGGCGAAAACGATCCAGTTTAATGAAATGGCGGACGGGTATTCCCATCAGGCACCAGTGATATGTTTTTTCAAAGAAAGTCTATTAATTTGATATGAAATGATATTTTGCAATAGCAAAGTCAAAATTAGGACTTGCTGTCAATAATATGAAGAAAATATGTGACAGAGGCAAGGTGTGAAATGCAAGTAGTATTTGAAGTTACGATAACCTTTGATACCCGAACTGACCTTCCATCATGGCGCCTTATTCGTAAATGTATTTCTATTATGCTCTCAAGTAAAATAAAATACCAATTTGCACTAAGCAGACAGAATGTTACTTGGCTCCCAGTATGAATTATTCATTTTATACGGAGGTAAAGAAATGCACAGTGTATGTGCAAGCCGTGCAACAATACTCCCAAATATTTATGGTGAATCTGAATAGATTGTGATATACATGATGTGACATATCATGTGTTCGGGAAATCACGTGGCAATATTTTAAGATTTCAGGCTTGTTTACTAGTTAATTGCCATTTGTACTCTTTATTATTTATCTTTGTTAATTTTACATATATTTTAAATGCTGATAAATCGTGGTTGGCTACCCATGATATCTGTTAAATTCAATGTTTTATGAATATAATTCTACCACGCAGAGGGAGTCACGCAGCAGAATTTCACACCACCTGACTTAGCTATATTTCGAAGCTCTGCTCTTCAAATTCATGTAAATTCCAAAGTTTATACACTTAATATATTTAATATAATACTAATTTTTTGTTATAACCAACTGGTACACGAAATATACTAGCTTATTACCTATACAGAAAGGTGATTATCATTTATCAGCCTTCACTCAGCAATTTGACATGCCCGGCATATGCAGCCACTCTCCGTCTGGATAACATGCCTGTCGCCCTCAATACGTCTGGGCACAAATTTAAATAACAATACGCTATTTACATATCAATGCGGCCTCATGCTAATTAAAGCTGCCCCATCCAGGAGTTCATCCATGCTTTCGTACGAAGGGGAAGAAGGCTACAGGAACTAATTCAACTTGCATCATGTGCATAGCCCATAACCTCAATGCTTCCGAAAACCCGCACCCTGACTAGAGTCTCCAATAAACGCCCGAGTATTATGACTACCTTGATTGTCTCAAATACGTACCTTGTGTGTAAATATAAGTTCTTGTATTCTCTTGAAGAAAACCACCATAAGTGCAGCCACGACAATCAAAAGTACATTCGTTCTGCTCCACTCCCACACAAACCAGCCTGCAAGCTCATTTATAGTCATGGTGAAACTGAAAACAGACAATGCGTGTTGCCTTTTTAAAATTGAAATTCCTGCAGAAGCTTGTCGATGTAGTCAGGTTGTATGCGTGCGTAGGTGTAGTACGTGTAGGGCACAACCTGTGAAGCTTGTAACCGTTTTCATGATTCATCACACCACCCTACGCCATGCATAAATTCGCATAGCTCGATTTCCCTAAATTGAATATTTTCAAAAAGGAAACTAGTTTGGAAGCGAATCGTCTCAAACCCACGCACCTTGCCACTAATGAACTAGTCAAAATAATGACAGATTGCAGCGCCTTAGACCGATCGGCTACCGTTTTTAAATTTGAAGTTGTACACATAACCAACATACCGGATATAAAATTTTAAAAACGATATCATGACAATCAAAGACAAAAAACGCACCATATTTGGGATTTTCCTGTTAAACATTAACCCTAACCCCTATGTGCTTTGCTTTTTGGCGAATAGAAAGGAAAGAATAAAGAGAAAATGAATAAGTTGTTTGTTTTGGTTGGGATTCGAACCCGGAATGCCGACAAAGATTTGTTCCAAGTATTCCAAGAAATTTAAGAAAAAATTGTTGGACGGGACCTTGTATGGACTATTATATCCCCTAACTGTAAAAGCCATGGCAACTGAACGTGTAGGGTGAAATGCCTTGCCAACACACGGAGCTCACGTGTTTCGATTATTGGCCTGGTAAGAAAATACTTAGCATGCCCATGAGTATCAATTTTGCCACGCAGTATACGATGTACAGGGGGGCTGAAAAAATGACCACAAACTTTCCTGGGAAAATTTAGTTTATATGCTTTTCTATGGGGTTGACCCATAATTTTCATGTCAAAAAGAGGGGGGGGACCTGAAAATTTTGAGGTCTGTAAAGGGGGGGGCACCCAAAAAATTTCGCAATGAAATTTTTTTTGCATCAGGCATCCCTAACAAGTGTTTGTGAACGGTCCCTAATATTCATATATTCCTTTATACATTGGATGCTACAGTTTTACACAAAACTATTTGATTGAAATCCCTCCCACTCGGCTATTTCTAAAAGATAATCAGACTGCCATAGCCTACCTATTAAATTAAGCGTTATTTTGTTTTATTTTAGAAACACTTTTATACATTTATCAGCATGACGTACTGCGGTGTAATGATTCCTTATCGTCACGCAAACATCAATGCCTGGATCAAGCTAGTCATGAATTACGTACCGTAGCTGTGCGATAATGATTATGTTTGCTTCAATATACTATCAGTTTATCATCAGCTTTGGGTTCGTGTAAACATTAAAATGAGGTGATGAGGTGAATATTTGGTGACACTCATTCAACTTAAGATTCTTGTTCTTCTTTAAAGATAATTGAAAAAATAAAACACTGTGGTCAAAGTAACCAAAGAAAAGTGTTAGCACACCCCCCGGGGCACACCCTTAGACCCAACGTGATTTATACTTATCAAAAAGTACAGTTTGAAACCCCTTTTCTGTTCAATATTGCCTCATTTTAGGCAGTTACTTGAGTCAAAAAAGGTCTTTTCACAAATCGAGTGGGCCGGTCTTATCTCAACTTAGGGAGGGCATAAACCCTATCGAATTAAAAACAAGAACTGCCATTAAAAAGACAACGCCAATCCGATTAGGTCAAATAGGGTACATTGTTCAATACTATACATGTATAAATTATGCCCGTAACATAGGCCCTAAAAACTATTTGTCATCAGAATTTTCCTCTTGAAAGGACGGAAATGTTGAATAATATCAATAGCTTTTCATTATTTTCTATCCACAAATCAATACAGGATAAGATAATGGCTTTCTCCAAGGCTTTAATTTAGTATGTACACAGTCAATATTGGGTACAGGTCCCGGACCATGAGTACGGGTACGGGTACGTACGGGTCCCAGGCCATGTGTACGGGTACGGATCCCAGGTCATGGGTACGGATCCCCAACCAATGAGTACGCGTAAGGGTACGTGTCCGAACTCAAAATAAGGTGCGAGTACGGGTACGGATCCGGCGCCATGGGTATGGGTACGGAAAATATTGTAAGGAACACTTGAGGTTTTAACTTTTAAAATCTATATTTTGGTCAAAAAGTCTGCTTGAATAGGTAGTTTTTAACATTATTTGGTTTTTTTTGCAATTTGCAAACTATAGCAGTAGGCCTATGATCAACTTTATGGGAAAATTGAAATATACTGAATAGAATAAACTGAATTCCTCCCTCCTATTCTCGCCCGCTCCTCTCCTCTCCTCTCCTTCTCCTCGCCTCTCATATCCTCTCCTATCCCACCCCTCCACCCGATCATCTTCTTCTCTCTTCATCCTCTCTCTCCTACGTCGCAATTTGCAATCTTTATCAGCCTGGCCAATGAATGAAAAATAATATACATTTAGAATAGATTCAAGTCTGTAATCTGCTTAAAGCATTTATCAGATTACATTGATTGATTCCAATTGTTACAGCAATGAATGAATTATTTCGAGTGAGTACTTCATTCCTTTTCCGATATTCTGTCGATATGCTTGAACGAGCCGCTACACTGTTCAATGGCTTTCTTGTACTATATGAAATGTGGCGGGCGATTTAAAATGCATGTGCCCTTAGCAAACTACGATGCGTACGCACACTGCAGGGCAAAGAACAATGGAAACTGCCATAATGCGCGCGCATACTGCCGGGCAATGACATCACAGGCCAAGTGGTCTAGAAACTCGTACGGTGATTTCGTTTCCTTGTAGGTTTTGAAGTCAGAAATTTACATAACTTACGGAAACGAATACGAATATTTACTTGCTCATTTACTCACTTATTAATGACATACGAAAACGAAAACGGATACGGAAAAACTGAAAAGATAAAAAGACCCCAAGCATAGGCACAAGAAGTACATGTGGCGGAAATTGCTCACATTATCGTGTAGTTCTTCATGTGTGTAACTCCTGCAGCATAATTGTACATGAAGGGGAGTGTATTTGGATGGGGAATATTAAAATGGTTTTAAATAAAAGCTATTTATAATGACAATAAACATGATAACTTGAAATTCGCCACAAAATAAAATATCTTGAAATGTTTTCCCAGTTTGCTGTTTTTTTCTGTATTGATCATTCATTGTGTGAATGTAGCATATAGGTATGGGTGGCAGTGTGCAGAGGCTGCAGGATGATACAATGTAGATCTATGTACATGTGTGCAACATACATGTAGGCAACATTTTGTGTATAGCCAGGGCTGGATTTACCTTTTTCAGGGCACTGGACCAGGCTAAAATAAATTGACACTTGCCATCTAGATCCATGTGTTACCCCCCACCCAACCTCATCCACGCAGGGCCGTTCCGACCAATAGGCCAGGTAAGGCGGTCGCCTAGGGCGGCAAACGCGGAGGGGCGCAAAAAAAGGGCGAAAAACTAAAAAACGGGAATGGAGAAAGAAAAGGGAAGAAAAAATGAGGGCGGAAAATAAAAAGGGGGCGAGGTATGCTTTGGTGCAGTGGTGTAGCAACGGGGGCAAGGGGAGCACGTGCCCTGGGCGCCACCCTTAGGGAGGCACCGAATTGGCCAATTCAGCATCGATTCTGCGTCCCTCCAAGCGTTGAATGTTAAATTTTCGCGCGCTTCAAAATCATTTGAAAGATCAATTTAAGACCGATATTCAACTTAATTATGACCAAAATTAATTAGTGGTAGGCCCTAATTGTCCAAATTTTCGCAATTGTTTTAAGAAGGGGCGGGCGCCATTATGTATCTTTAGCCTTGGGCGCCACAAATTATGCATAGGTTTCCTTCTTATTCCAACTGGTTTCATCGATAAAATGTAAATTGAAGAGTTTGGTTTAATACCATCATTCCTTCCCAAGAATATCAGCATTCGCTTGAAATTTTCTTATACAGTGACTTTACAAGAATTTTTTTCTGTAACATACGCCATAACGTAACATAACTGTGGGGATGCAGTAACTGTGGGGATGCAGTAACTGTGGGGATGCAGTAACTGTGGGGATGTAGTAACTGTGGGGATGCAGTAACTGTGGGGATGCAGTAACTGCGACGCAGAAAATAATAGACACCATCGTTTAATATTTACCAAAAGAACGTTATTTTTATTGGCTACCCTGTCATATTCATAGTATGCTTCACATGTTATGTATCTTAAGAAATGATTTTAAACACAATGCGGCACTTGGCTGAATATCACTATTGCATTTCTGTGTGTTTATAGATTTTGTTCAATTTTATCAATTTCAAGTTCTTGGAATCAACAATCCTTTTCTATACTCAAATTTGCAAAGCAACACTCTGTAGATCGAGCTTTTTGTGTAAAGTACACTTATCTATCAATGATATGGTTGGTGTTCACGCTAATATACAGGTGCTTGTTTCCGACAGGTCTCATGTTTTCATTTATATCAATGTGCCCATCTGCTTCACATGGACCAGCTGATGTGGTTGTTGATTTCAATTTCCAAGGATTTGCTATTTATTTTTGGGAAGTGGAAATATATATGTTATTTGTATGCTTATTTGGTCATCAATGGATATGTATGTATCTCCTCTTTTCATTGATACCAAGAACCAGCATGCATCTTGTGACGTAACAATGACGTCATAATCTTTGCGAACCTTAAAATAGCCGATTTGCAATTATGTACATTGAATTTTCGGCCAAACAAATTAGAAACATCCGATTCTCATCTGGTTGTTGGCTTAGAATAGAAGTAACTGGCTATATTCTAACATAAACAGAGTTACATGCCCATACTATCTATTAGAGCACTTGGTAAAATCATCTGGGTGGCAACCACCACTACCTTTCGATTTTGATTGTATACCCAACAGGCTTAAAAGATGTTGAAAACCTAAAGATATACGCTGTAAAAAATACCCTATGTACTGTAATTTCGGAAATTTCCGGTAGCAAGGTTGTCAGTCCGTATTTGTCCTTAAACATGGTCAAATGTTCTGTAGAAATATTTTAAAGGAATCAGGAGATTGATACTGTTACACTATTTACATACAGACAGCAAAAGAATTAAAGTGCCAGTTATGTTCACCACTGTATATCCTAAACAAAGACATATGTGATGCGATCAAGCAAAATCAGTCGGAACTCGCAAATATTGATTTTGAGATATAGCCAAACAAAGGTAATATTTCCTTTTCTTTCCTATTGTTTGGGAAACTCTGTAATTGCTCATATCTTTGGAACTGGTTGTTCAAATTCAATGGAGTTTTCTGCAAAATGCAGCTTTGTAAATGCTTTTTACTATTTTGTAAGAAACTGAAAATTTAATATTTCCGAGTTCCGACTGATTTTGCTTGATCGCATCACATATATGCCAAAGTTAAAACTAGCAACAAATACCTGTACTCTTTAGCTCTGATACACTTCCGGTTTGTTCACCATATTTTAAACGAAACATCTCGGGTGTTAAATTACACTGGGGTATAATGAGAAGAATATGAGCTTTCTTTTGATGAATAAAAATAGGGACGAGGCTGTCGATCGGGTCACGAACCTTTAAATCACGTATTTGACGATCTGAGAAAATCTGTACATAGATTGTCATTGCAACAATAGCATCGACAAAGAAACTGACAGTTTTCGAAACGTCTGCACGTAAGTGGAATTTTATTGGACTAGTCGTATGAATCTACGAGTTCTACCTCCATCGTCGCATCTCTGTTATTTTAAGTACCAGGAATTACCTATGATTATACTCGTAAACTTAAAAATATTTTATTCATCGAATAACTTTTATTTTGTAGCTTAGATGTAAGTAAGAGCATATTAATCATGGGTAATTTCAATAAACAGATGTGTGACGATGGAGGTAGAACTCTATCATGAACAGTCCTGACGAATATCTTCAAGAATTATATTCTTTACTTCTTTTATAATTCATTTGACACCAAACCTGCTTCTGACTAGTGTGCATCACTCCACATGAGCTCCAACAAATCATCATAATTACTCTGTTTTTACCTTGGATTACGTATTGAATTTTATATCAACATCTTCATCTTTATGTCTGGAATTTAATAATTAACTTTATTTTACACATTTGATCATTATTTTTGAGAAAATATATGACATTTGATTTGATATTTGGTATCACAATTCAACTTGGACTACAACTCTACATCACTGGTATTGATTTTCTTCCATGCACATCCTGTCTGTGTAACAATGAACTTAACGAGCATAACAAAGGGAGCTGTCACTCATCTATGGCAATCTTTCCATGGTACCTTCACAGTTAGGACGCTGGACAACCGATTGTTATTGTTCTGCAAGGCTCACTCAGTCATTTAATAAGGCAACACAGACGATCGAATTTGGTATTCAAATGAACAAAATTTTGAGTTACACCTTTTCAGTGTAAAATTTTTTTTCTCGGCCAAATGAAAAGCAATAATTTTCATTTTTTCAGTAAATGTCAGGAAAAACTGTAATGCTTGATACTGTATTTTTTTTTCAAATCTTAGTGTTAAACTTAGTCGTGAAATTCAGTGTAAGATTTTCGATTTTGATAGGCTTCAACTCTGCCCGCGAACCTTTTTTTGGATCAACCTTTTAGCTTTTCAAAGTAATATAGTTCGCTAAAGAAGGATTTTTCCCAACTTTCTAACGCACATCACCGTGAGCGATATATCATAGTTTTGTCAGAATTTCCGTTTTGATTCCATAATTTTTGACTACCAGCTGAAAAATTTTCAAATCCACGCGTGAAATCTTAGGCTAATACTAGCATTGTGGATCGATATCTCTGGGTGCCCGGCCTGGATACAGTGTTGCCAGAACTTCAATATAGCAAAGAAATTACCTAGTGTTTTAATTGTCATGAAGGTGACTGGGTATAGTGCCTTTTGTTTGTGTTTGTTTGAAATTGCTTAAACCCACCGAAAGTCATAATGAAGCAGCCAAAACAATACAAGGTTAAACATGGAAGTTTATAACAACCTATTATAATGACCTAAAGGAAAAATCATTTATGGCAACAATGAGCCTTGCATTGTAAGTCATGGTTAAAATGTGTTGAGTACCCACCCCACCCCCATAGGCCTACATAATATTACATACCGGTACCTTATAATATTTATATAGCACGGCTATAGCTATACATTTAGAAAGTAGGTCCTATAGCGCTAAATTATGACAAATAGGCATACACAAACCCGAACGCAAGTCTGAAGGGTGTAATGAAAATGCCAACCCGCGATTGGGGGGGGGGGTCATTCAAAATTCACCTGGAGATAGGAGGGACAGAAAATTAATATCCCCTCTAATAACACGGGAATTTTTCTAGGTTTGGACAGTGGATTTTCCCATAGACCTCATCCTAGGTAAATAAACAAACAAACAAACAGACAAAATGGTTTTCATAATCATGGAATCCATAGCCCCTATAAATTGAAATTGCAGGCTATCACGGGAGCAAATTTTCAAAATTCACCTCATTTACCAGAATTGGGGATTTGGGCTACCAAATCGCTGGTCAAGCAATCCTGGTTTTCAATGGAAAAGGGACCTGGTTGACAACAATTGAAATATCGATTATTTCTGCTGGTTGCTCTCGATATAAAGTACTGAGTTTGACATTTTCGGAGCATGAAGGGAAAAAGGGGTAAAATAAAAACGGAAATTCTGACAAAACTATAATATAGACCCACACGATGTGCTTTACAGAGGTGGGAAATATCTTTCTTTAGCAAACTATATTAGTTTGAGACGCTAAAAATGAATTCCGTAAAAGGCTCGCGGGCGAACTAAAGGCCTATAAAAATCAAAAAATATCACACTAAAAGACAAAATATGATGCTTGAATTTTAACACCATGATTTTTTTTAAATGTATATCCAAGCACTATGTCCTTAACTGACATTACTGAAGAAAAAAAAAATTGCTTTATATTTGACCGAGAAAATAAATTTCATAGCAAAAAGGTGTATCTCTGAATTGTGCTGATTTTAACATGTATCGATCGACTTTTAGCGCGACTATGCATTTCTAAAGAATTGGTTGTCCAGCGTCCTAACTGTTCAATGGATTTACCAATGTGGACATATTTGATCACTCTATGTGGAAAATTGAACCTAAAACTATGTCAACAACAATAGCTGTCAACCCAGATATATTTGATCAACTTTCCTATGAACTATGTGCTAGATATGGTACAGCAGAAGGCAAGGGCAGGTGTGGCTGTATCTTCAGATGTGTTATGCCTGAAGATACACTACAACATGTAACCATCACTTGCTATGCATCTACCAACACTATCTCAGTCCAAGGATCACTCCATCAAACTAGGATAGATACCATCTTAACTGAAATTGGGAACAAATTAGCAGAAGAGAATGTTGCAGCCTCCCCCTTCTCACCTGGTCCTACCACATCAACGCCATCTCATAACCATGCAATGACTTCCTCGGACAAAAGCGAACTGCCCAAATTTGAACTGATTAACCATGAACTAATGACAGACTCTTCTGTACAGACTAGAGTCACCATCTGTGAAAGTGATGCACAGACTCAAACTGACACGGTTCCAGATGAAGCACCAACACTCAGGAAAATTCAAAGCCTACAAGACAAGGTAAAGGACCTCACCTCGCAACTCAAGGAATTCAAAGACTTGAGACAAAACTTTACCCAGCTATCATCAGCATTTCGTGAACTCAGTGAGCGTAACAGTCTACAAGAAGCTGAAATTCACAGTCTCAAGGATAACCCGCATGTACAGAACTTTTAACGCCCCAAAACAACAAGCCGCGTGTCGTCAGCCTTTATCATATTACTGGGACGTCATTGCACTCTAGACTACAATTTCAGCGGCCGGGAATTTTGAATACCGCATGTTGAGAGACGAATGTTTTTATTCGTTTTTATGGTCACTATGAGTTTGTTTTAAATAAAACCACGTGATTTGTGCTTTATTTTTCTTTCATATAAGGCATAATGTTGTGATTGCCGGAGTCATCCTTTAAGATTAATGTAAGTAAGCTACCAATGGAGCAATCTACAAATTTGGAATTTCCATATTCCATGGGATTTTGCATTACCGTAATTTTATTTCTTGACCAATTTCAACAAATGAGGTCTTAAATCTGAGCTATAAAAGACAGCTATTTACTGCTGGTTCTATTTATGACATGTCTTTGTGTAGAATATACTGTAGAATATTTGCTGTCGGAAATTTCTGTAAATTTTAAGGCACAAATCATTTTGCAGTTTATATAGAAAGGAGTATTTCGTGATCCTAGCATCCTCTTTTTATGACATTTTTCAGTAGATATCCACGAAAAAGTTTATTCCCAAAATTTCAGTTGATTCCGATTTTGCATGATTATGTGTATTACACTGCTTCATAGACAATGTGTTGTAATTTCGTTCTGGTATACCAAAACGAAATTCAAATTTCATGATATCTTTGCTAAATGCTAAACGAATTAATCTGCAAGACATGTTTGTACATAAACAATATGTAGCCAGAGGTTTCCAGTGATATAAAAATCTCAACTTTTTTTGAGAAAAGTGGGGGGGGGGGGATGCTGTGGGTCACGAAATGCCCTTTTAACTATTAGTGGCAGTTAATATTGTTATCAGCAGTTGCCAATAAATCGTTTTTCAGTAGCTTTCAGTGTATTTTTGACACCAACTTTCCTGATATGCTGATAGCACCCGTTTGATATTCGTTATCATGCTTATCTATATTGGCAGTTTGATATTCGTTATCATCATTTATAATGACATTTGTTGTTGATAAATCTATTTACATTATACTTCCCAGTTTCTAATATAAAAACCAACATGACTATGATCTTCATTACAGTCATGTCACACGTATATAAAGTGTATTGCCGTCGCTCTGTACCGGCTCACTTGTTTGGCTCTTCAAATAAATTACCGTGCGACCTGAAAAGAAAACAGGACAAACAATTGTTGTTATATAATTATTATGATTAAATCCACAAGGCTAAAAATTCAAGTTTGCTTCCTGCTCATGTAGGCCGTGCGCATTCGTTTTTGGGAGCAAAGTTACCGCATTTAGTTTTTTTTTATTATGAGAGATCCAGAAAAGATGCAGAAAAGATTCAAACAAAAAATTATGACAAATTTGTCTCAAAGATTTTTCTCATACATAAATTTCCACATAATTTGAGGCCTACTTCAGGCCGCCGACAAGAAACAAACTCATTTTTTAACCTAATTAATGTACGATGTTTTTAAAATGTTTACGATGTTGTTTTTTTAACCTTATTTTTTGCATAAACCTATTTATAATGTTAAGCCTAATTGGTATCAGCCAATTTAGTTATGTTTGAAGGACAACATAGTAATTTAAAATTACTGTAGATCGACCCCCAGAAATAAGCGAAAACTTGCCCCTCAAATAAAGTTCCAACCCCCTCCATACAGGACAATTTGCCTTTGTATGTCCTTCAAGTTGAGTTCAAATTGTCGCCCCTCCCGATTGACAATTTAAACCCTCCATGAAATTGATTAAAGACCACACTCTTGTCAGATTTATACATTCAAAAAAAGAATGGCATTAATAAATTTCAGGGGAGGGTTGTTGTTAATTCAATAGATACCTGTCCATGTTTTCTGTGACGTCATAACAAATGCTTTGCATTGTGGGTCGTGACTGCATAGGTATCGTGCCTCGCTTTCGTCTACCACTGAGAATGCACAACTGTTTGCGCCTGCGTAGATGGTCCCATGACACCAATAGTCATGCACTGCTGGATAATCCTGGTTCGGGAATTTGTCAAATTTGACCATATCTGAAATTGAATGGTTACCATAGTTATGACGTGTACGTTATTCATTATCATCCCTGTAATTTTAATCAAAATTCTCGTTTGTGAGGTTTTTATGTTAAGTTTTTTTCAACATTAATTTATTGTTGGTGTTTAATTGATTGAATACAGAAATAATACAAACCAACGTTAAATTACAAGTAACACAAATAACAAAGAAAATCATGCAGACACATTCGGACACATAAAGCTGAAAGGTTAAATATCCATTGTTAATATCTAATAGTACCTGCAACTATATATACCGAACAGTGGAGAAAATCAATCAATCAAATATAATGCTAAATTACAAACTGCGGCATTACCCCAGATGAGTTTTACCTTTAATATGTCTAGCGCCCCCAATATTTCCATATATGCTGCTATTCCGATAAACATCTAAGATTTGGTCAAGTGTTTGTAATATTCTTCTGGAACTCCAAGTTGATTGACCTTGAAAGAGAAAATAATGAGGAGGAAAAAGCACACGTCAATATCGTCAATTCATAACCTCATTAATAAACGCGATGCGTGCGATCCAATCATATTTTATTATTTGTGAAAACGCGAACGCAAATCGAGGTCATTAATATCTCACAATTGACCGCAAAATGCGTAATTGTTCCAATGTCGCACACAATTGACTTCTGCGTGCGCCGTATTGTGCGTCCAACGAACTGCGCGCGCGCTGGCTGCCGTATTTGGATTGCGCGCTACCATATTTGCACAGATTCTGATACGCACTTTTGTTATTGGTCGTTTTGTTTTAGCCTGATCGATTTTGGGAAAGGGAAGATGTAAAAATTGTTTATTTTTACAAACTTTTGAGGAAAATTTTGTGTTATTTTGTAAAGTTAAAAGATCAAAGTGACGGTTATGAATGAGGTTAATAACTTTGCATCGGTTATATGTCGGGCATTGTGAAAAATCTAAACATTTTGCTTTGGACCTCGGAATATCCCTCGGGGCTGCGCCCCTCGGGATGTTCCTCGGTTCCAAAGGCAAAATGTTTAGATTTTTCACAATGCCCTCCAAATAACCGATGCGCAGTTATTAACCTCTAATTACATAACTCTAATTTCATTTAATATTAATTAGGCTACATCATTATATATGATGTGATCAAGCAAAATCAGTCGGAACTCGGCAATCTTAGTTTTGAGATGTGTGCCAAATAATATGTGTTGGAGTGGAAAAAAAATCAAAATTGACTTTTTGCAAAAATGGAAGGAAAAACGTTTTTCTTTCACATGAAAATATTTTTTAATGAATTGTTCTCTACTCGTTACTGATTTTAGGTAAGTGGCGATTGATTTAATGAAACAGTGTGGTATTCCTTACTCATGTTTACTGATGCAAATGGCGCAGACAATGGCAGCTTTGGCACATTTGGATTGAGACCTTCTTGTTTTTCGAAGACAGTTACTCAACCATGGAATAAGTTATGGTATAAATGTGATGTCAATTTTAACAAGAAGAACAATGTTTGTATTAATATGAAACAATATGGAAATAGATTTCAAATATTTCTGATATATAGCCGTATTGGAAAGAAACTTTTTGAGGAGTTTATAATTGTTAAGAATGTTGCAGTTTACGAGCGATGTAGGACATCAGTGTAAGAGATTAATGTTTACCTAACCCTGACGGCTTTTTGGTGACGGGAAGGGAAAGAAGGAAGGAATAAAGAGTTGTTTGCTCTAGGTGGGATTTGAACCCGAGACCCCTCACATGCCAAGCACACGTTCGGCGACACCTTGCCACGGGTCTTGGGCTTCGCTGGCTAGCGAAACCGTGCCTATCACTTAGGGCGATTGCGTCATCACACCACGTGGGATGCACGCACAAACAGCGCATATATCAAGTAGTATTTTGTAGTACACGGTACGGTTAGGGTTAATCTGTGAAGTTTCTGAAACCGACGCTGACAATATATCATTGCGCGTCCTATATGTTGCTTTGATCTTGGTTGTTTTGGTACACACGATTCCAGCAAGTCAAGTCTAAACCAGGAGACTAAAACACAAGACGTATCTAGCTCGGAATGCACTTCAAATGACACGTCTTATATTTTCCTGTGTCTTGCATAGAGACTTTGTGTCTTATTGGAGAAGGAAACCAGCTTCACATGACATAAACGGATTGTGTAAGCAGGGAAGACGCATGATTGTAACATTGCAAGACAATTTTGCTAATACACAAGAATTGATGTATAATGTAATTACAACTATAATAATACGCACATCTATAAATTGCTAGCCGCCCATTCCTTAAAAAAACTGTGTATTGCTTATTGTGAATAAGAAATAAACTGATATACCTGTGATTTTGATTTCATCATTTGATCCAAACATAAGGAATTAATTCCTACCTCGGAATTTTCAGATGGTACTCATCCACGTTGGAACCACCTGCTGTTCCTGTCGAGTATGTGGCCTTTATCCAAGTCCACGAAATGTCCTGGAGACTCGATGTGAATCATGGTTTGAGACCTCTGATGCTGTACTACTGGGCCTCCTATGTTCATAAAACCGTGTTTTCAAAGAGCTTTAGCGAAATGTGAATATCCCAAATGGGCACTCGATAAAACTACTCAACCAAAAACTCACAAAACGAGCGATGTGAGCGAAAAACGCCCAAATAAAGGCCACGTAGTTCTACTACCCTACATCAAAGGTACCTATGAAGTTCTTAGAGGGACTTTTAGCAATTACGGTGTTAGCGTGTTCTTTAAACCAACCCGCACAAATCCTTGTGTCACCCAAGTACAAGACACATTTAACGAAGGACATTACATGTCCGATATATTACATCCCGCGCCAGGGCAAAACTGTAACTGGACAGTGTAAAGAAGTTTATATTGGTGAAACTGAAAGCTCTTTGAAAACACGGCTTTATGAACACAGGAGGCCCGGTAGTACAGCATCGGAGGTCTCAAACCACATTCACATCGAGTCTCCTGGACATTTCGTGGACTTGGATAAAGTCCACATACTCGACACGGAAAACAGTTGGTTCCAACGTGGATTCAAAGAAGCAGTTCACATCAAAGCCAACCAACCAGCTCTCAACAAAGACGGGCCGGTTCAAACTTAAAAAGATCACGACCTGATATACTCACTAGCCGATATGAAAGATGGAGTACCATCTGAAAATTCCGAGGTAGGAATTAATTCCTTCTGTTTGGATCAAAACTTTAAACCAAAATCATGATTTATACCACCACAGATGAACTTTCATGAACCCCTGATCATATACCTGTATTATTAGTTAATTCGGATATCATCTTTTGTACAGGCACAGGTGCTTCAAATGGTAGCAAAGAGTAGAATAGTTTGTGGGCATGGAAGACGTTGAGTCGGTCACTGTAATGTTGACATTGTCCAATCATGCAAGGTACAGGGATCATATTTCCGATGACGCAATCTTCATCTCTGATGCATGTTGGCTGGGTGTCTTCAACATCATCAAGATCGGCTAGTTTTATCTGTATTGTAGAACAATTAAAATTCATAAAAAGCAATGCAATTAGAAAGTAGCTCTATCATCATTGATTATGATCGGTGACCATTATAAGCTATTATATTGTTAAAAATTGCAGTTGATTTTTTCACGCATCTTTCACGCCGTATTTTGCACCCCAATACATGCCCAGCAAACACAAAACGTTTTCGACATCATTCGCAAAAGGTTATAAAAGGTTGTCAGAAAACGTTGAAATGTCGGGTTATATAAAGGGTATATTAAGAGTATAAAACGTTTTCATAACCTTAAAAAACATTTTTTGATAATCTACTGCTCAGCAAACAAAAATGTTTTTTAACGTTTAAATGTCGGGCTATATAAAAGGTATAAAAACGTTTTAATAACATTCCAAAAACATTCTTGAAAACTTGATACAAAACATTCTAAACAAAATGTTATTTTGGGGTTGAAAAAATATTTTGCGAAAAATGTTTGCCCCAAATATTTTCAATAACGTTTTAAAAACGTTTTCATGACCTTTATATAACCCGACATTTAAATGTTATCAAAAGGTTTTGAAAAAACATTTTAAGAACATTTCTGTGTTTGCTGGGTTCAAATATTTTAACATAATGTTATTTAAGTATTGACACAATATTTGGCAAAATGTTAGCAAAAAGTTTACAATAACATTTTTTGAAAACATTTAAAAATATTGTTGTAGTGTGTTTTCATACAAAACGTTTTAAAACGTTATCGTGACCTTTATATAACCCGACATTTTAATGTTATTAAAACGTTTTTACCTAAACCAAAAGCCAAAATATAACTTATTTAAAACGTTTTTAAAACGTTTTTGTGTTTGCTGGGTGTACATTACCTTAAGTTATACTTATAAAATGTAAGCACTTCGATATAAATCCATTAAGTATATTTTTCTTCGCATTTTGCTCTTTAGTTCAATTTCGTTTTGGGTTTTGATGCTCTATTTATGAAAAGCTTATTTCCAAACCGTGTTAAGTCCACAACCACATGATTCTCAATTACTTGTGCGATACAATCACAATTACTTTGACAAGTTTGACATTAGCAACAATGAGCTGTACCATCAACAAGCCATTATTTACCATAACAATACTGCATAACAATATGCAGACTATTGTTCTCATTTGGGAACCAAAGGCCACACACAGTATTGTTACTGTACTGTGCATCCAGCCACTGTTTGCTTTGTGACGGTGCATCCAACTGAAATTATTAATTATTAATTAAGTACCTATAGCATCACAACCCATTGCAATATCGCACAGGTAAATCAGAAACATGTGTTCGCGGACTTGATTGATTGATTGATTGATTGATTGATTTGCCCTGACGTCAGACGCGAAGTAGTCTTTTTAATTCGGTCTTCAGTTATAGTTAACTAGTTTCTTATAAGTGACGTGATGCCGTGTGCATGCAGGGCCAGCCAGTGGCTAGACTGCTACCCTCAGTTGTCAACCGTGTAGACGACTGAAGGATTCTAGTCTAGCCAGTGGCGTAGCTAGGGGTTTTGGCGCCCAGGGCTAAGGACACATAATGGCGCCCCCCAATTCTTGAAATAATTGCACGCGGAGCGGTCGAAAATTTGCCCAAATAGGGCCTACCCTTTAATTAATTTTGGTTATAATGAAGTTGAATATCGGTCTTAAATTAATCTTTCAAATGATTTTCTGCTGAAATGCGCGTGAAGTGCGCGAAATTATCGACTTTCATCGATGGGAGGGGGCGCAGACGATCTGACGATGCTAAATTGGTCAATGCGGCGCCCCTAAGGGTGGCGCCCAGGGAACGTGCCCCCCCCTCCCCGTCACTGTCTGCCCGCACTGTTGCGCACAAGATGAGATCACATTTGATCCGCATCCCAGGAGCGTGCATTGATGCGGATTGCATTGCCCGTATAGAGTCGCTCATTTATACACCCTTTTACTTTAATATTCCCGTTCCTTACTTACCTCATTATTAAACAGTACAAATTGAGTAAGTTTGAAGTCATGAATAGTTAAGGCACCTATGGGTGAATTGTGCAGATAGTATAGCAGCCTCGTTACTCCCAAGGCAATCTGAAATATTCAAAACAAAATCAGTTAAATACACAGTCATGAACAAGTAAGGAGTTGAAACAATTTCCTTGAAACGCTCGATCAAGGGCATGCAACAGTGATTAATATTCCATGGAAATTGATTAAGTTAATTTGTGATGACTTTTATCAACATTTTTATTGATTTGTTAGAATGCGAGGAATAATGTTAACCCCCATTATTAATTTCACACAAGTGCAAAATGTATTGACCGTCGTCATGTTCGCTTGTCATTTAAAGAAAGCAACAGTAAGGATGATAATACTCAATGAAGAACGAATCTTCTTATCTCATTCATGCAGGCAGATAGAATCGCTTCCATGCAATATAATATATTACTATTTCTCGGTTAGTCTGCTTGACAGGGAGTCATACTGAAAAAACTGTTCAGTCAGATAATTTACATAATATAATTATTTAGTATTTTATTGTCACAACTAAATAGAATGAAATGGTGTATCTTAATGTTTCTAGCCGCTGCGCTGTCGTCAATCTATCATCGCAATTACACGGACGACACCATTATTTTTGTCGTAAGACAACTCGGCGAAAACACTTCTATTCAAATGAAAATATTAATCATAAAGTATTTTAATCAAATTAAATATATTTTGCAAGGAATGCGCCTCCAATTGGTTCCAATAGCACGTACGCAGTTCGTGTCACCACGCACACGCTGAATCGTGTTACATCGTCTCATATATTACGCCTAAGAAGCAATAATATTGCAGGAACTTTCTAATGTGTTTTTAAAAGAATGTGTGTTGGAACAGTTATACCACATCATTTTTGAATTTTGAAAATTGACCCCTCCGTTCTGGAATTATAACAATATAAAATCACGCCAAATTTGTAATCCAGTCCACAAGTCCTAAATAACATGAATAATGTGCATCGAACCATTTGTGCCCAGTGGTTGTAGTCTGGTGCCCAAGCCAAAAACCCAAAAGTAGCGTGCGCATAATGTTATTTCGTTGTTTCTATATCGCCAAGACCTACTGATTCAGGAACTGACAGATGCCACTTCTGCACCCTTGGTCATTTCGAGATATCCAAGATGGTAGTCAAAATGGCTACCATCACATATAAATACCTATATATCAGCTACCTAAGCAGGTATGTTGATGATTTTAGTGTCTTTGAATGGGTTTTATGGGTCAACGAATTCATATTAGTCCCTAATTAAACCACATTCAAATTCTAATTAAACCACAAAATGGCCGCCACCATTAGTGTCTTTAAATAGGTCAAAAAATAGGCAAAAAATGGTGTCTGGCCTCATCTAAACCACTGAAGTCTTCATTCAAATTGAAATCCCATGGTTGTTTGATAGCATGTAGAACTGTATTCATTTTTAAGCAAAGTTGAACACTGATGGCGCTATTTATCTTAAATCTTGTTTGCATCTTAACAAGGGGTAGACACATATAAATGCCATTAAAACGTCGGAAAAATGAGTAAGAAATAACAAGGAAATTTTCTTTAAAAATTATCATGAAATGAAAGGAACTCATTATTGGACTAAATTTAATTTAAAATAAATGTAAATAGCCCCCTCAATTTGCACACAAATATACAGTTTATAGAATAAAATAAAAAAGGCAGAACACGATGAAAATTTTGATCTATGTTGAAAATAGCTACAAAATATAATGTGTATAGTATGATAGCTGTTGGTAGCGGCCAGGTCTAAAATTGAAAATTAAACAATGTTTAGTTAGAAAAACTAATAAATGATCACATCAAACAACCGTGATCCAATATGGCCGCCACCACATATAAATAGATTATATATCAGCTATTTTAGCAAATAGTGCCTTTAAATAGGTTTTAGGGGTCAACAAATTCATATTTGGCACATATGTGTGCTTATCTAAAGCATTGAAGTCTATATACATTGCAATCCAAGATGGCCGCCATCTTACTTGAATTACTACATCTGAGTGCTGAGTGTGCTTTTAAGCACACCCAGTTCTTAAAAGAACACAGCACGGTTCTTAAAAGAACTATAATAATAATTTAAACAGCTGATTATGTTGAAGGGGATGATGTGGTCACTTAATTCATCAGGTTCTTCATCATCTTTTCTTGATCACTTTGCTCAGCTACAGTTTATGTCCATCTTTTTTGACGGTGCAAGCAAGTTGGGGAGTTGGATCTGTCGGACAACCACGACATATCATCCTGAGTATGTATGAAGATGGTGGTTGCCCAATATCTGGTAATTTTACAGGTGTGGGCTTTTTCTTTTTCATCTTTCAGCTACCCCAACTGACATGGATCCAGGTAGGGGGGACGCTCGCTTCATCGCTTGCAAATGAGCTAGTTGTTGGTGGCATCGTATTCAACAAGGTGTGGTTGTTGGTCACTTTCTGTTTGCAACTTTTGACAACCAAGTGCTGTACCGAACCTCTGACATCGTCCCAGTTGACTGCTTCCATACCATGCTGGATCAAAGGTGGCAGCATCTGCAATTATGTCACCCACGGCTTGTTTTATATCACCTAACTTGTCTAACTTATGGGTACTTTAGAAGGACTTTGATAAAGATTGCCTTAACAATTCCTCAAAGATATGCTACAGTGTCACAACCATGAGCAGCCACGAGTTGTGGTACAATGTCTACATGATTCTTTGTGGTTGCTACAATATTTATTATTGCACGCTTGGAACTACCTTCCAAGCTATAGAAAAGTTACAGGTAAGATTGCTGTCAATGTGTGAGCAAAAGAAACACATCCGTGCTATCAAATATGACTGTGATATTCTTAATCCCTTGATTGGCAATGAAGACAACTTGCTGGGATATAATAACATCAGCTTCGCATGGTTTATTTTCATATCAGTCAGCTGGATCACAACACCCATTTTTGACTTTTGCACAAGAAGTCGGTGTGCTACAGAGTTTGTGTGCTCCTTGATGCAAAAAACAGTGTGTGGAGGCTACTTTTGGGAATTTTTTAAATTATTTTTGGGGGGAGGGGGAGGGAGGAAGGTTTTGGCACTGGACTATATATTTACGAGAAAGAAATTTGGCAAATCAAAGTACACAAGCTGAGATGTTGATGCATATAATATTTTATTGCAGTAGCAAGCATTTTATGACCATTCAGCAAAAGTGCTGGAAAGCAAGCCAGTAGACAACACCATCTTGGCCTTAATAGCTCCCTGCCACAAAAGCAAGTCACACTTAATGTCACTAATAACAATGTAAACATCATTGACATCATTAAATTTGTCAACAACTCTGGGATCGTGTGAAAGATCTTGAGCTTACAAACACTGTAGCACATCAATGTTTTGTGACAGGATTTGTCACACAAGAAGACAATTTGGGTGTTGTGATCCAGCGGACCATGCGAAGCTGATGTTATTATGTCTCAGCACGTTGTCTTCATTGCTTACAAAGGGATTGAGAATATCAAAGTCATATGTGATGACACTTGTTGTCCACATATTGCTACATTGACACATGTAACCTTCCTATCATGGAAGGTACTAGTTCCAAGCGTGCACAAATAAGTATTGCAGCAACCACAAAGAAGCATGCAGATATTGTTCCACAACTTTTGGCTACTCATATCCTCTCTGGTTGTGACATTGTATTATGGAGCAAGTCGTGGATAACAAGTCATAATTGCAGCGGCTACCACCTTTGATGCAGCATGCCATGCAAGCAGTCAACTGGGACGATATCAGAGATTTGGCATAGCACTTGGTTGTCAAAAGTTACAAAACAGAAAGTTACAACCACACCAAAGTTGAAACCTTGCCACCAACAACTGACGCATTTGCTGAAAATGTGAAACGAGCTTATTTACAAGTTAGCATCTACAGCCTGATCTGGATGGATGTCAGTTGGGGTTTGCTGAAAGGTGTACCAAACAAATGACATTACCAGATAATGTGCAACTAGCACATTCAGAAATACACAGGATGATATGTTGTGGTTGTGCAACAAATCCGCAATGTGCTTCCGACAGATGTAGATGTTCAATAACAGTTCACCCAAGATGACGGACCATCTTCGATTCCAGTGTGAATAAAGACTTCAATGTTTTAAATAAGGACAAATAATGTTCCAAATATGAAATCGCTGAGCCTAACACCTATTTAAAGATATTAACATCAGCACCATACCGCTTAGATAGCTGATATATAGCTATTTATGTGTGATGGTGGCGACCATTTTGGCAGCCATATTGAATTTCAATGTGAATGAAGAATTCAGTGGTTTATATAAAGACAAAAATAAATTCGTTGGCCCCTAAATCCCATTTAAAGTCACTAACATAATTTTCATACCTGCTATGACCATTTCGGCAGCCATATTGGATTTCAATGTGAAAGAAGATTTATGTGGTTTATATAAAGACGGATATGAATTCACTGACTCTTAAAACCCATTCAAAGATGCTAAAATCATCACCTTCCCTGCTTATATAGCTGAAATATGGCTATTTATATATGATGGCAGCCATTTTGGCGGCCATCTTGGATATCTAGAAATGCCCAAGCGTGCTGAGGTGGTACCCGTCAGGTTCTGAATCAGCAGGTCTTGACGATATAGAAACAACAACAACAACAACAACAACAACAAACATATTTTGGGTTTCGGCACCAGACTATTGATACTTCAGTATACAACTCAATGCTCATTGACTGCTGGACATGATTTCAAATGAACTGTCGTCGTAAAAGTCTTATTATTTAAAGGAGTATTTCGTGATCCTAGCATCCTCTTTTAATGGCATATTTCAGTAGATATCCAAGAAAAAAGCTTATTCCCAAAATTTCAACTGATTCCGATTTTGCGTTTGTGAGTTATGCATGATTATGTGTATTACACTGCTCCATAGGCAATGTGTTGTAATTTCGTTCTGGTATACCAGAACGAAATTCAATTTCACGATATCTTTGCTAAACGAATTAATCTGCAAGAAATATTTTGTACATAAACATGCGTCGCGTTTTTAACACACAGTGCGTGTGACGCAAAGCATCCACCCCGATGCTACAGATTTACTTCGTACTTCTGAGTTGATGGACTATAGGCAACATAGGCGAAGAAAGTGTGTGTGTGTGTGGGGGGGGGGGGGGCAGGGACACGTCACTCCCCTAAAATTGTCCATATAGGACGTCCCCTCTAAAAATCCTAAAAGAATACAAAATAGAGCAATTATTGCTCGTGCGTCTTTCCTTTTGGCCCGAAAAGCATTATGTTTTGCAACGGTGATCATCCCAAAACAACCCAGGTAATTTGCATGCCATTTATTTCTTGTGTTAAACATTTTGTGTTAAAACATTTTTACGTGGTTTAGTGTTTATAAATTAACACCCCTATACCTTCACTGTACAAACCTAGCCATTAAAGTGTTCGAGTGTTTATTAAGTGTTAATACTCTGCTGTTTTTGCAGTGTGGCATTTATTTCTGCGACTGTTTTGAAAGATTACAATGACGCCAGCAAGCAGTCCAAGCAACACTTTTGCCGTTTCAAGAAATTACAAACATGCCGATTTTCATGAAAGATACATAGAACTGTTGACTCATCGAAAAACGTTCCAATTGGCATTATTATAATGTGAAATAAATGCAGCGATTTCGCCGAATAGGAAGATGATCACAATATTAATAATATGCAACACGCTCGTTACACATTTCCTCCACTTGGATGATAATCATCCTTGAAACAATTATATCTGACATAGCGACACTGATATTTAACTCGGGTTCACCTGTGTGACCTACATCGTATGAATACTGGTTGTTCGAACGTTCGTTAATTGGTTAATAATTAATAACGACATGATTTACACCTGGTGTAACCAGGTTACACTTATTAAATATAAATGAATGCACACTTGGAGACACTTGGCGAATCCGTGATATCCCAGATAGATCTTAACACCGCACCGGGATGGCGAATAATGGCGAAACCTATGAGGTATTTTAAGAAGATTTCTACATTCGTAATACTGCATCAAACGAAAGCTGCTTAAACCTACGGCAATTGGACTGATTAAAAGTGCTGTAACTTTTTTAAATTAAATTTTTAATTCAAGACAGATATATTATACACACCATCATTGGCCATCCGAATATTGTGATCTTTTTGGGACATCCTGTTTTATGGCATATATACTCTGACGGTGCCCACTGGTCTCAAATGGTGGTACCCATCCGGGTGACCTGAGGTCAGATGGAGGGCAAAGGTTAACAGTCTAACGTGTTTGTTTACGATGAACTTTGTGATTTGAAAAACAGGAATAAAACAGGTTATTGGAACAAGAAAGATGATGTATTACATGTATTATGGACTATGGTTGATAATAATTCCTTGTGAGTCGTCGTATAAAGAACCAACATATTCCTCGCCATATCTGCATAGTTCTTGTATTTCTTGAGGAATTCCCAAAGTTTTAGAGATGTTGAAAACGCTAGGTTTTATCCTGATTGCAAATGAACTCTTTAAACTAACCATTATAGCAGACACAATTATCTCCTTGATTTCAATGGTCTTTTTTTATTATGCTGATTCTAATTCTTTAGTACATCAAATTTCCGATTCTGGGGGAAGGGGCCAAATTGTCCCGGAATAGCAAATTGTGAAATGGAATGAATAAATAAAAAAAAACCAACAAGGAACTATAAATGATAAAACAGCATCTTACCCTGAGTCTATCTTCCCATGACATTTGTAGCAGAGTGATAAAGGTGAGCGGTACTCCAAACTCCGTTGCTATAGTAACACTAGGAGTTTCTTCCTCTTTTTTCTCATCTTTCACGCAGTATCCAAGTAACTGTAGATAAAACAGACAGATAAGAATGCCTGGTTAACATGCATAATAAATAGGCCACCGAGCCATAACAGGCGGGGGGGGGGCAAAATTATCATCCCGTTGACCCGCTAGTAAAATTACGTTACCGGGACAAATGCGCAAATGTGAATATTACCCGGCCAAATAAAAAAAATATTGCAGGGTTTACATGTACTGTTTTCAAACGACATTCGTCAACACATGAAAACACCCCCAAAACTATACATCCTTTCCAATAAACACACCCCACTCAACACACAAGTGGCAACTACACACTATTCAACCATGCCCCCATACACCCCACACCCGCACCCACCATGCCCCCATACACCCCACACCCGCACCCACCCCTACCCACAAACAATCACATATAAACAAATCAAGATAAACGTTACTGTCCAAGTTCAATGAATACACGATTTATGACACATGGCAAAAGCAATTAAATGACGCTGAGGGTGCAACGAAACAAGAAATAAAATGGCTACTTTCACAGCAATACATTTGTTGTTGAAAGGCGAAAATTTTAATGTTTTTAATTTCGAACGGGGAAAGGTATAGTAGCAGCAGCACGTTGTTTTCGATGACTGAACTATTATAATACTGCACTGAAATATATGAATGAAACGCTCACCATCAAATATTATTTTATGCGTAGAATAAATGAATACTGAATCACTGTGCGAGTACGCTGACCTAGAGTAAATAAGATACTGAATCACTCTGCGAGTACGCTGACCTAGAGTAAATAAGATACTGAATCACTGTGCGAGTACGCTGACCTAGAGTAAATAAGATACTGAATCACTCTGCGAGTACGCTGACCTAGAGTAAATAAGATACTGAATCACTGTGCGAGTACGCTGACCTAGAGTAAATAAGATACTGAATCACTCTGCGAGTACGCTGACCTAGAGTAAATAAGATACTGAATGACTCTGCGAGTACGCTGACCTAGAGTAAATAAGATACTGAATCACTCTGCGAGTACGCTGACCTAGAGTAAATAAGATACTGAATCACTCTGCGAGTACGCTGACCTAGAGTAAATAAGATACTGAATGACTCTGCGAGTACGCTGACCTAGAGTAAATAAGATACTGAATGACTCTGCGAGTACGCTGACCTAGAGTAAATAAGATACTGAATGACTCTGCGAGTACGCTGACCTAGAGTAAATAAGATACTGAATGACTCTGCGAGTACGCTGACCTAGAGTAAATAAGATACTGAATCACTCTGCGAGTACGCTGACCTATAGTAAATAAGATACTGAATCACTCTGCGAGTACGCTGACCTAGAGTAAATAAGATACTGAATCACTCTGCGAGTACGCTGACCTAGAGTAAATAAGATACTGAATCACTCTGCGAGTACGCTGACCTAGAGTAAAT